>NC_064641.1:833542788-833857788 GCF_023864345.2 Schistocerca serialis cubense | reverse complement strand
TATCTTAATAATATATTCTTTCACATATGTAAATTTCCTGGAACATCGAGCCCCACGTTGGGCGTAACTTTTTTTTGAATCATTATTTTTATATGTATTCAAAATATTACTAGTATTACTACAGATAACTGTATTGGTTACAGACCGTGAACAATAAGCGTCCGTCAACTAGAATATCAGAACCAAGAAGACAATGAAACAAAAAACGCTCATCCCATTTGTACCAAATGGCAAAGATGCTACTACACATTACTATTCTGAGACCGCATATAGCGCTTCCATTGTTGTATATCGACAATATAATTTAGACTCTTTTTTTTCTCCAGAGGCTATGCTATAATATAAACTTTACTATGTATTCAGCACGCCAAATATAATTAAACAGTTATGTTATGTTAACCGGGGACCTAGAAACGACGGAGAGGCTCCGTTCCCTCCGCAGCCGCAGTGGTCCATAACCCCACGACGACTACCGCAGTCCACATCACCCCTCCACCGCTCCACACCGAACCCATGGTTATTGTGTGGTTCGGCCCCTTATGGATCCCCCTGGGAACGTCTCACACCAGTCGAGTGTAACTCTTATGTTTGCGTGGTAGAGTAATGGCGGTGCACGCGTACGTGGAGAATTTGTTTGCGCAGCAATCGCCGACATAGTGTAGCTGGGGCGGAATAAGGGAAACCAGCCCGCATTCGCCGAGGCAGATGGAAAACCACCTAAAAACCATCTACAGACTGGCCGGCACACCGGACCTCGACACAAATCCGCTTGGCGGATTCGTGCCGGGGACCGGCGCTCCTTCGCGCCCGGAAAGCCGTGCGTTAGACAGCACGGCCAACCGGGCGGGCTTAATTAAACAGTACTGACATTTTTGTTTGTTTGTGAATTTTTCTTGTTACGAAATGTGAAACCAAGCCGCATGCAGGGCATTCAGTGCCCCTCTCGCGATTGCACTGCGATCTAAATGAGGGGCGTTCGCAGATTCCCCCTCTTCCAATCAGAGTGGCATGATGGAGGCGGAAGTGTGCAGCCAGGTGACAGAACCCACACATGGGCGAGAGCACAGTAAGTCTGCAGAATTTTGGTTCTTCCTGATGTAGATCCATAGGACTGTAATCGGTTCCAGTGCTATCTACTTAGAGAGCGGGTCGCTGTTTCTCCGTAAGAGGGAGCAATCCCGCGCGCTGTGGTGCATACAGTGTATTCGCCGTGCGTAGGGCGTCACGAATACAGCGGCGCTGTGCAGACCAGGTCACATACTGTTGTTTGCGACGAGCTTAGTCTTTACTATCCGGCAGAAGGAAGAGTACATATTGGACGAGGTGACACGAGGGAATTTACTGAAGACAACAACATGTAAGCATCGTGCTTCAGCTAATCATGGACTCAGTTCGAAGGTCTGCTTCCGTTGCTTGGTGGCCACTGTGGCTGACTTCCATGCGGAGGACCCCGGTTCGATTCCCTGTACAGCCAGGGGTTTTCCTTGCTGGAAGAAGTGGTACGTGGTGCACTCAACTTCGTAAGGCCAACTGAGAAGCGGTTTATAGATTTAAAAAAAAAAAAAAAAAAAAAACGATAACGACAGGGAGAGAAGCCTGCTGACCATAGGCCCATCGTAGTGCATTCAGTGACGTCGTGGGCGGAGGATAACACGGCAGTCGGTCAGACCCCATTAGCCAGCCGCTGTGACCGAGCGGTTCTAGGCGCTTCAGTCCGGAACCGCGCTGCTGCTATGGTCGCAGGTTCGAATCCTGCCTCGGACATGGCTGTGTGTGATGTCCTTAAGTTACTTAGGTTTAAATAGTTCTAGGTCTATGGGACTGATGACCTCAAATGTTAAGTCCCATAATGCTTAGACCCCTTTGAATTATTTTTTTTGAATTAGACCCCATTGGCCTATCTAGGGTCAGAACGCGGAAGCCGCTGAATACGTCAAGGTTTAGATTTCCCTTGGGTAGTACTAAACACAGAATTAATGAGATAGATGACTGGTTTGTGATGTCTATTGATATTACCTCTAAGGATACATCGAGGCTTCAATTTGGTTTCTTGCAAAATGCGATATTTGTTCCGAAACAGCATGTCAAAGAGTCATGGATAATACTGAAGGAGAGGCAGATTTTAAGAATTCTTTGAGGGACGTGTTTAAAGTAGCTGTGTTGGGTGCGGAATTGGGTTTATGTACTTTTCGCGTTTACGTCATACCATTTGAGATTCCAGATGATCAGATTCAATTGGCGCCAAGAAATTAAGGTAAAATATTTCAAGACCGATAAGAGCAGTGAATCTCGAACCTTCACTTTAACGTTCGTGACGGGGTTAGATCTATATGAGCCGATCTTGCAAAACAAGTCCCGTCTTACAAATGTGTAGTGAGATACCGCGCTCTTGTCACATAGAACGCGCAACCGAGAACATGTATCTTATGTGGTCAGACGGTTCATCTGCAGGCAAAAGTCGACCAGTTACTTGTAACTAATCAATCACAGTGAATCAGCATAATAGCAGCTCTCCACAGAAACCTTGCCACTATATCTTATGCCACTGCTCTGACAAAGATACCGAAAGTATACAACAGAACATAGCGCGAATTAAACGGTACAAATCTAAAACTGTGCAACTAAGCTGTATCGCTGCACAGGAACATATGATCAGATGTAGGTATCACGCAGCAGAGATTCAGAAAAACACATAAAATCTAACATATTACAAAGAAACGACACTGCGCACAACGTCCAACATAAAATAGTAAATTCACGAGACCATATACGTCAAACCCAACTGGAGAAGGAAAAGCACGTTTTACTGCTTTCCCAGCTTATGTTTTTTACTAAGGAGGCATCGGGGAACCTTCCCCTTGTGAGGACTGGGTGTTGTGTGATGTCCTTAGGTTAGTTAGGTTTAAGTAGTTCTAAGTTCTAGGGGACTGATGACCATAGCTGTTAAGTCCCATAGTGCTCAGAGCCATTTGAACCATTTTTCCCCCCTTGGCGGCTATTCAAAGCATCAAAGCAGGACACGATTACAAACTTCGATAAACGGGCCACTAGTACGACATGTGAATAAAGATGGATTATCTGCAGTAATGAAAAAAAATTCTCCTGGTAAGTCTCTGAGTACTGATGAAATCTCCGCATAATTTTACAAACGCTGCTGGTATTTGATAGGACCAAAACCGACACATATTTATAACGATCCTCTACGAGAAGATGGATTACAACCAAATTTCACGGAAGGCGTCAGAATATTGCCTGAAAAACAACCTTCTCCGAAAAAATACAGCAGTTTAGCCCAATAAAGTATCTCAGTAGTGGCTAAATTTTACATCCGTGTTCACAATTCACCGCTAAGACAAGTTATACAGTGAGTCTTGGGTGATCAAAATAATATAATTCCTAGTCGGAGAATTACCAGTAGCTGACGTATCGTTAAGTGACAGCAATGGTCTGGCAACCTAATTTTCCTATATTTTTTTGAGTTCTTAGCCTGTAAAAACGCATATGATAGAGTGGATCGTTCCTATGCACAAAAGAGTATGCGTCAAGGGGGTGTCACCGACAGATCTGTTGAGATAATTACGCGGTGTGTCTCAAATACTGCCACCGAATTGAAAGTTAACGAATCTCTCACTGCACAGACATTGCTACGACGAAGATTCCTCCCGTTATCAGATACATTATGACTGCAACTGTAATATAGATCTCTGACGGGCGTAAAAATGTATGGCTGCAGAACATAGTACTGGCATATGATAACAACGTCAGCGCACTCTCAGTGTACTCTTGCTAGATGTCGATGATCTATTAATGATGCACCGCAAGTTTATGAGCAGCAGTATTTAACAACAGGAAATCCGCCATCTTACAAACAGGTGCGATAATCCTCCAGTTCTTCTGGAGTGGCTACCGGATGTAACAGAACGGAACAACTATGGATGTATATTCTCGCAGACCCTCAGGTTGTGTCTCAAACGAACTGGGAAACCAGAAAGTGCTTAATGCGGTGTGCGATACAGGAACATCAACAGCGGCACATGGACCGACTACAAACACCGCGCCTTATACACTGAAGCGCCAAAGAATCTGGTATAGACATGCGTATTCAAATACAGAGATATGCAAACAAGTAGAATACGGCGCTGCGGTCGTCAAAGCCCTTATGAGACAACAAGTGTCTGGCGCAGTTGTTAGATCGGTTACTGCTGCTACAATGGTAGGTTATCAAGATTTAAATGAGTTTGAACGTGGTGTTATAGTCGGCGCATGAGCGATGGGACACAGCATCTCCGAGGTGGCGATGAGGCGGGAATTTTTACGCAGACCATTTCACCACTGTACCGTGAATATCAGGAATCCGGTATAACTTCAAATCTCCAATATCGCTGCGGCCGGAAAAAGATCCTCCAAGAACGGGACCAATGACGACAGCAGAAAATCGTTCAACGTGACAGAAGTGCAACTATTCCACAAATTGCTGCAGATTTTACAATGGATATGAATGGACGCAGGTGATCAGACAGGATGCTTACGTACGTGTTACCTGTCAGAGTCGTATCTAGACGTATCAAGAGTCCCATATCAATCCAACTGTACTCGCCCCGCACCATTACGGAGCCGCCACCAGCTTGAACAGTCCCCTGTTGATATACAGCGTCCTTGAATGCATGAGGTTGTCTCCATCTGTCCGCTCAGTAGAATCAACAGTCAAACGTCGGTATTGACGGGCCCAGGCGAGGCGTAAAGCTTTGTGTCGTGCAGTCATCAAAAGTACACGAGTGGGCCTTCGGCTCCGAAAGCCCGTATCGATGATGTTTCGTTGAATGATTCTCACGCTAACACTCGTTGATGGCCCAGCATTGAAATCTGCAGCAATTTGTGGAATGGTTGCATTTCTGTCACGTTGAACGATTTTCTGCTGTCGTCGTTGGTCCCGTTCTTGCAGGATCTTTTTCCGGCCGCAGCGATGTCGGAGATTTGATGTTATACCGGGTTCCTGATATTCACAGTATAGTCATGAAATGGTCTACGGGGAAATGCCCACTTCATCGCCACCTCGGAGATGCTGTGTCCCATCGCTCGTGCGCCGTCTATAACACCACGTTCAAACCCACTTAAATCTTGATAACCTACCATTGTAGCAGCAGTAACCGATTTAAGATTTGCGCCAGACACGTGTCTTTACAGGCACTGCCGACCGCAGCGTCGAATTCTACCTGTTTACATGTTTCTATATTTGAGTACTCACGCCTATACCAGTTTCTTTGGCGCTTCAGAGTATATTTCTGCTTGCTCTCAGGTAGGACACTAAAGTGATCATTGGTCGTACCAAAACCAACCAGGTGCTCAGTAATGTAATGAGCATCTTACGTGCTCAAATTGTCGAAGAAATGGGATTCCGTCATTCAACTTCGTGCTCCACCGTGAATTTTACCTGGTAGATGACAGTTATCCAAACGACCCGCCCAGAAAGCCATGCTTATTACCAGAGCGGTTCCTGAATTTGGGGATGCGTGCCTGCCCTAGATAAAAGAGCTTTGGAGGACTTAAGGTCAAATAAGGCAGAGGAGATAGATAACATTCCATCAGAATTTCTAAAATCATTGGGGAAGTGGCAACAAAACGACTATTCACATTGGTGTGTATAATGTATGAGCCTGGCGACATACCATCTGACTTTCAGAAAAGCATTATCCACACAATTTCGAAGACGGCAAGGGCTGATATGTACGACAATTACAGCACAATCAGCTTCTCGTGCAATCAAGTTGCTTACAGTAATAATATACAGAAGAATGGAAAAGAAAATTCAGGATGCGCTAGATGACGAGTAGTTTGACTTCAGGAAAGATAACGGCACGAGAGAGGCAATTCTGACGTTGTGGTTAATAATGGAAGCAAGACTAAAGAAACATCAAGACACGTTCATAGCATTTGTCGACCTGGAAAAAGGGTTCGACAATGTAAAATAGTGCAAGATGTTCGAAATTCTGAGAAAAGTAGGGGTAAGCTATAGGGAGAGACGGGTTATTTGCAATAAGTACAACTGCCAAGAGGGAAGAATAGGAGTGGACGACAAAGAACGAAGTGCTCGTATTAAAAAGGGTGTAAGACATGGATGTAGCCTTTCGCCCCTACTGCTCAATCTGTACATCAAGGAAGCAATAATGGAAATAAATAAAAGGTACAGGAGCGGAATTAAAATTCAAGGTGAAAGGACATCAGTGATACGATTTGTTGATAACATTGCTATCCTGAGTGAAAGTGAAGAAGAATTACATGATCTGCTGAACGGAATGAACAGTCTAATGAGTACACAGTATGGATTGAGAGTAAATCGAAGAAAGACGAAGGTAATGAGAAGTAGTAGAAATGAGAACAGCAAGAAACTTAAGATCAGGATTGATGGTCACGAAGAAGATGAAGTTAAGGAATTCTGCTACCTAGGCAGTAAAATAACCAATGACGGACGGAGCAAGGAGGACATTAAAAGTAGACTAGGAATGGCAAAAAGGGCATTCCTGGCCAAGAGACGTCTACTAGTATCAAACAGAGGCCTTAATTTGCGAAAGAAATTTCTGAGAATGCACGTTTGGAGTACAGCATTGTATGGTAGTTAAACATAGACTGTGGGAAAACAGGAACAGAAGAGAATCGCAGCATTTGAGATGTGGTGCCACAGACGCACCAATCGCACATTTTCCTCTGACATGGATGTCTTGGGATGACCATTTCTTACAAATCCCACCACAGATTCCATAGTCGTCAGTTTTGTGTAGCGAGTCCTTATGGTCCTTGGATGCAAAATAGCAAGAGGCCCATGCACAGTTCATCACCATCTCCGTGTCTATATCACTGAATGCCACACTTCATAGCGGCAGACCACCTGAGGCGGTTCGTGTACTGACAGACATCCATGAAGATAAATTTCTGTCACTCTAAAGAAAGAAACTTAATTCTTTTTTTAAACAAATAAATATATATTTATTTAATTTATTATATATTTACTATAGGCACTTACATCTCACCCACCCTGCAAGTATTAATGACGTAATGTGGGCCATTAACTACGCATGTTCCAACTTTCACGTAGTGAAGCAACGGCTAATCTCAGAAGCTACGGTAGGTATTTTGACACGGTCTTCGCTAGTAGATACACTGATTCACGAGGAACGTTTGTGTACATTATTTATTACCGCTACGACAAACCCGTTATCCACCTGTAGACAGCTCTGCTACCCGAGCGAAGCGGGTCCAGATGGCATCGCTTACCTCGCCCTCTACCCTACGATCGCTCCAAACCTACCCCAATTTATCTACCTCTAGGCGCAACCAATTAACCTTCAGGACAAACGCCTCTAAAACCTAGGCAATAATAATAGGAGAAACATTCCACACCTTCTGTCTCCATGATTTTTCCTCACTGTTTACTACCATTATACCAAGTTAACTAATACACTAAAACACTTTGGACTAATCTTCAGAAACTAACATGGAAACCTCACCTACTAACCATCCAACGGAAAGTCGCTATAAGCCAAAACTACTAAAAATACTAATTGGCCAAATCTGAGAATTATACCACTCCACTATTCTTCTCATCTACAAAATCTTTATCCAACGCATCCTCTTCTATGCGAATATTGTATGGGTATCCGCCGCTCCGAAGTTCTGTAAGTCATACCCAAATTCTTTACTGTCATGCGTTCCACAACGCTTTATGCATCCGTTTACCTTCCCCCATGAGGACCCTCTTCCATTTCATCAAATTCCCACCCCTCCTCAGCCACATCGAATATCTCCGCATATATGACACTATCCACAAACTATAACTCTATTGTTTCCCCTCTGATCACTAAGCACGTCTGTGCTGCCGCGCCTTTACAAACACATCCTGCCGTCCCTACACCTATACATACTCCATATCCTATCCCAACACAACCCACTATCTCTCCCAGACAATGAGATCTGCCCCAAAATTTACCCGTCCTTCTAACTATAAGTGCCGGCCGAGCGGTTCTAGGCACTGCAGCCGCGCGACCGCTACGGTCGCAGGTTAGAATCCTGCCTCGGTCATGGATGTGTATGATGTCCTTAGGTTAGTTAGGTTTACGTAGTTCTAAGTTCTAGGGGACTGATGACCTCAGAAGTTAAGTCCCATAGTGCTCAGAGCGATTTGAACCGTTTTTTTTTAACTATAAGTGTTTCCTAGCTATTCCACTCCACATCAGGGTTCCGCTTTCCTTTTCCTCTCCATCTCTTCCCATACCTTTCCTCTTGATATCTGCTCTACCCACACACCAAACTTCTCTCCACCTTCTGGCTTCCCACCATCCATCCCAACAACAACCTTCATCTCCATAATGTTCCAAGTAACAGTTCCACTTTATTTTTCTACTCATACCCCTGAGTCCAATAGAACACGTTCTGTTGTCCCCAAAATCTTTTCTCCCAGTGCAGGTACCTCAGATTTTAAGTAGAAGTCCAGTGCTGTTTCGTAGAAGAATGTCACCTATTCTGCAATATGTTTTTAAAAGTATTTTGTTTTTATATTTTAGTTCTTTGATCTCAATTAAAAACAAAATGACAGTCTCTATGTTTCTATGTAAATGATAACAAATTTCATTATTTTTGTAGTTTCTAAAGTATCTGTAAACTTTTCATCTTTTAATAACACTTGTTCTTGTCTTTGTTATAATCTTAAATTTCTTAGCTGAACAGCGGAATTGCTTCCCCTCCCCCATATGTGGCGAGGGGAGTGAAATATCAATAAAGAAAAAAAAAAGCGGAGGCAGGTCGTTAGTTTGATGAACTGAACTTCTAATATCTCTAGATTATTATCAAAAAAATTTGTTTCATCATAGTTTACCAAATCATCTGCCATGGTGTCTGCTGAGGAGTTCCCATTGACAGGCCATCTTTTTCCAGTAAAAGAAAAATCATTGAAAGCTAAATATTTTTCAAACAATTTCATCAACAGAAAACAAGGAATTTAGTTAAACAGCAATGAAGTGTTCCACCTGATAGTACAAATACAAAACATGAATTTTACCTGAGAATAGGAAACTTTACAGATATCTATTTCACACATTTGTATTAACATATAAAAGTCGACATAGAAATTTTCCTTTGTGTGAGACCTCATGTATAATATCGTGTGGCGAGTTCTAGATTCACTTATTTTACTGTTCGCGTCGTTTCTGCGTAATCTTTCATTGATTGTGCCAATACCCATTTTTCTTCTGATATATTGTGAAATTTCGAACATTCACGAGTGCCGAGATAAACTCGTACTGTTATCGTTAAATGTAGGCTCAAATTTGATTGTGCTCCTTTAAAATTTTTGAGAACAGTAGAACTGTCCTTGTTCAAAACAATATTTACTAATTTCACCGGACAATTACGTGAGAAATAGGTTATTTTGAGAATTTTTGGACGCTTACAAAACTATATTTTCGTAAGTTGCCGGTACAGTTGGTTCGTATACGTAATAGCAAATCACCGTCTGTGGTTTACAGTTGTCCCAAAGAACTCTTCACCCCTGAACTTCATTCTATATCGCATCATTGCAAATAAACGTGCGATTTTGAAAATTTCCGGAAGCTACCATTGTTGTTTTTGTTGTTGTCTTCAGTCCTGAGACTGGTTTCATGCAGCTCTCCATGATACTCTATCCTGTGCAAGCTTCTTCATCTCCCAGTACTTACTGCAACCTACATCCTTCTGAATCTGCTTAGTGTATTCATCTCTTGGTCTCCCTCTACGATTTTTACCCTCCACGCTGCCCTCCAATGCTAAAATCGTGATCCCTTGATGCCTCAGAACATGTCCTACCAGCCGATCCCTTCTTCTAGTCAAGTTGTGCCACAAACTCCTCTTCTCCCCAATCCTATTCAATACTTCCTCATTAGGTATGTGATCTACCCATCTAATCTTCAGCATTCTTCTGTAGCACCACATTTCGAAAGCTTCTATTCTCTTCTTGTCCAAACTATTTATCGTCCATGTTTCACTTCCATACATGGCTACACTCCATACAAATACTTTCAGAAACGACTTCCTGACACTTAAATCAATACTCGATGTTAACAAATTTCTCTTCTTCAGAAATGCTTTCCTTGCCATTGCCAGTCTACATTTTATATCCTCTCTACTTCGACAATCATCAGTTATTTTGCTCCCCAAATAGCAGAACTCATTTACTACATTAAGTGTCTCATTTCCTAGTCTAATCTGATTCCCTCAGCATCATCAGAGTTAATTCGACTACATTCCATTATCCTCGTTTTGCTTTTGTTGATGTTCATCTTATATCCTCCTTTCAAGACACTGTCCATTCCGTTCAACAGCTCTTCCAAGTCCTTTGCTGTCTCTGACAGAATTACAATGTCATCGGCGAACCTCAAAATTTTTATTTCTTCTCCATGGATTTTAATACCTACTCCGAATTTTTCTTTTGTTTCCTTCACTGCTTGCTCAATATACAGATTGAATAACATCGGGAAGAGGCTACAACCT
Source organism: Schistocerca serialis cubense (assembly GCF_023864345.2). Taxonomy (NCBI): domain Eukaryota; kingdom Metazoa; phylum Arthropoda; class Insecta; order Orthoptera; family Acrididae; genus Schistocerca; species Schistocerca serialis. Next base: position 833,847,273 of record NC_064641.1, on the reverse strand, counting down.
TGTCTCACACCCTTCCCAACCACTGCTTCCCTTTGATGTCCCTCGACTCTTATAACTGCCATCTCGTTTCTGTGCAAATTGTAAATAGCCTTTCGCTCCCTGTACTTTACCCCTGCCACCTTCAGAATTTGAAATAGAGTATTCCAGTCAACATTGTCAAAAGCTTTCTCTAAGTCTGCAAATGCTAGAAATGTAGGTTTGCCTTTCCTTAATCTAGCTTCTAAGATAAGTCGTAGGGTCAGTATTGCCTCACGTGTTCCCATATTTCTACGGAATCCAAACTGATCTTCCCCGAGGTCGGCTTCTACTAGTTTTACCGTTCGTCTGTACAGAATTCGCGTTAGTATTTTGCAGCTGTGACTTATTAAACTGATAGTTCGGTAATTTTCACATCTGTCCACCTGCTTTCTTTGGTATTGGAATTATTATATTCTTCTTGAAGTCTGAGGGTATTTCGCCTGTCTCATACATCTTGCTCACCAGATGGTAGAGTTATGTCAGGACTGGCTCTCCCAAGGTTGTCAGTAGTTCTAATGGAATGTTGTCTACTCCCGGGGCCTTGTTACGACTCAGGTCTTTCAGTGCTCTGTCAAACTCTTCACGCAGTATCATACCTCCCATTTCATCTTCATCTGCATCCTCTTCCATTTCCATAATATTGTCCTCAAGTACATCGGCCTTGTATAGACCCTCTATATACTCCTTCCACTTTTTTGCTTTGCCTTCTTTGCTTAGAACTGGGTTTCCATCTGAGCTCTTGATATTCATACAAGTGGTTCTCTTTTCTCCAAAGGTCTCTTTAATTTTCCTGTAGGTAGTATCTATTTTACCTCTAGTAACATAAGCCTCTACATCCTTACATTTGTCCTCTAGCCATCCCTGCTTAGCCATTTTGCACTTCCTGTCGATCTCATTTTTGAGACGTTTGTATTCCTTTTTGCCTGCTTCATTTACTGCATGTTTATATTTTCTCCTTTCATCAATTAAATTCAATATTTCTTCTGTCACTCAAGGATTTCTACTAGCCATTGTCTTTTTACCTACATAATCCTCTGCTGCCTTCACTACTTCATCCCTCAAAGCTATCCATTCTTCTTCTACTGTATTTCTTTCCCCCATTCTTGTCAATTGTTCCCTTATGCTCTCCCTGAAACTCTGTACAACCTCTGGTTTAGTCAGTTTATCCAGATCCCATCTCCTTAAATTCCCACCTTTTTGCAGTTTCTTCAGTTTTAATCTACAGTTCATAACCAATAGATTATGGTCAGAGTCCACATCTGCCCCTGGAAATGTCTTACAATTCAAAACTGGTTCCTAAATCTCTCTCTTACCATTATATAACCTATCTGAAACCTGTCAGTATCTCCAGCTACCATTAACCTGTACATAATCTGCCAGCAGTCTGTAGCAAATCGGAATTTGTGATTTAGTTACTGCAGCAGATTTTCTAACTGATATATTGTGTTACATCTAGTATTCCCTTAAAGTCGAGTAGCCCTATACATAATTTGCATTTATCGTAAGTTAACTCTGTTTTCGAGTTTGCATTCTGTACAATACATCAAACATTACTATACCTACCCACAAATCTCAGGAAACCCCTCACAACAACGCCATTGCAAAAGGAATTCACATCACTTCACATCACATCACTATCATCATTACACAATCACCTTCCTTACCCAATTAAATTATCTCACTGAATTAAAAAATATCTAATCGAATGGCTGATGAGCTTCAGTATTGTCCGCTACAATGACGTCTTCAGCAGGGTGATTGTAAAAATCTGTACAATAAAATTGGGTTAGTTTGTAATTTGTGCCTTGAAAATGACCTACCGCACTATCGGCGGTTTTTGTCGAATTTACGCAGTCACATTCGCGGGACTTATTCGAATAAGGGTAGAGCCTCCTCGTGCGTACCTCCCCGCCCCCACCCCACCCCCACCCCCGTCCGTCCGTCCGTCCACTGCGTCAGGTCACCTCAACGCTCCCTTAGTCCCTTTGCTGATATCTGGAACGCTAGCGAGCAAGAGGTACGCGCTCCTTGGATATATCTTCAACCTACCACCGTTAGATCTGGATACCGGTTGTCTAGTCATAGACCAAGGTTAGTTATAATCCGTCTTGATTGCAAATTTTTTTTTTATTCATATGACAGGTTTTAGTTCATCTAGAACCATCTTCAGATCTGATATTTCGGGTACAGGAGTAACCGAAATATCAGATCTGAAGATGGTTCTAGATGAACCGAAACCGGTCATATGAATAAAAAATATTTTGCAATCAAGACGGATTGTAAGTAACATTGTAAAATCACTGATCGCTGTTATCCTATCATACATTATGTCTGTTTTTGCATAGATCAATGTGTTAAAATTAACTTCAAAACGTTTTAAGAAAGTAATGTTTTTTACCAGAGACTTTTGTGTTGCCTTAACAGAAATCTCGTTTTTTGTATTTGCTTCTGTTCTTATAGGGAGACAGCAACTTTTTAGCTCAACAGATTAAAAGATAATCAGCTGCCTTAATTTAAAGTTATTTGTTCACTGACTTGTAATACGTACATTGTACCAGCCAAAAGGCAGCCTCTCTGTGAATGCTATTCTCGAACACGTGATGAATTGATTGGCGTTCATGAGCAGCTGAAAATCGCCCTGATTGGCAGCTGCTGCGAATTGGTTTGTTGGAAGAGCTCCCAAGAGTCGTGTACCTGTGATTGATACCTGTACCAGAGGTACCTCAAATACTGTCTTCTTTCGTGGATCCTATCTCCTCTACAGAAAGTACAGGATCTGTCATTACTCGTCCATTTGTCTGCGAATAGCGTGTCAATGGTAGATCTAGGCATCCTTTACAGAGTGGATGGGGACTCAGGGTGTTGTACCGATCCCCCTAACCAACAAGAATGAGATGTTGTCTTTCACTGAATGGAATGTGATGTGTCGCCCGATGATTATCTTGTCTTGAGCAGGCATTGTCCCTCTAAGCATCATGACCTGAGCCCTAGTTTTTTGTTCAAATACAGCGAGATTTTTGTCTGGTTGCCAGTTTGCTCTGTTTAATATCGATTCTGGTTGCCTGTTTTCTGGTGGTTCTCAGGATGAAAGATGATTAGAATTTGTCGTCGCGTTAAAACAAAAAAAAACAAAAAATACTACACTACTGGCCATTAAAATTGTTACATCACGAAGATGACGTGCTACAGACGCGAAATTTAACCGACAGGAAGAAGATGCTGTGACATGCAAATGATTAGCTTTTCAGAGCATTCACACAACGTTGGCGCCGGTGACGACACCTACAACGTGCTGACATGAGGAAAGTTTCCAACCGATTTCGCATACACAAACAGCAGTTGACCGGCGTTGCCTGGTGAAACGTTGTTGTGATGCCTCGTGTAAGGAGGAGAAATGCGTACCATCAGGTTTCCGACGGATTGTAGCCTATCGCGATTGCGGTTTATCGTATCGCGACATTGCTGCTCGCGTTGGTCAAGGTCCAATGACTGTTAGCAGAATATGGAATCGGTGGGTTCAGGAGGGTAATACGGAAAGCCGTGCTGGATCCCAACGGCCTCGTATCACTAGGAGTAGAGATGACAGGCATCTTATCCGCATAGCTGTAACGAATCGTGCAGTCACGTCTCGATCCCTGAGTCAACAGATGGGGACGTTTGCAAGACAACAACCATCTGCACGAACAGTTCGACGACGTTTGCAGCAGCATGGACTATCAGCTCGGAGACCACGTCTGCGTTTACTCTTGACGCTGCATCACAGACAGGAGCGCCTGCGATGGTGTACTCATCGACGAACCTGGGTGCACGAATGGCAAAACGTCATTTTTTAGGATGAATCCAGGTTCTGTTTACAGCATCATCATGGTAGCATCTGTGTTTGGTGACATCGCGGTGAACGCACATTGGAAGCGAGTATTCGTCATCGCCATACTGGCGTAAGATCCGGCGCGATGGTATGGGGTGCCATTGGTTACACGTCTCGGTCACCTCTTGTTCACATTGACGGCACTTTGAACAGTGGACGTAACATTTCAGATGTGTTACGACCCGTGGCTCTACCCTTCATTCGATCCCTGCGAAACCCTACATTTCAGCAGGACAAAGCACTACCGCATGTTGCAGATCCTGTACGGGCCTCTCTGGATGCAAAAAATGTTCGACTGCTGCCCTGCCAGAATATTATCCAGATCTCTCACCAATTGAAAACGTCTGGTCAATGGTGGCCGAACAACTGGCTCGTCACTACTCTTGATGAACTGTGGTATCGTGTTGAAGGTGCATGGGCAGCTGTATCTGTACATGCCATCCAAGCTCTGTTTGACTCAATGCCCAGCCCAGGCGTATCAAGGCCGTCATTACGGCCAGTGGTGGTTGTTCTGGATACTGATTTCTCAGGATCTATGCACCCAAATTGCGTGAAAAAGTAATCACACGTCAGTGTTAGTATAATATATTTGTCCAATGAATACCCGTTTATCATCTTCATTTCTTCTTGGTGTAGCAATTTTAATGGGCAGTAGTGTACTTTGTCGGTAGCACGTGCAGTGACCGGCGCGCCCCCGTGTGCGGGCCACCCGGAAGCAGCAGGTGGCGCGGTGCGGCGCGCCTTTGCGCTGTCGCGTCCGCTCTTCTTGCCGGTCGCCCTCGGCTGCCGACTACGTGACGAGACAAGACGAGACGTGACGGAACACGACAGCCGCTCTCACCTCTGAGTTCCCGGGAAGACAAACGGCGCCGGCGACTAATGAGCTGCTCGGGAATGCAGGCAGCCGGTACTGCACCGCAGCTTACAGGCGGGAATGTCGGGAGGCAGCAGCCGGCAGTTAGCAGGCGGGGTTCAACAGTCGCGCTCGCCCAAGGAACAAGACCCGTCCCGCAGCCACACTAACTGCGTTGGACACCTGTCTGGAATTTTGGGAACGTGACCAATGAGTCCCGCTGCCATTTCAAAAAAATCGTAACTCGGAAACTATTAGAGATATATAATCATGGTTTGTTGTAAAAAGTTTAGCAGTTGTTAGTGTTTTCTTCCGTTCTTGGATTGCACTGCATCAGTATGATGACAGAGCAGGAGAAAGCGCAAAGTGTTACCTGGTACGCAGCATACAAATATTTGACAGCGGTACTGCAGAATTTTCGACGCCAGAATGGGAGGAAACTAGGCGAGAAAAACAAGCATAATGAAGTGGTTCAAAAATTTTAAAGAGACAGCCAGAGTCAAAGACCGTCCTCGAAGTACACGTCCCCTTGTGCCTCAATCACGTGTTAATAGAATGCAAGCAGCAAATCAGCAGAATCGTCAAAGTCAATTCGTCGTGCATCTCACGAATTGCAGGAAGCAAATCGGCTGGAAATTCCACTGTTGAACACAGAGGGGAGGGCGGATAGGTTCAAAGAGGATACTGAGGTCCTGTGTGAGAGGGGGAACTTGTCTGATGACGGGTTAGAAGAAGAAAGTGGAGTCGATGTAGAAGACATAGGACATCCAATATTACACATAATTTAAAAGATGGCTAGAAGACTTCAGATCGAGTAAGACAGAAGATTTAGATGACATTCCACTGGAATTTTCAAAATCACTGGCGGAAGTGCCAGACAAACGACTATTCAGGTTGTCGTTTACAATCAAGGAGACTGGCGTCGTACCGTCAGACTTTCGGAGAAACATCATCCATATAATTCCGAAGATAGCAAAGGCCGATAAGGACGAAAACCATCCGCAGTCAGCTTAATACGAGGACTGGAACTTCAATAGTGGCAACTGTTTATTTACAGCTCGTACAAAATAGATACGTGTTTCAAAGTAGCCACCACCATTGTGCATAACGCCTTGCCAGAGATGTGGAACTTAGTAGTGCCAGTTGTGTTGACAGTTCGAGCGGGGAGGTCTATTGCCTGACGAATTTGTAGCAGCTCTGAAGCGAATATCGTGAAGTGTTTCCTTCAGTTTAGAAATGGAGTTGAACTCACGAGGACTTACGTCAGGGGAGTGCAGTAGGTTGTATAGCACTTAGCAGCCCCATCAGTCAAACAAATCAGTATCAGCTTGCACTGTACGTGCTTCAAAATTATCCTGCAAAATCATGGTGATGTCCTGCAGAAAGTGCCATCACTTCTGCCTCTAAGCTGCTCGTACGTTCCAAAAATGAACAGCATAGAGACAGAAGTAATGGTACTTTCTCCAGGACCTGACCATCATTTTGCAGGACAATGCTCAAGTACGGACAGTGCAAGCTGTTATTGATTTGTTTGACTGATGGAACTGCTAAGTGCTATACCACCTACTCCACTCCCCTGACGCAAGCCCTCGTGAGTTCAACTCAAGTTCTAAACTGAAGGAAACATATCAAGGCACTCGCTCCAGAACTGCTATAAATTCGTCAGGCAATAGACCGCACCGCTCGAACTGTCAACACAACTGACACTGCTAAGAGTATCCAACGACTTCCACATCGCTGGCAACGAGTTATGCACAATGTTGGTGACTACTCTGAAGGTCAGTAAAACTTTGAAACACGTATCTATTTTGTACGAGCTGTAAATAAATAGTTGCCACTATTAAAGTTCCAACCCTTGTATCACATTCAACCTAGCAGCTGATAAGAATAATATACAGAGGAATGGAAACGAAAATTGAGGATCTGTTATATGAAGATCAGTTTGCATTTAGGAAAGGTAAAGGCAACAGAGACGCAGCTCAGGCGTTTGATGATAATGGAAGCAAGACAGTAAAAATCATAGAATTCGTAGACCTAGAACAAAATTTCGAAATTCTGAGAAAAATAGGAGTAAGCTATAGGGAAAGACGAGTAATATACTCTTACAATACGTACAATAACCTAGAGGGTACAGTAAGACTGGAAGACGGAAAACGAAGTGATCGGCCTAAAATTGGTGTAAGACAAAAACAGTGTTTCCCGCTACTGTTCAATCTGTACTTCGAAGAAGCAATGACGGGAATAGAAACGTTCAAGAGTGGGATTAATTTTCAAGGTGAAATGATATCAGTAATATAATCCGTTGATGACTTTGCTATCCTCAGTGAAAATCAAGAAAATTATAAATGGAATAATAATACAGACTGTGGACTGAGAGTAGGAAAAAGACAAAAGTTATGAACAACAGCAGACAAACTGCCTATTGGCTTCTGTCTCGGGTTCTTCGGCCGACGTTCATCTAATGATTTTTCTGACGTTTCGCCAGCACGAGTGGCTGGCAATGTCTAAGCTTCACCCTCCATTGCCGGTGGTGAACTGGAGCCGAGCTCGCGGCCGCAGACTATATGTACCTGTCGCGCCAACGTCCGAGGGCTTATCCGCGGTCATTTCCGGTGCGGTTCTCCTCTTGCTACCTGCGACGGTCGTTCGCTGCAGTACGGGAAGCCAGGATCCGTTTACCTTAAGGCTTTCCTCTTTCTTGTTGAAACTGTTCGCGTGTTTTTGTATTTCTACAACTTCTCTAAACAAGCGCGTGTGATAGTGCTTCTCTACAGCCAGAACTTCAAAAATAGTTCAAATGGCTATGAGCACTATGGTACTCAACTGCTGTGGTCATAAGTCCCCTAGAACTTAGAACTACTTAAACCTAACTAACCTAAGGACATCACACACATCCATTCCCGAGGCATGATTCGAACCTGCGACCGTAGCGGTCGTGCGGTTCCAGACTGTAGCGCCTTTAACCGCTCGGCCACTTCGGCCGGCGCCAGAACTTCGGTGTCGGCGAATTTTATTACGTGGTCGGTCTCATTCAGTGCGTGCTCTGCCAAGGCCGATTTATCCACCTGCCCCAACCTGCAATGTCGCTTATGCTCTTTGATCCTGATGTTAATGGATCGTCCAGTCATTCCGACATAAACTTTTCCGCATGTGCATGGTATACGGTATATTCCCGACATTGCAAGTGGGTCTCTTTTCTCCTTCGCCGATCTAAGACACTCTTTCATCTTCCTTGTCGGTTTGAAAATCGTCTTTACGCCATGTTTGCGCAATATACGGCCGATTCTGTCCGTCACTCTGGGAATGTATGGCAGAAAGGCCCTACCCGACATTTCTTTTTCTGGTTCCTTACTTCGCCGAGTGTTTGGCTCTGTTACACTTCTAATGTAAGTTGTGGAGTACCCATTGCTCCTCAGAACAGTTTCCAGGTGTTGCATTTCTCGTTTGAGGTATTACGGCTCACATATTCGTCCTGCTCTCATTACTAGCGTACTAATCATGCCTGTTTTCTAGCTCGGGTGGTGGTTTGACAGTTTGTGCAGGTATCGGTCCGTGTGTGTCGGTTTTCGATACACGCTGTGTCCCAGGTTTTCGTCGTCCCTTGTGACCAACACATTTAGAAATGGCAGTTTCTTGTCTTCTTCTACTTCCATGGTAAATGTTATGTTGGCATGGAGGCTGTTCAAGTGCCTTGGGAAGTCACCGAGCTGTTTTTCACCATGGCTCCACACCACGAAAGTATCATCGACGTACCTGTACCACACCTTAGGTTTGCAAGTCGCCGAGTCCAGTGCCTGTGCTTCGAATTGTTCCATGAAGAAGTTGGCCACCACTGGACTGAGAGGACTACCCATGGCGATGCCTTCCAGCTGTTCGTAGAAATCACCATTACGCGTGAAATAGCTCGTGGTGAGACATGCATGGAAGAGCTTTTTGATGTCTTGCGGGAACATGGAACCGATGTGCTCCAGAGCGTCACTGAGTGGCACTTTCGTAAATAACGAAACAACATCAAAGCTGACCAGTATGTCGTTTGGTGCAAGTTTCAGTTCCTTCAGCTCCTCAGTGAAATGTCCTGAGTCCTTAATGTATGTGTCGGTCTTCCCCACGTGTGGCTGGAGCAGAGAGGCCAAGTGTTTTGCCAGTTTATACGTTGGTGAGCCAGGAGCGCTAACGATCGGTCTCAGTGGAACGTTGTTCTTTTGGATCTTGGGTAATCCATACAGCTGAGATGGTAGGGCTTCTGTGTTGCGCAGGTTTCTCTGTATGTCCGCTGGCAGAGAAGACGCCTTGATTAATCGATTCGTATTCCGAGTGATACGATGCGTCGGATCTGCACTTAGTTTTCGGTACGTCGTCGGATCCAATAGGTCTCGGATCTTTTGCTCATAATCTTCGGTCTTCATCACGACGGTCGCATTCCCCTTATCGGCAGCCAGTACCAATATACTCTTGTCGGCGTTGAGATTCTTAATGGCTTGTACCCCTTCTTTCTTCAGGTTGCAAGCTGATGGTTTTGCTCGGCGCAGTATCCTGCTGTTTCAGTGCGTATTTCCTCTGCTTCCGGCATCTTTCAAACTTTTTCTTCTGCCGCTCGGTGCAGCACTCGAGTTCGTTCTGCATTCTTCTGTGAGTGATGCTGTCGATCTTGTCCCAGTCGTCTCGATGCATTCTGCTACTTAGTTGATAGAAAATGTCCAGAAGTTCCTGATCCGTTCTTGCCAAGTCTCTCCGTGAATATGTGAGCCGCAACGCCTCAAACGAGAAATGCAACACCTGGAAACTGTTCTGAGGAGCAATGGGTACTCCACAAATTACATTAGAAGTGTAACAGAGCCGAACACTCGGCGAAGTAAGGAATCAGAAAAAGAAATGTCGGGTAGGGCCTTTCTGCCATACATTCCCAGAGTGACGGACAGAATTGGCCGTATATTGCGCAAACATGGCGTAAAGACGATTTTCAAACCGACAAGGAAGATGAAAGAGTGTCTTAGATCGGCGAAGGAGAAAAGAGACCCACTTGCAATGTCGGGAATATACCGTATACCATACACATGCGGAAAAGTATATGTCGGAATGACTGGACGATCGATTGACACCAGGATCAAAGAACATAAGCGAAATTGCAGGTTGAGGCAGGTGGAGAAATCGGCCGTGGCAGAGCACGCACTGAGTGAGACCGATGACGCAATAAAAGTCGCCGACACGGAAGTTCTGGCTGTAGAAAGCACTATCACACGCGCTTGTTCAGAGAAGCTGTAGAAATACAGAGACACGCGAACAGTTTCAACAAGAAAGAGGAAAGCCTTAAGGTAAACGGATCCTGGCTTCCCGTACTGCAGCGAACGACCGTCGCAGGTAGCAAGAGGAGAACCGCACCGGAAATGACCGCGGAGAAGCCCTCGGACGTTGGCGCGCCAGATACATATAGTCTGCGGCCGCGAGCTCGGCTCCAGTTCACCACCGGCAATGGAGGGTGAAGCTTTGATAATGCCAGCCACTCGTGCTGGCGAAACGTCAGAAAAATCATTAGACGAACGTCGGCCGAAGAACCCGAGACAGAAGCCAATAGGCAGTTTGTCAACAAGTGGCCACGAAAGCCTTAACAATTTTGTATCAACAATTGAGAATACTGAGATGCCTAACATCAAAATTGAAGTAGAGGAAGTTGAGGAATTCCGCCACATTGGAAGCAAAAAACCTATGATTGACAATGCAAGGAAGACATAACAGATTAGCATAGGCAAAGAGGGCATGCGTAGCCAAGCGAAGTCTACATATGCCTTAATGTCAGGAGGAAATTTCTGAAAATGTGCTTTTGGAGCACAGCATTGTATGGTAGGGAATCATGGACAGCAGGAAAACCGAAGAGAATAGAATAGAATCGTTTGAGATGTGATGCTACAAGAGAATGTTGAAGATGTACTGATAACATAAGGAATGAGAAGGCTGTCCGCAGAATCGGCGAAGAAAGGAACACATAGAAAACGCCTACAAGAAGAAGGGACAGAATGATAGGAGATGTGTTAAGACATCAGGAAATAGCCTCCATTGTACTAGAGGGAGATGTAGAGGGTAAAAACTATAGGGGAAAACAGAGATTGCAATACATCCAGCAAATAATTGTGATCGTCTGGCGCAGCGCTGTTCTGATATAAAGAAGCCAGCTTAGAGTAGGAATTTGTGACAGGCCGCATTTAAAAAAATTCAAAAGAATTACTAGAAGAAATAAATAGAGATTTCTCAGTTTATAGAATGAACATACCCAGTGACGGGCAGGGGATGTCAAGAGTGTCCACAAAATAACTTACCCTATACTTGCGCACTAGGCGCTGTAGAGGGGGTGACAACAGTAGCGATGGAGGCTGCAGGCTCCATTGTGAACGGCCACTGCACAGTAGGAGAAAAGCAATTAAATATCTGAGACCTGTGCCAAATATTTATCTCGCAAATTTCAGAGCTACGACTAACTATTATGCAAGTGACCGTATATACCAGATATTTGAATACAGTCAACATTTTAACAGATATATACATTCAAAGCCAGTAATTTCTCAGTTGACTGCGGGAACACAAATAATCGATCAAATAAAGTATCGTCCAAAGCAAAACAAGCCATAGAAAATCCCATACAACAAAAAAAAGTGTAAGACGTGTGTCACAGTGGGAATATCGTGTACATTACTGTATGTGTAAAATAAGGAAAATGTGTCACATTGAAATTATTTGTCATTTTCCTGACATCCGTCGTCAGTATTATCTAAAGCTGTGTGACTGGAATAGCTAGCAGTTCCTGCAATCCTCACAAGCACAGTTTTTGCTGAGATTCCACTTCCTCATATGCCCCTTATTACAAAATTTTAATGGCACAGCTTTCAATCACACGTGTGTATTTATGAACTATTCCTGCACCTACAGTCCACGAAGACTGTGGTGACATTCTATGTAATAAAGAGATAACGAGAATGCTCCAAGTATGCGAGTCAACACGCAACAGTCAACTGTGCCAGCCGCCCCGTCGGAACGGCGGGATGAAATCGATCAGAGCTCAGGACGAGAATGCGTTTCTGCACCGATGCCACGTTATTTGCGCGAGTGCTAACTTGCTTCTGAGAGGGTGGAGGCGGACACACAGAAGAGAACTGTGCTCTTTAAGATGGATTATACTATAAAATCAATGTCTTGGACACACATTACTTTATTAAAAACGGCTATCAGTTCAGCCTTGTAGCTGTCATCATACCTGACAATTTCAATAGTAACATCTACATCCATAGACAATATGTAAACTGAGAATATAGTCCTTCTCACTAATTTATAACTTACCAAAAAATTAAAAAAAGAAAAAAATTAATAAAATGAAAGCACTCCACTCCATTATTACCCACTACGGCTCCCATTATCTCTCAGTCAGCCATACAGCAAGTGAGCAAGACCATGTGCAGTGTGCAACAGGACGGCTTATGTGTAGTGGAATGCTTAAAGGTGTCCTTTCAAATCTAAACCTGTATTGTGTACGTCTGACACCTTCAGGAGAATATATGAGTGATGAGTACAAAAAAAAGATGTAACTGAAAAAATCGCAAGGATAATTTAAACGAGCTTGCAAGGTTCACTGTAGATATTCTACAAAAATATGTATAAATAAATTTCCTTCGTGCTACAGATCACCGATTATACATATTATGAATATAAACATGTTTTGTAGGCACAAACAAAAGATTCAGTTGTAAAAGATGGAATTTTTCTTATCTACATGATAAAGTATCAACTGAGCGAGGATGGCCGCAAGGTTTTAAAAATAGTGTCAATATAACTATTAGTGTGAATAAACGTTAATAAGAAGGAAAATCATGTCTATGTCTGGTGGTTCCGTAGTTTTATGATTCCTGATGTAAGGAAAACTACCATTCTCCACCCCATGCGTGAGTTTCTCCGCTATCGATATGGTGGGAAGCTGACAACTTGGAATTATAATTCACCCAAGAGACTCACTAAAACCATGACTGTAACAGTACTATCCTCGTTGAGCATTACGTAGAAGATTGAATCAACTTGAATAGGGGACAACGAACAATTTGTGGTCTTGATAGTTATCGGTTTTATTTAGATATGTCTAACGAAGAGGAGAACAATCAGAACCATAGAAGTATAGAGATGTCGATGATAAAAGTAGTCGCGTTGAAAAAGAAAAGGTCTGTGGAATGTCGCAAGACAATTAAATTGATGACCTAAAGCCATATGACCAATTGCTTACTAACATATTAGTCCATCTTTGGAACGCCATTTAGTAGCGATTCTGCTTGGATTGGATTCGACAGGTCAGCGTTAGGTTTTCGGAGAAATGTGGAACCTGAATTCTACGCACAGGTCAAGCAGTTCCCGTCAATTACGGACGGGTGGTTTGTGGTCGTGAAGCTGTCTCCCGATCGCGCCCCTGATGGGTTTCATAGGATTCATTTTTTTTTTTTTAATTTGGTGGTCAAGACATCAACGTCAGTTCTCTGATCCTCAAATTATGTAGCAGTATTCCAGTCCCGTGATGCGGACAGTTTTGCTCTTAAAAGGTGGCATCGCCGTCAGGGAAGACATAAAGCACTAAGGGATGGAGTCACAGCTGTCATTGAATCTTCGCTCTCTTTGGCAGATCACACAGAGGCCCAGATGAATATCCCATGCAGCATTAGTAACTTTCGCAAACACTATAAGACAACGCTGCACTAATCAAGGTAAGTGATGACCTTAAATATGCCATGGACACTCGCGAGGTCACAATACTGACTCTACTAGGTTTCAGCTTTGATCCTGCCATTTCGACATAGTGCTCAGAAAATTGCGATGGATAAATTTCTCATACAGTGCCCTGAAGCGGTTTGAAACCTACTTGTAAAACAGCCAGTAAAGTTTTCTCCAGCTCTAACTGAGTGCCAGACTTGAAGAAGTGTAGAATTCTGCAATCAATTGCCTCCCATTCAACGTGAATTCATATCCCAAAAGAGCATTAGAAAGAAATGAAGACCTTGGGTGTAGTCTTGGATGAGCATTTCAATGGGGCACAGAATGCTGTCGCCATATTCCAGAAGACTTCCGCTTGCCTTTATGCCCTCAAAAAGTTTCAGAATGTATTTCCATAAGATGTCAAATGCAAACTCGTGCATCACTCGTTCCTCCGAACCTGCATTAGTGCGATGTGATGGAACACGTCACTAGCAGGGAAAACTCTAGATGGTTAGAACAGACTTGTGTACGTTACATCTCCAACATTCGTCAATATGACCATGTCAGTACTTCATACACCCAGTTAGGGTAGTTGCGGTCAGAAAAGTTACGGGACTATCACACGCTATGTATACTTCAATCGCTCCTCAATGCACATGCACCCCAGTACCCCGCCGAGGTCAAACATCTTTCGTGTAATCATAACATAAACACAACGTCTCACCTATTTAGTATCCTAGCTGTGCCGCTCCATAAAACAAAATCATCGGTAAATTCCTTCGCTGTCGCTCCTGTCCGCCTCTGAAACAATCTGCATTGCACCCTCTGCACAATTCGAAGACATGCTACTTTTAAGGAAACGTTGAAAAAAGTTCCTCCCGTCATCTTCCTAGGCTTCCCCAAAGCTGACGTATATGCCCAGCATCCCCTCTGTCAAAAAGCAAAGCCAATGTTCCTATCATCTCCAGTTGTGCATATTTTTCTTTTCCTTTCTCTATGACGCATGCCACCATCTACTCCCTTATAATCTTTAACTGTGTGTTGTTACAATTTTCTTTCCCTTCCTCGTCCATTCCTTCCTCCACGCCCATTGCTGCTAGCACTTATAATTAAAATTTTACCTTCTTTTAGCTTCGCCGTTCCCAAAATACTCGGTGCCAGGGACGGGACCATAACGATCTACCTTTTCTCAAAGTGGCTTATCTGAGTGCATTTCTACTTTTTCGGCCCGCATCGCCTCTAGAATGATTCGCCATTCGCCTCTGCCTCGTATATATACTTTCCTTGAAGCATCACGTGCTCACAAAGCCTCCAAGTGGCATTCAGTCTCGCTGAAAGTAGCGGTCATAATATTTGCTTCGTCAGAGCACATTTCACAAACACAGTGTACATTGGTTGATTGTACCCGAATTTCTTAACCAATTATTGACAATAAACCTTCACTACAAATCTGAGCTTAATTGTAAACTTCGGCTTAGGAATTTGCAACAACTGATATACGATATACGATTATTCCTTCTTTTGAGCATATCGTCTTTGATCAACTATGTGTCATCCGACAAACGTACACATGGAGGAAAGTATCAACATTGCGCTGCAGCATGCATTCAATCGACGTGATGTTCGAGCCAATGTAAGCACCAGTTAAAGCTCGCACTCTGCGTGAATGGTATGGAGATTCTGCTGTTCCCACACTCATTTTCCACATACTCAAGCGTGCGACATTCATTTGAGATGCAACTGGTGTAGTTTTGGTTGAGGTCATCTCCTCCACGCTAGCAGATATGTTTCGTCCAAGTCTTTCACTACGACGATGACATCTTCCAGCAGTACGAGTATAACTGTCAGTGTCAAAGGGCAGGATCATGCTACAGTGGTTTGAGGTGTATGATAGCGAACTTTCCTTGTTTCGACCACTAAATTTTCCTGATGAGTGTCGGATGGAACACATCTGGGACGCTATCTGGTGCCTACTCCGAGTCCAAAAATCAACGACCCGTAATTTACGCAAATTCCGTTCCATTTGATGTCGCATACCTCCCGAAACCTACCAATAATTTATCGAATCCATGCCACGTAGACACGTTGCAGTACTGCATGTACAGTGAACCAACAAGCTGTCAAGCAGGTGTCCGTAATGTTTTGGTTCATTAAACAGAGGTTGGCTTGTAGACCTTTTTAGTCCTTCAAGAGACAATACACAAAAAGAATTTAATAGAACATTACCTCACAGTTACGTAGACTTCACATTCTTGTAGTTGGAAAGCGAGTAGTTTGTGCCTGGGAGTTAGGCAACACACAATTCTGTACTGTTTGCCGTGTAGTCTGATATCTACATCTACATCTACATACATACTCCGCAATCCACCATGCGGTGCGTGGCGGAGGATACCTCGTACCACAACTAGCATCTTCTCTCCCTGTTCCACTCCCAAACAGAGCGAGGGAAAAATAACTGCCTATATGCCTCTGTACGAGCCCTAATCTCTCTTATCTTATCTTTGTGGTCTTTCCGCGAAATATAAGTTGGCGGCAGTAAAATTGTACTGCAGTCAGCCTCAAATGCTTGTTCTCTAAATTTCCTCAGTAGCGATTCACTAAAAGAACGCCTCCTTTCCTTTAGAGACTCACACCCGAGTTCCTGAAGCATTTCCGTAACACTCGCGTGATGATCAAACCTACCAGTAACAAATCTAGCAGCCCGCCTCTGAATTGCTTCTATGTCCTCCCTCAATCCGGCCTGATAGGGATCCCAAACGTTCGAGCAGTACTCAAGAATAGGTCGTATTAGTGTTTTATAAGCGGTCTCCTTTACAGATGAACCACATCTTCCCAAAATTCTACCAATGAACCGAAGACGACTATCCGCCTTCCCCACAACTGCCATTACGTGCTTGTCCCACTTCATATCGCTTTGCAATGTTACGCCCAAATATTTAATCGACGTGACTGTGTCAAGCGCTACACTACTAATGGAGTATTCAAACATTACGGGATTCTTTTTCCTATTCATCTGCATTAATTTACATTTATCTATATTTAGAGTTAGCTGTCATTCTTTACACCAATCACAAATCCTGTCCAAGTCATCTTGTACCCTCCTACAGGGACTGAACGACGACATCTTCCCGTACACCACAGCATCATCAGCAAACAGCCGCACATTGCTGTCCAGCCTATCCAAAAGATCATTTATGTAGATAGAAAACAACAGCGGACCTACCACACTTCCCTGGGGCACTCCAGATGATACCCTCACCTTTGATGAACACTCACCATCGAGGACAACGTACTGGGTTCTATTACTTAATCTCCCGGTTACTGTCGATTCTGTGCGCTAATGGTACCTGAAACATGTTCCGGCTGATATGCAATTATCTGATTGCTAATTAAATGAGAGCGGTGCGGGATGGACAGAACTCACAGCGTGGTGTTAAAAGGCATGGGACACCTCCTAATATCGTGTCTGACGTCCTTTTTCCCGGCGTAGCGCAGCAACTCGACGTCGCATGGACTCAAAAAGTCGTAGGAAATCCCCTGCAGAAATATTGAGCCATGCTGACTTTATAGCTGTCCCTAAATGCGAAAGCGTTGCCGTACATAATTTTGTGCATTAACTGACCTTTTTTTATGACCCATAAATGTTGGATGGGTGGCCAAACCATTCGCTCGAATTGTCCAGATTGTTCTTCAAAAAAATCGCGAACAGCTGCGACCCGTTGATATGGCGCACTGTCATCAAAAAAAATTCCGCCGTTGTTTGGGAACGTGAAGTCTATGAATAACTGCAGATGGTCTCCAAATAGCCGAACATAAACATTTCCAGTCAATTATTGATGCAGTCGGACGAGAAGACCCAGTCCATTCCCTGTAAACACTGCCCACGCCGTTATGGAGCCATCACCAGCCTGCACAAAGCCTTGTTCACAACTACACCACACTCGTGCCCTACCATCGGCTCTTACCGATTGAAATCAGGACTCATCTCACCAGGGCACAGTTTTTCAGTCCAACCGAAATGGCCTCGAGCCGAGGAGAGGCATCGCAGGCGATGTCGTGCTGTCAACAAAGGCAGTCGGGTCGGCCATCTGGAGCCATAGCCCATTAAGGTCAAATTTTGCCGCAGTGTCCTAACGGAAACTTTCGTCGTACGTTGTACATTGATTTCAGTGACTATTTCACGCAGAATTGTTTGTCTGTTAGCACTGCTGGTCTCGTTAAGTGAAGGCTGTCGGCCACTGCGTTATCCGTGGTGAGAGGTAATACCCGAAATTTTGTATTCTCGTCACACTCTTGACACGATGGATAGCAGGATATTGAAGTTCCTAACAATTTCCAAAACTAAATGTCCCATCCGTCTAGCTCCAATTACCATTCCGCATTCAAAGTCTGTTATTTCCAGTCGTGTGGCTATATTCATTTCGGAAACTTTGTCACATGAATCCTCTGCGTACAAATTACAGTTCTGCCAATACACTGCGCTGCTGTACCTTGTGTACTCGATACAATCGACATCTGTATGTGTGTATATCGCTATTCCGTGGTCCGCCCCCAGTAGCTGAATGGTCAGCGCGACAGAATGTCCATCCTAAGGGCCCGGATTCGATTCCCGACTGGGAGATTTTCTCAGCTCAGGGACCGGCTGTTGTGTTGTCGTAATCATGTTCATTTCATCCCCATCGACGCGCAAGTCGCCGAAGTGGCGTCGAATCGAAATACTTGCACCCGGCGAACGGTATACCCGACAGGAGGCCCTAGTCACACGACTATTCCGTGACTTTTGTCACCTCAGTGTAAAGCGACATGACGCAGAACAATAATGCTCTTTTTTCAGATTTCCGTCACGACGGTTCCCTCTATCATGTGTGCGTATAATGCCCTGTACACGAGGGTTGTTATAAACCTGTTTTCTGCAGACCGATCACTCTGCCTCTTTATGTAATTACAGGGTGTTTCAAAAA
Organism: Schistocerca serialis cubense; assembly: GCF_023864345.2. NCBI lineage: Eukaryota > Metazoa > Arthropoda > Insecta > Orthoptera > Acrididae > Schistocerca > Schistocerca serialis. Next base: position 833,828,855 of record NC_064641.1, on the reverse strand, counting down.
TGACCGGTATATTTGAAACGGCAATAAAAACTAAACGAGCAGCGATAGAAATACACCGTTTGTTGCAATATGCTTGGGACGACAGTACATTTTCAGGCGGACAAACTTTCGAAATTACAGTAGTTACAATTTTCAACAACAGATGGCGCTGCAAGTGATGTGAAAGATATAGAAGACAACGCAGTCTGTGGGTGCGCCATTCTGTACGTCGTCTTTCTGCTGTAAGCGTGTGCTGTTCACAACGTGCAAGTGTGCTGTAGACAACATGGTTTATTCCTTAGAACAGAGGATTTTTCTGGTGTTGGAATTCCACCGCCTAGAACACAGTGTTGTTGCAACAAGACGAAGTTTTCAACGGAGCTTTAATGTAACCAAAGGACCGAAAAGCGATACAATAAAGGATCTGTTTGAAAAATTTCAACAGACTGGGAACGTGACGGATGAACGTGCTGGAAAGGTAGGGCGACCGCGTACGGCAACCACAGAGGGCAACGCGCTGCTAGTGCAGCAGGTGATCCAACAGCGGCCTCGGGTTTCCGTTCGCCGTGTTGCAGCTGCGGTCCAAATGACGCCAACGTCCACGTATCGTCTCATGCGCCAGAGTTTACACCTCTATCCATACAAAATTCAAACGCGGCAACCCCTCAGCGCCGCTACCATTGCTGCACGAGAGACATTCGCTAACGATATAGTGCACAGGATTGATGACGGCGATATGCATGTGGGCAGCATTTGGTTTACTGACGAAGCTTATTTTTACCTGGACGGCTTCGTCAATAAACAGAACTGGCGCATATGGGGAATCAAAAAGCCCCATGTTGCAGTCCCATCGTCTCTGCATCCTCAAAAAGTACTGGTCTGGGCCGCCATTTCCTCCAAAGGAATCATTGGCCCATTTTTCAGATCCGAAACGATTACTGCATCACGCTATCTGGACATTCTTCGTGAATTTGTGGCGGTACAAACTGCCTTAGACGACACTGCGAACACCTCGTGGTTTATGGAAGATGGTGCCCGGCCACATCGCACGGCCGACGTCTTTAATTTCCTGAATGAATATTTCTATGATCGTGTGATTGCTTTGGGCTATCCGAAACATACAGGAGGCGGCGTGGATTGGCCTCCCTATTCGCCAGACATGAACCCCTGTGACTTCTTTCTGTGGGGACACTTGAAAGACCAGGTGTACCGCCAGAATCCAGAAACAATTGAACAGCTGAAGCAGTACATCTCATCTGCATGTTAAGCCATTCCGCCAGACACGTTGTCAAAGGTTTCGGGTAATTTCATTCAGAGACTACGCCATGTTATTGCTACGCATGGTGGATATGTGGAAAATATCGTACTATAGAGTTTCCCAGACCGCAGCGCCATCTGTTGTTGTAAATTGTAACTACTGTAATTTCGAAAGTTTGTCTGCCAGAAAATGTACTGTTGTCCCAAGCATATTGCAACAAACGGTGTATTTCTATCGCTGCTCGTTTAGTTTTTATTGCCGTTTCAAATATACCGGTCATTTTTGAAACACCCTGTAAAAGTAACCTGGCCTGTTCCTGACGTTTGCACAACTACTGTCAGCGGGAAACCAGCACAGTCTATCTAGCACATCCTACTCCGCTTACAGAGAAAGTCGACCGCTGTGTTGCTAGCTTGTTTTAATAACTGAATTGGCTTTGTGGTAGGCAGTGTGGGGGCTGAACAAATGGTTAAGCCCTGGAGGCATATAATACAGGACTATGTCTTTACTGGAAATAGATCATTCTTTCTGGAGACAACCGTGCAAGGAACATGTTTTGCATTATCTGTACCGGTTCGTAACTGTATGAATGAGTGATTGAAAAAATACACCTTTTTGCGGCATCTGTATTAGTTCATCACTGTATAAATGAATGATTGAAAACAGTAGATTCATATGACTAAGATAACGCAACCCCTTGGGTTTAACTAAAAGCCCAAAACCTTTGAAGTATTGATAGAATTTTGGCTGCCTCCACAGGCCAACTGAATTCCACTACTGACCAGCATTTAAATTTTGTTCGGCACATGGTCACAGCTCGCTGAACTTGTCTTGTAAAGTTTAAAAAATATGTAAATAAAAGAAAAAAAAGAAGAAAAATAAATTGTTTCCTGCAGGAACCTGTAGCAGAGGAAGAATTTCACAGTCAATCTTGTGGTGCCTGTCGTAGGCACCCTCTGATAATGGTGAGGGTGGAGATTCTACTGTGATTACGGAAACATCACGTGTGAGGCAGAAATTAACTTTCACATCACTATATCTACATAAGGAAGTGCGCTAGAAGACACTGATGGTGATCTTGCCAACCAGCAATGGAAGTAGCGTCACATCAACCACACATGAATCCGCTGGCCAAATTCAATGGACGATACAGAAACTCAGTCTCTTTCAGAGAAATGATAACAAAAAACATTAAGAAAATTACGTGAGCAAGACATTTCCTATCCTAAACGAAGATGGAGTAAAAAAAAATAAATAAATAAATAAAAAATAAAAAAATAGTTGCAGTTCACATGGTCACTGACGCACCAAATGCGAGAGTATCACAAAACGCAAAATTTGCAGACTATTCTCATTAATTATCGTCTACAACAAAGAATTTATTCTCATTTGCATTTCAGAGAGGCTAGTTGGACGTGATGCAGGTAAATGTAAATGTCGTGTGACTGGGGCCTACCGTCGGGTAGATCATTCCCCTGGTGCAAGTCTTTCTATTTGACGCCACTTCGGCGACTTGCGCTTCGAAGGGGATGAAATGATGATGATGGGACAACACAACACCCAGTCCTTGAGCGGAGAAAATCTCCGACCCAGCCGGGAATCGAACTCGGGCCCTTAGCATCGACATTCTGTCGCACTGACCACTTAGCTACCGGGGGCGGGCGTGGTGCCCTCACTCCACGAGACAACGCGGAGAAATTTTGAATTTCATCCAGGTCACTGGAGTGAAATCTGTTGTTCAGGAACGTAATAACACCACACCTACGCCCCTTTGCCAGAAAGGTGAAGGGAAAACAGCCAACAGCACGTGGAGTACCGTGCAGTTACCATCCAAGTACTTGCAACGGCGCGGTTATTTGTGTTTCGTCCACCAGAAAACAGTTCCAATCACCTTACGTGGATTCCGTCTCTCGCAGTCCTGTACACACGCATTCCCTATTAGAAAAATGCGTAATGTTCGTCGGCCAGAAAAAGCTGTGCCGGAAACCAGCAACACTACACATCTCTACAGGTCTAGTCAAAATGTTTTTTAGTATCAGGTCAGCTGAGAGATTAATTTAAAGGTAGTCTGGGAGTACAAACTTCAATATATTGTGACTTGTTTGATTAAAAAAAAAATTACACCGCCAAGCCCATGCTAATCTTAAATCTTTCGTCATCATACTCAATCACAGTCACTTGTAATAGCCACCAGGTGGTAATTAACTAAACCCTTTACCAAAAGGATTAACAAACAGATTATCCGCGACAGAATGCTAGCTCAAATATTACACAATTTGACGACTACGGCTGACCGCGGTGGCCGAGTGGTTCTAGGTGCTTCAATCCGTATCCCCGCGCGACTGCTACGGTCGCAGGTTCGAATCCTGCTTCGGGCATGGATGTGTGTGCTGTCCTTAGGTTAGTTAGGTTTAAGTAGGTCTAAGTCTAGGGGAATGATGATCTCCGATGTTAAGTTTCATAGTGCTCAGAGCCATTTGATTTTGACGACTACGAATGTTCAATTTGCTGTCACGCCTTATAAAACACGCCATGCGGAGTTTGGTTATTCAAAAGTCACAGTTTACATATTAAAATCGGAATCTCACGCGTTCGTCTTTTTCATAGGTTCCCGTCGACTTTGCGACACTTCACGGTCAAGTTTCAACCATTATTTCATGAAATTTTCACATATTTTCAGAATTCCTTATACTGTATCCAGACATGATGATAGCTGAGCTCCCAAATGAGTCTTTAGACTTTACGAAGCGTTTCTTTAGCCACAAAATACGCGCTAAGAAGCGGCCCTTTGATTTGGTGGTATATATCGTAACTAATCCAATATTATTAGTATGAAACCGCGCAATTCTCCGTATTTTGTGACCAATCGCGGCTTAATAGCTTTTAAGAACAATTTCTCAAAAGAACAAATTCATATAATCCACAAATATCAAAATAAATCCCTCATTAAATAAAAAAATTATGATAAAATTTATTGTTTTCCCAGTTCAATAACTGGCTAATTATACTTCACAATTTCCTCTGATTATGATTTACTCTCTCAGTAAACAGTTCTCGCGTTAATGTATATTCAGTTAATGGACATATCAACATTCATTTATTTAATACTTCGCATTCACACCGCCATGCACACTAATAATTGAAGTCGCAATAATTGCAATAAATACAGTTTTGCTCTCCAAATACACATTTTTAACAATCTGATGATTCCATAGTGCGTAAGATGCTGACACCTTTCGGCCACAGCCGAAACTAGTTGCCGATGGTTACTAGACCAGAGCGCACCTGTCATGTGTCATGTGATAACCACGACCCACTGTCTGAAGCTGTCTGCCTGCTACTGTCTTTTACTCACATGGGCGCAGTATAAGACTGTACGCCTCATACTGGCCGCCACTGACATTGATTAAATTCGGTGATCTGACGAGAATCGGTGTATTCAATGAGACAAAGCCATTAGCCTTTATTTAGCTGTAGATGGGCAGATATCTCATTGATACACCCGTCCATGTGCCCGCCTCGTGCAAGCCTATTCACAGAATTTACGAGTCCCTACTCCACGTAAATTAACGATCAGTATGGAAGGATATGTAAACGGAAATTCGCGTGAAGCTTCGGTATGAAGTAGTCAACTATTAAAGCAAAAATGGACTGCAGCAATGCGTCCTTCCCCCTCAGTTATCATTGGGACAGTCACCCAACAGAAAGCGCAATTTCTTCGCACTACCATCATCTTCCCAGCGGTTGCGCAAAAAACTTCTGAAGATACTACTATCGCCCAAACATGTGTCAACTCAAGGATCTCTGAACAGTGACCTGTGCGGCTGGTCCCGGCGGAGATTCGAGTCCTCCCTCGGGCATGGGTGTGTGTGCTTGTCCTTAGGATAAGTAGTGTGTAAGCTTAGGGACTGATGACCATAGCAGTCAAGTCCCATAAGATTTCACACACATTTGAACATTTTGAACGGTGACGAGTAGATAACGACTATCGCGTGTACCATTGGAGGTGACATTCGCTAACAAATTTTTGCGGAGAGCAATTTTTTTTATCAGAATACTGACACGACACAAAAGAGGATAACAGATATCAGGTAACGGAAGTGGTGTTTTTCTGGGAGGTCTCTATTGTTCTACAACGGCGATAACGACTCAGATGAGATAGCCGATACGTTTCGAGTGGAAGACTTGCCGACGCTCTCTAGTGAGCGAGCAAAATGTGTGCTACAGCCTTGATCCTGAGATGTGCTTGTCCCAATAATAAATCAGCCCCTACGCTCTCGACAGTGATTTTATTATTATTATTATTATTGAAGACATCAGTAAGTGACGTTCAGATACCTGCGTCCAATCCGGCTCTGCTTTGTTTTCACTAGGAACTTCGCTCGTGTATCTTTACTTAGCTTGAGACTGCTTGGCTTCTACCTTGGTTATGGTTAGGTTTTCCTCAATTCAGCCCACGAATTTCTCTCTCTCTCCCTCTATCTCTCTCTCTCCCTCTATCTCTCTCTCTCTTAAAAAAGTAATGCCATTTGACTGTTAACTGTTTATTTATTTTAACACAACGGTGATTTCAACTTTATGGTCATTCTCGAGCGCATGTTGAACTGAAAAACAATAAAGCGTATATATCATACAGTGCAGCTTATGTTTTTAATCATTAGTCTTCCGACTGATTTCATGCGGCCCGCACGAATTCCTCTCCTATGACAATCCCTTCATCTCAGAGTAGCACTCCCAATCTACGTCCTCAATTATTTGCTGGTTCTATTCAAATCTCTGTCTTTCTCTAGAGTTTTCGCGCTCTACAGATCCCTCTAGTACCATTCTCTGATGTCTTAAGAGGTGTCCTATCATCCTGCCTCTTCTTTTTATCAGTGTTTTCCACATATCCTTTTCTCTACGATGCTGCACCGGACTTCCTTATTCCTTACTTTAGCATTCCACCTAATTTTCAGCTTGCTTCTATAGTACCACATCTCAAATCCTTCCATTCTCTTCTGTTCCGGTTTTCCGTCAGTCCATGTTTCAGCATCATACAATGCTAGGCTCCAAACGTACATCCTCAGAAATTTCTCCCTCAAATTAAAGCCTATGTTTGATACTAGTAGACTTCTCTTGGCCAGCAAGGTACTTTTGCCAGTGCTAGTCTACTTTTGATGTTCTCCTTGCTTCGTCTGTCGTTGGTCATTTTGCTGCCTAGGTAGTAAAATTCCTTAACTTCATCTACTTCATGACGAGCAATCCTAATGCTATGTTTCTCGCTGTTCTCATTTCTCAACCTTCTCAATACTTTCGTCTTTCTTCGATTTACACTCAATCCATATGCTATATTCATTAGACTCTTCACTTCATTCAATACATCTTGTAATTCTTCTTCACTTTCACTCAGGATAGCAATGTCATCAGCGAAATAATCATTGGCATCCTTTCACTTTGAATTTTAATTCCACTCTTGAATCTTTCTTTTACGACATTTATTGCGTCTTCAGTGTATAGATTAAACAGTAGGTGTGAAAGACTAATTCCCTGTCTTACACCTTTTTTAATCAGACCACTTCGTTGTTGGTCTTCCACTCTTATTGTTCCCTCTTGGCTCTTGTACGTATTGAATATTACCCGTACCTCCCCATAGCTTATCCCTATTTTTCTCAACATTTCGAACATCTTGCAACATTTGATATTGTTGAACGCTTTTTCCACATCGACAATTCTATGAAGGTGTCCTGATTTTTCTTTAGTTTTCCTTCCATTATCAACCGAAACGTCAGAATTGCCTCGCTGGTCCCTTAACTTTCTTAAAGCCAAAGTGGTCGTCATCTATCACATCCTCAATTTTCTTTTCCATTATTCTGTATAGCATTCTTGTCAGCTCATTGGATGCATGAGCTGTTAAGGTGATTGTGCGATAACTGTCTCACTTCTCAGCTCTTGGAGTCTTTGGCATTGTATGCATGATATTTTTCCAAAAGTCGGATGGCATATGGCCGGTCTCATACCGTTTCACACCAACGTGAGTAGTTGTTTTGTTGCCACTTGCCCCAAAGATTTTAGTAATTCTGATGGAATGTTACCTATCCCTTCTGCCTTATTTGATATTAAGTCTTACACCGCCCTTTTAAATTCTGATCCTAATACTGGTCCCCTATCTCCTCCATATCGACTCCTGCTTCTTCTTCAATCAAGTCAGACAAGTCTCTCCCCCCCCCCCCCACCTCCATTGAGGCTTTCCACCTATCCGCTCTCTCCTACGCATTTGACAGTGGAATTGCCACTGCACTCTTAATGTTACCACCTCTCTCCTCTGCATTTAACAGCGGAATTGTTATTGCACTCTTAATGTTGCCACCCTTGCTTTTAATTTCACTGCCGGTTGTTTTGACTTTCCTGTACGCTGAGTCAGTTCTTCCGACGGTCATTTTTTTCGATTTCTTCACTTTTTCATGCAACCATTTCGCCTTAGCTTCCCTACGCTTCAAATTTATTTCATTCCTAAACGATTTGCGTTTATGTATTCCTGAATTTCCCAGAACCTTTTTGTACTTCCTTCCTTCATCGATCAACTGAAGGATTTCTTCTGTTACTCATGGTTTCTTCGCAGTTCCCATCTTTGTAACAATGTTTTTCTTTCCAGTTTCTGTGATTATCCTCTTCTGAGATGTTCATTACTCTTCAACTGAACTGCCTACTGAGGTATTTCTCATCGCAGTAGAGAACTTCAAGCGTACTTCTTCATTCTATAGTGCTTCCGTAACCAATTTCTTTGCGAACTAATTCTTCCTGACTCGTCTCTTTAATTTCAGCCTACCCTTCACCACTGCTAAATTGTGATCTGAGTCTACATCTCCTCCTGGGTACGTCTTATAATCCAACATCTGATTTCGGAATCTCCGCTTAACTATGATGTAATCTAATTGAAATCTTCCCTTACGTCCAGCCTTTTACAAGTATACTTACCGAGTGAGGTGGCGCAGTGGTTAGCACTCGGGACTCTAGTTCGGGAGGACGACGGTTCCAACCCGTGTCCAGCCATCCTGATTTAGGTTTTCCGTGATTTCCCTAAATTGCTTCACCGAAATGTTGGCATCGTTCCTTTGGAGGGGCACGGGCGGCTTCCTACCACATCCTTCCCTAATCCGATGGGACCGATGGCCTTGATGTTTGGTCCCCTCCTCCGAATCAATCAACCAACCAACCAAGTATACCTCCTCCTCTTGTGATTCTTCATCGGCGTATTTGCTATTGCTAGCTGATATTTACTGCTGAACTCAGTAAGTCTTTGCCCTCTCTCACTGATGACACCAAGTTCATATTCTCTCGTAACGTTTTCTCCTGCTCATTCCCCTAGAACCGCATCCGAGTCCCCCATGACTACTAGATTTTCATCTCCCTTAAGGTATTGAATTACCCGTACAGTATCCTAACATACTTTATCTCTTCATCTTCAGCTTGCGACGTCGACATGTATACCTGAACTATTGTTTTCGATGTTGGTTTGACGTCGAGTCTGATGAGAACAATCCTGTCACTGAACTGTTTTACCTTCGTATTCGTAACCAACCCTACTGCCATTATACTGCTGCTGTTGATATTACACTATAATCTTCTGAACAGAAGTCCTTATCTTCTTTCCCCTTCACTTCACTGACCCCTACTATGCCTAGTTGAGTTCTGCATTTCCCTTTTCAGAATTTCTAGCTTCCCTACCACCTTCAAACTTCTGACATTCCACACCCTGACTTGTAGAATGTTATCGTTTCATTGGTTATTCAGTCTTTTTCTCATGATCACATCCCCTTTGGCAGTCCCCTCCCGGAGAGCCGAATGGGGAACTATGCCGGAATATTTTGCCAATGCCCGCGCGGAGTGGCCGCCCGGTTTGAGGCGCATGTCACGGAATGCGCGGCCCCTGCCCCCGGAGGTTTGAGTCCTCCCTCGGGCATTGGTGTGTGTATTGTGCTTAGCATAAGTAAGTTTAAGTAGTGTGTAAGTCTAAGGACCGATGACCTCAGCAGTTCAGTCCCTTAGGAATACACACACACATTTGAACAGTTTTTTTTTTCCCCAATGGAGAGATCATCATGACTCTTTTTCAAATACAGGCCACTTGTTCTTAGATACACATTATGGGTCTGTTAGGCAGTAGTTTCCATTGCTTTCAGAGTCCTCATGCTTTTGATCATTGCTGTTCTTCCTCCTTTAGGGACAGTTTCCCACCCCAAGGACAAGAGTGTGCCCTGAACCACTGTCCGTTCCTCCTCCGTCTTTGACAAGGCCATTGACAGAGTGAGGATGATATCTTATGCCCGAAGTCTTCGGTTGCCAAACCTGAGTTTTTTATTCAAGATCCGAGTGGTGGCGGCATTCGAACTCGGGATCGAGGACGTTTTGATTAGTAAGCAGAGACGCTATCCCTAGACCACAGCCAATATATTCCTGTGATCCACATTCGTCATTTCTGTTCATCAACTGAATTTAACATACGTCTGCACTGTGACAGAGATCATAACAAAGTGGCACCGCTGTGTGAGCTACATGAGCTTTGCTTTACCAGAGGTGTTACCAGGAAAGGGAAGGTAGATATTTATTTAGCTAAATGGTTAACATGTCCTTGTAAAACGGGTTCATAACAGCCTCTTACAGAAATACGTTGTAATACGCCATACTCAGAGTGCAAAATGAATCATTTTAGAAGCACAATAAAATTCCGTTCTCACAACAATCGCGTGGCTGCAATATTATAAAATCGTTATTCATTGATTCATGGAGACTTATATAAAGGACGTCAGACCCGTGCAACAACTTGCACGACCCACGTGAAACGGCGGAACTGCCCCAAAACTCCGAGACTGAATGAGCCAAAACTGCTCAATGACGTTCGACGTTCTCTGCACATTCCTAAAATACGGAAGTTCCCGCAATAGAACACGATTGTTCAGTACAAGGCTTGGGGAGACAAAGGGGTGGTGGAGGGGGGGGGGAGGTGGCAAGGGAAGGGGTTAGAAACAGAGTGTCAGCATTGTGGGGATGTGGGAAGTAGAAGACACTTGTGGGCTAGTGGGAAGTTTTGGGGTGGCTACGAGACTGAACAGATTTCACTGTGCACAATATCAGCCATATTATGTATGTTTGATGTGTACTCATATGACTATTAGTCTACAATAAACACGTTTTGTTGACTGTGACATGTCACAGTCCGGTCAGACATATTTTAACATGCGAGTATATTTTCGAATACGCAATAACCGTTTGGTCCTAAGTCCTGTACTGTATGACTTGTAAGCTTTATTAATTTTCAGTCAGACATGTACTTGAGAATGGCTATAAAGTCGAAATCTTGATTGTGTGAAATAAATAAATATTTAACAGTCAAACGGCGGAAATTTCTTTCAAATAATTTTATGTGGCTGTAGTCTCCCACGAAGAAAAGCTCATTCACCCCATGAATATTTCTCTAGCAACTACCGCATGTATTGATTGTCTTTCTTCCGCTGCTACTTCCGTGCTTACCAACATTCGTAGATCCGCTGCCTTCATAGTGTTCCGAACTTGTTTCTACCGACCACGATAGGAAAGGGACAACGACCTGGGAGATGCAGCAGCCAATGGACTGGCAATTTACCCACTGTTGCACATCCCCAGACTATCGCTATCTGGTATGATCTTGCTGCTGAGATACAGAGTCATTCATCATTAGCAGGAGGAACGACTAGAAATGAGAGAGCGCAAGCTGCTGTCGATGAACTCTCAGCAGTTGCAGAGGCCAAATCAGCTGCACCTCACTCTGGCTTGTACACTGGCATTTTTATGTGGTTTGCACCTCGATTTTTGACAAATTTTCGGAAGCAAAATTAATTTGAAACTTCCTGGCATATTAAAACTGTGGGCCACAACGCGACTCGACCCTAGACCTTCGCCTTTCGCGGATAAGTGCTCTTCCAACAGTACCTCAACCAGCCGGCCGCTGTGGACGAGCGGTTCTAGGCGCTTCAGTCCGGAACCGCGCGACCGCTACGGTCGCAGGTTCGAATCCTGCCTCGGGCATTGGTGTGTGTGATGTCCTTAGGTTAGTTAGGTTTAAGTAGTTCTAAGTTCTAGGGGACTGATGACCTCAGATGTTAAGTCCCATAGTGCTCAGAACCATTTGAACCATTTTTGAGTACCTCAACCTAATCTTCTACTTAATATTTCCGCCGCAGGCGGTTCCTAATGTAAAAGCCCAGGTGTAAAATGAACAAAAGTTTATATGAATTGAGAAATCACTATTCGAATCAAGTGTTGAAAAGTCATGAACAAAATAAGCTCTTCTGTTTGAACCCAAATCGTCAACAAACAATGTTCTTCAGTTAAAGTTCTTAGCTATCTTATTTTAAAATTTAAAACGAATTCTAAATAAAAGTGAGTTGAACACAGGGTGAGGAAAAGAAAAGAATTCTAAATTAACGTTCTTGACGCACTACAGATATAAACCAAGTCCGATCAGAAGCTCTAGCCGGCCGGGGTGGCCGAGCGGTTCTAGGCGCTACAGTCTGGAACCGCGCGACCGCTACGGTCGCAGGTTCGAATCCTGCCTCGGGCATGGATGTGTGTGATGTCCTTAGGTTAGTTAGGTTTAATTATTTCTAAGTTCTATGGGACTGATGACCTTAGAAGTTAAGTCCATAGTGCTCAGAGCCATTTGAACCAATCAGAAGCTCTCGATACCCGTCATAAAGAGGTAAATTCCCTGTAAAGTTCATGAGTCGATTAATATAGATACAAAGTCTGATTAAAGACATACTTAATATAGAGACAAAGTCCAATTAAAGTTCACGACGTGTAATACGGAGGACAGTTCAGCGTCCAAGTTCCCAAGGAGAATTTAGTAAGTCCTGAAAGGCTGAATTATAGGCAACCACAGAAATGCTAAATTGCAAAGGTCAGCCTTTCCATCGGAGCCGTGTCTTCTTCAGGGTGGTTACGCTGCAGGATCCAGGACGGCGATGACAGCGTAGCGATGGTCGTGGAGTGAGCTCTTGATTGAAGAAATGCATAAGCGTTGGGCGTCTGCTCCAGAAGCGCCCTCGGAGTGAAATGGGTCTCCAGGCTCTCTATGCCGCCCAAATATAGCCTTCGGGGCCAGAATGCATTCTGTATTACTTCCTGTGACGTGGCTGGCGTAAGAAAGAGGTCCGTGGCGCCAGCGACCTCCGCTGGCACTTTGGTCGCCGTCGAGTGAGTGTGTCGTGGCAGTCCTCGAATATCTTCTGCAACAATGCAGGCTGCTTGCGTAACTTGACTGTAGTGTGGGTTGCAGACAGAGTAGGCGCAAGCCTTACGATACTGCATTACCTTCCAAACATCGTTCTGGAACACTTAACTTGTTCTTTTTATCATTCTATTTTGTATATCTTCCGACTCTTTTTGTATCTTTCAATACATTATCATTTCATAGCATTTTCATTGGTTTATTTTTCTTTTTCATTAATCTCCACACGGTGACTTCATTAACTTCTAAGTAGGTGCACGTTCCTGTGACTCAATGGATAATTTCCCCTAACGTTGGATTCGACTTTGGGGGCAGTGGAGCCATGTGCCTTGCCCACGCTTTAAAGCATTTCTTTGTTAATTTTATTTTATGGATCGAAGCTAAAGTGAAGTAGGATCGAGAAATGAAATTTATTTTGTAACAGCTACAGACCGGTTGCCGCGTGAAATATTTAAAATGGTGGTGCTGCGCAGGGACAAGTTTCACATTTTACACCCCAATAAGATGTCTCTTTTCCAAAGTATTTTTCGTGCATTTTCCACACTTCCGTGTTAGTCTTCTTTGTTGCGCTTGGCCAAAATTCTGGTAAATGTCTAGCTGTTACACGAGTCACGTTTGGTGTTAGAATTTGGTGTCCAACTGAATCCTTTTTGTGGACGGGATACGGTCAACTATTTCCCAAGACCAGTAATTATGAATTCCAATCTACTTTTTTTTCAGAACGTATACCCGAAGTTGCAGCTTCCAATAAATGGTGAAAAATCTTCTGATAATATTATTGAATCCGCTCCTGGGTATCTGGTAGCTTTGTAACTGGGAAGCACTCCTATTAACGCCTCCCGTATTCTCACTGTTAACCATGACAACTACTGGTTTTTATACGATTCCATTCTTTTGATTTACTTCTTGAAACGCATTATCGCGGAACGTGCTGATTATCAAACCCTTTCTCTTATCCTCCAATTTCACGTTACGTGTTCACTCTTCTTCAGTTTTCCATTTGTCACAAAATCTAGAAACTCCTCTTTGTTTCGGTGCTTTGTGCCGACAGCTTCGTTATTCTTACCATTAGCTTGTCACCTAACTCTGGACTGATGCACCACTTGTCGAGACAAACACCAGAACTTTTTCCGAGGAAATAACGGGCAAACGGCAAAATAAACCGAAAAGTTATTTTCTCTTCAGGATAATGCCTTCCATGATCTGTCTACTTATCAGCACAAACAATAAAAACATTATAACTAACCAAAAATACATTATATTGACGGACGAGATGAACCATATAGTGGAAGAGGCACTAATGAATAGTATTATAAAATCAGTCGGCCTGAAATTAGCCGTTCTCGTTACCTACAAGCCACAGAATACTGCACACGTATACATCCGTTAAATTAACTGGGAATGTGCAGGCCATGGGCGGATCTATCCGTAACGTGTATTTAGAGCAGGGCCGGCCAAACGCTGCACAGTGTGCAGACGTGCGGAAGTGCTGCACATGTGCGACAGCGAGCGATAGCGACATCTCTTATTAGACATGAACGGCGGCGGTTCCACCTCCCTGTTTATGTAGTACAAGCAAGAGCGCAACATACCCAGTCTCGTTTACCCCTGGTGACCGTAACCTTAACAGAGAAGTACTGAGAAGTGGCAGGTACTGTGAAAAAGCAAAGGACGGGAGACCTATGTTCTCAGTCGTTTAGAAATGATTGGGAACTGCAATTTTTTTTGTGGCCGTGGGCGAAAACTCAGTGTTTGCTGTACCGCCGAATAATAGGCGGCCAGTGTAAGTTTTCAATTGAAAGACACTACAATACATATGACAAAGACCAGTGTAGTGTACTCAACAGTGATGAACGGCAAGCAAAATTAAATGTCCTTAAGAAAATGGATGAGACCCATTAACTCGATTTTACTGTACGTCAAAGTAACTAATACTTCTTGAACTCTTAGTTTCTTGTGTTACATTTATGTCTATTTTACTGTACGCTGTACAATGTGCCGTTTTCAATTTTCCAGAATGACAACCACACTAAATCTTCACTGCGAGCAAGTTTTAAAATGGCATTAATAATTGCACAATCTGGAAAACCCCTTTCCGAAGGGGAGTTTGTGAAAGGGTGTCTGATTGATGCTGCAGAACTTGTATGTCCCACGAACGTTAGCAGGTTTCAAGAAATCAGTCTATCCAAACAAACAGTGACAAGACGTATCAGTTCTATGGCCGGCGATGTGTATAGGCAGCTAATAAATAAGGCTAAAGACTTTGTTGCTTTCTCTGTTGCGCTCGATGAAGCAACAGATCTTACAAAAAAATGGTTCAAATGGCTCTGAGCACTATGGGACTTAACGTCTATGGTCATCAGTCCCCTAGAACTTAAAACTACTTAAACCTAACTAACCTAAGGACAGATCTTACAGATACAGCCCAGGTTGTGATATACATACGAGGTGTCGATAACTATACCGAAGTACGCTGGCTCAGTCGAGGTAAAATGCTGAAAATATTTTTTGATTTACGTTTGGTGATAGTAACATTCTTACATGAGAAGGGAAAAAGTGAACCTATGTTGGAAGACCATTGTTTGATATCAGACCTTGCATTTCTCGTGGACCTTACGTCCCACATGAACAGCCTGAACGTCAGTTTGCAAGGTGATAATTTAATTTCTGACATGTTGGAAAAAGTAAATGCCTTTGAAAGGAAGCTTGCGCTTTGGGAGAGCCAGCTATTGACAAAAAACACTGTACATTTCCCGACGCTTGGACTGGTCCATGAAAGTGCTGGATTTCAAAAACACGTGTCAATAATTTTAAAAATTAAGGAACAATTTCGATCACGATTTGCAGATGTTACGAGTTTGCCTCCTGTCATTCGCCTCTTTGCTCGACCGTTCTCGTCGTCAGTTGAAGATGCTCCGAATGGTCTACAGGTGGAACTGATCGACCTCCAGTGCAATACAAGACTGGAGGAGAAGTTCTTTGCAGTGCGAAGTACAAAAGAATTCTACGAAAATTTTTCACGACAAGAATTTCCACGCCTGCACCGAGAAGCCGCGAGAGTTATGTCCATGTTCGGGTCGACAAATGTTTGTGAAAGATTTTTCTCGGTGATGAAAATCTTCGCAACTGCTTGCGTTTGTCAATGAGCCTGCTTTTGTGCCCGATATTAACTATATCATTTCTCATGACCAGTGATAAATGTGTTTTGATTTATTCCTTTCATAATTAAAAATTATTGTTTACTAACTGTGCGTTATTGCCTCATTCTGCTCCATGTTACATTATTATCAGGAAAATTGGTCATTAAACCGATTTTTCTAATGTATACTTACATTTAGGTTTTTTTAATGTGTGAAGTGCTCAGCTGAAGTCGATAAAACATAACATTCATCTAATTGTCGGTTATTATGCAGGATTTCAGACGGAACTGATGAAAGATATAGCAATAATGGTACTGAAATAACAGGTGATCATCGAGAGGTCTGCGCTTATCATTCTGTTCAGAAGACAGTGAGGCAGAAATTATGTGGGTGTAACTGAGGGCATCGAGAATTAGTTACAGGAAACCTTGCATTACTTTAATGTTATTTGAAATCATGAATAAGGTTCGTTGCAAGTCGCTAAGTGCTCTCTTTCTTAAATACTAGATCAAAAACTATACACGTATTTACGTGCCGTCAGTCAAGCTGCCTTAATAAAAACCCACGGTTGTTAACTGTATTACTTGTCTTACTGGGTTAAACTGTTAACATAAAAGTAGAGATCTCAATGAGTAGACTGAGATAGTATTTTAAATGTTTAATACGCGAAATACCTTCCCATGGATGGGTTGAAAGCTGTGGAAAGAGCACTAGACTGCGCCGGTACAGAGTATTCCAGCATGTGGATAAAGTGCGTAGAATCATGCACTACATGAACGCTGACGGCTGCGGCGTGCACGCTGTGACGCGGACGTTGCACATGTGCAGGAGCACCCCGCACGCGTGCAGAATTTCTGGCCGGCCCTGATTTAGTGGGTTAACCCCTGAACAGGAGATGAAGTTCCGTTATCAGACACCTTTTACCCAAACAACAAACCCTCTCTTACGCAGTTAGTGATGATGTGGCAGACCGGACAGTTGTAAATAGTTCAAAAATCCTACGAAGTACAATTGAATGATGTTTATTTCTTCAAGTTGGATCAGAACTGAGGTAAACCACAGCCTCTCCAGGTAACAAACTGGAAATGACATATTCATTATCTGTTGTACAATCACCATTTTTGGACGTAGAATCGCCGTTCAATAGAACTGCGAACTATTTTGTTTATTGGTTTTTGCGGCATTGAATATGGTGGTAATAAAACTGTCGTAATTACCATAACAGTGTTTAGGGATTTTGATAAAGATTAATAGTATTGAGGTTATAAAAAGTAAATTGTAAAAATAAGTATGTACGGCTATGGCACTGAGGTTGGAGAATTGCATCCTAACGTTGCAAATACTGTAAAATAATGACGAATTAAAAGTTAAATAAGTTACTTTCTAAATTAAGCTATGAAAGTAAATGGCACTTACCTGTGATGATGAAAGTTGACGTAATTCAGTTTATTTGTACAATAAACAACACTTGCTGAAAGAAAATAACTACTTCAACCGCCGTTGTGCATAGTAGCAAAACTGAATTGTCAATAGATGGTGTGTTCTAAATTCTTTACATGGACGTGTACGACCGGAATCGCGTGGTAGACTAAGCTTGCACGAAGATTCTCAACGGCTGCAGCTTCTGTCTTGCTAGTTCGTTAAACAGGTTGTCAAACGGTGGGCCCTTTTACATTGATTTTATAAAAATGACTTCTAAATAAGAAATTTTAACGGAGACAATAACTTTAAAATAACTGCGAATTTTTCGTCATTAGTGGTGAACGAGAACTTGAAAATGACGTCTGGATCATTAATTTTGAGTAAGAAATACGAGATATGTGGTGTACCAACAAAAAGCACCATTGATGAATAATATATATGATTATTTTCTTATGATTTTACAATACATTTTTAAATTGTTAGAGATAACGTGACGATTGGTACAGTTCATTGTGACCAGGTGTCACTGACTCCTTGTATGAATATGTCTCGTTCGTCTCCTCCGGTCGGAGGTTGTCCTTAGCGTAAGTTAGTTTAAGTTAGGTTAAGTAGTGTGTAAGACTAGGGACAAATGACCTCAGCAGTTTGGTACCTTGCCACAAATTTCCAAACAACAAATTTCGTCCGACTGCAGCAACTTCTTCCTTCTCAGGTGTTGACATGCAGTGGCACTGCATCTTGAAGTTGATAGCAACCCGTCAGTCTGTTGTTGTTAAGCAATTCGTTCGCCGGCCTGGTTGCCGACATTCACCACAGTACTTTTAAAGGCTGTGTCTAAAGCAATCATTAAAAATTCATAAAAATTTCGTTTTTTTAGTATAATCCTTGTTTCCTCGTACTGCTCCAATAGGTAAGCCAGAAACAGTAATTTCTCAGTGTGTCGCACGCGACAGGTAGAGTGAGCTGTATGAGCGACTATGCATGTGGTGGTAGGGAAGGACCTAAACTCTGGTGCCGTGGTTGTTGTTGCGGCAAAATGGTTTGGTGCGATTCTGTTTGTCGAGCTGAGTATTAACTTGCTAGTTAAAAATGCTAAGAGCCAGACATGGAGGACTCTTCTCTCTCGAACGGTCACAGACATGTGGAAAAATAGAAAAGTTAAAATTCTTCAATAAAACATTTCTTAGTAAGCGACTGCATCGTCATGTTGTTTGTAAAACCAATGTTTCTGCCACTGTTTATAAAACTATCGTTTCTATGACTTCAAACAGCAGCCGAAACCGTGCCTTTGTAAACAACATAACCAAGCAG
This sequence comes from Schistocerca serialis cubense, assembly GCF_023864345.2. Lineage (NCBI taxonomy): Eukaryota > Metazoa > Arthropoda > Insecta > Orthoptera > Acrididae > Schistocerca > Schistocerca serialis. The sequence goes on along the minus strand of NC_064641.1, from coordinate 833,810,500 downwards.
TTGCTTACTCGGAAGCTGCTGTGTGCCCGCACACAAAGGCTTCCTGCGATACAGCAGAGTAGGAGGGGTTGCCTGAGCAAAAGGCGTTAGGCGGTGAGACGACACCGCGACCGCAGTTTCCATCGGTCGTACAGAGGGCTCCGCTTTTGCCGCACTATTTTCCAACGGGTGTCAAGTTGCTCATCTTTTTTTTTTCTTTTTTGTATTTTGATTTCCCCTCCCCCCCCCCCGCCCCTATGGAGGGGGAGGGGGAGGCGGGCTGGCAGCATCGTAATACGCCGCTCTGCAGCCAACAGATAAAGTTAAAAAAATGAAGAGATATAACAAAAAAACAGGTGATGAAACTGTGAGTGCTTAAAACGAATATGGTGAAAAGTTGTGAAGACAATATATAAAACAAATTGTCGGCGATGCTGATAGTAATTAAACAGGCACAATTAAAAAACACGGCGACAGTCTGGTTTCTGTGCGCAACACTTAAAAAGGGGGACGCACAACACTGACACTCACAGAAACCACTCCACTATAGAGTAGAAATGCGTATGGGGAAGGGGGACTGCTCATATTTCCGCCTGCCAGGTATTTAGGGGGCTGCGTGGTCCGGTGACAGCAAAGTGAAGGGGAGAGCCAGCAGAGGTTCAACTGGGCAGTCAGCGGCTCTACTTCCGGTGCCAATTCATGGCGTCGCCAATGGACTTATAACTTCTTGAAAGTTAAACTATCTTCATAAGGACTTTGATATATAGTTATTACTAGTCAAATATTGTTCCTTAAGTCAGTTGACTTCAAGTCAGAATTAAGTACTGTATAAGCTTCGTTTAGTGACAAATGCTGTGAGCTTTTATTCAGAACCGCCGCTCAGTAGTTCAGACAAATTGACAGAACTGATAGAATATGTTTGTGCATACTCAGTACAACAACATTTTATTGAAGACGAGAAAGGCCACAGAAGCCTGTGTTTGCACAAAATTAAAATTACTTGTGTTAGCGAGTTGGGAACGTATTCCCGTATAAAAGTTTGTATGTAGACGAGAATTTCCGTGGCATTCGGGGTGAAACATCGCAACAAGCTGTAATGTGATATTTCGTAAACTGTTGGCGTGTCACATGCTGCAGACATTGTTCGATCCAGTTCCCACACGCGTATGTAGAGGCTGCCACCTCAACTACGGCTGGAAACTGAAATCCTAATCACGATTCTCAGCAATCTCTCGGTAGTGGCAGGAGGATGGAACTTCTCAGACGCTGTCGCTGATTCGAGCCTAGTTTAGCGCCACGCTCTGCGCCGTGTTTCCGAGGTTGTTGGGAGACTTTAATTTCTTGTTATACCACCGAGAAGGCGGCTCTAAGGTATCCCTGAAATCTCCCTGATGGCTTTGCGAAAACGTTTTACATGCACTAGTTTCAAGTAACGATTTATTGATACAGGTTTTGGGTATCCGTGTGGCCACGGAATTTATATTTGACTTGTTGTGATGGACCCCATCGATACCAAAAATTTCGAGACTGAATTAATAAAAAAGTAAGTCTGCCACCACTTGAGTCCAACGCACAGAACGTTCATACAAACATGTCACATTTCTTTGGGATGTCGTTCAACTCGCACATCACATCACATTTCGTCAAAATGTTGACCCTTCGTGTGAGTTTCTGCACTGTCACTTTTTGTGATATGTTCATATTGATAACACCAAATCTCAACAACCGTTGTGATATTTTCCATAAAACTTTCCGCACTTTATATTTCAGTCGAGTCGCACCAGGCGTCCACTTGTTGTTGTTTTTGTTCTGGAGTCAAAATTTGCGGGGCTAAATTTTTACACACTTTTCTCTTCTTCAAAACGTTCTACATTGCGTGCTGTGACACAGCAGTGATGGCACACTACAGCCGCGCTTCCACTACTTAACACTGCATGCTTACAATTGACTGGCCAAGTGCACACCTGTTGTTTACAATGGTTTGTTCAAGTTGCCTCTTAGTTATTGCAGTGACGTCGCTTACACGGAAGGAATATAATCAGTTTCGGAACCTCTTGGATGGATGGTGTGGTTTCGAAATATTTTTAGGCAATTTCTAACAATTATACAGTTATATTTCGTGCTCGAAGCTATTGTTTGCGGTAGAAAATCTATGTATCAATGTCTACATGGACAGGCATCTAAGACGAATATCTTTCTTTTTTCGAAGAGTAATTATCCAACCGACTACTTTGCAGATGGAGTGCTGTCGAGACATGAAACACGTAATAATGTATCAGATGACCAATCGCAAAAATGTAAAAAATGCACGTTACAAATTTTAGGTCTAAAATAGAAAACCAACTACAATCTTTTAAATAATATTATTGGAAACATAAAAGGAGGCTCACTGAAGACACGTTTCGCTAAACAATAAGAAAAGAAGTAAAAACATTACGTTTTGCAGATGGCAGGTTTTAAAAAACCTAACTGAATTCGCAATGTAACAGGAAGGTGATTGTGAAACGTGATCTAGGAAACGTGTGGACCCTCGTATAACCACCAGCTTGGGAAGAGTTCATGTTGCACACAAACCATATGTTTGGGCTGGTCTGTTCTTTCTTACAAAAATTCAAATGGCTCTGAGCACTATGGGACTTAACATCTATGGTCATCAGTCCCCTAGAACTTAGAACTACTTAAACCTAACTAACCTAAGGACATCACACAACACCCAGTCATCACGAGGTAGAGAAAATCCCTGACCCCGCCGGGAATCGAACCCGGGAACCGGGCGCGGGAAGCGAGAACACTACCGCACGACCACGAGCTGCGGACGTTCTTTCTTATAAAAACGTTTAGTTTGGACGAGTCCGGCACGTCTTTGTTCTCACTTAAACAGCGTTTATACATGTGTTTCATGTAAGCGATCAGCTTGGGTAGATTTGCGTTCTCACGTTAAGTATCGTCCGTGGAAAGTCTTAGTCCTCATGAAAACTATCAATTCATGTTAAGCATCAGCTGGGACAGGTCGGTTTTCTCTCAACCTCGATTGTGTTCCCAGCCGGAGTAGGTATGTGAACTGTAAATCATGCAGAATGTTTGAAACAGCCACGCGATGGGCGCCATAGCACAGAACAATCACAGACAGAAAACCTACGTACAAGTCAAACACACAATTAAAATCACAGCACTTCACGTCTTTGGACAAATAGCACCGAACACAACACTGACGTAGCACACATGACGAAGAACAAACTGGGAGGATCTGCCAGGGGTAGGGATACGACTCTCTCACCTTTGCACAAGCATCCTGTCTCTTCAAATTGGTTATAGTGACGACGAATGTTTAGAGTACAGGCGGATCATTGCTAAAACGCAGATGAAAAGCAGGCTGTACCAAAATCACTGACTCACACTTTGCAAACTGTAGGACACAAAACGCCTTCTGTTGAGCGGACGCCACCTTACTTCTGGCTTCTCACTGTCAGTCAGACAGTAAACTGAAAAGACGCATTGACTGATATCTAACAGCGATTTTCTGAAGCTCTATACCACACCCATTCAAACAACACACGTTTCCTTGCCGGCACGTCCCATGTTTTGTAATTATTACCATCCAAAATTAGGTTCAAAACTGGTTCAAATCGCTCTGAGTACTATGGGACTTAACTGCTGAGGTCATCAGTCCCCTAGAACTTAGAACTACTTAAACCTAACTAACCTAAAGACATCACACACATCCATGTCCGAGGCAGGATTCGCACCTGCCATAGTAGCGGTCGCGCGGTTCCAGATTATAGCGCCTAGAACCGCTCGGCCACTCCGGCCGGCCAAAATTAGGTCATTCTTATTGAAACACCCTGTATTACATAGCAGTTGCGTGTACATTTACTTAAGAAAATTAAACAGTCGAATTTCTAAGACCATGTATAATTGTGGTTCAGCCTCTATCTTAAAAGCAGACACAAACAAATCGTCTGTCGATGAGACAAGTCTTCATTGAAGCGTGTAGTCCGTCAGCGTTTAGTATTTAATCTATCGGTTTTCTCCCTATATATCAACGAGGTTTTATTAGTGTCTCATTCTTGTGACTATCACATATGCTATAATGACATTCAGCTGTAACGAAGTGGCACCCCTAGAAAGTCTAGTGTAGCATTATGAAGATGACCTCTGTTCAGTATCACAGTGGGCACTTAACCTTGTTTTAAACAAATCCCAAAAAAGTCATAGGTGTTGTGTGTCACTGAAAGTTAATCAGCGAACACTTCTGTGGAACTGTTTCTTCCATATTCCTTGGCGCTATCCAGTGACACTACACCATACAGTACAAGATCTCTACATTATCTTGGATAGCATCTGAGACAGGTCCAAATTAAGGTCCAAGGGACACAAGCTACCACTTGGGGAATCAAGCTGAAAGGGGCGCCAGAGCCGCCACAACTGTAAGATTTCCATACAGGACGTATCACAACTAGTAACGGCCGCTTAGGAGGGTAAACTGAGATGGGCGCCCTGTGCAAGGTTTGTAAAGAGTGTGTTCCAAATAGTAAGTCGCTAGTGTGGAAAAATGTTCTGTAACCGACCCTAATAGGACAGCTTGCAGGAATGTCTCTGTTGTCTACATACAGTCTTAAAGTTTTTAAAAATATTTCCGGCTTGGATAAAATAACGTTTCCGATCATCTGTCCTGCCAAATCTTTACTAGTGTTATGCGGTTCGACACGGCATAAATAACGAAATCTCCAGAATTCTCTGGCTATATATGAAAGCTTACGTTTGATATGTGTAACATTCGACTTTTTGATTACGTCCGTCTTTCTCGTTCTCAGTTTGAGTCGCTGTGACCGGAAACGCTATGTGATTTTACACAGGTATTAAATATCTGTCATCATTATATAACTGCAGTCCAAGATCTTATGGTCCTATTATAATGGCTCTACAACTGCAGTCCAAGAGCTGATGGCCTAGTATAATGGCTCTACCTAAAAGTAAATCTAATTATTTCTCTATCTCTCCACTTCAGCCATATGAATCTGAGCCAAGCTATCTAGTAGCCGGCATCTGATCCAAATTCACTCTGCACTCAAGAGGAGGACAAAGCTTTGCCTATTACTAGAGTTCTCTTCACTTGTCAACTGTTTTCCTTCTGTCCAACAACGAGCAACTGTTTCTTTCTCGCCGCCAACACTATCCCACTTTCCCTTATCCCTACTTATTTTTGACTTTTTCTTGCATCTCACTAGTGGCTGGTGGTTATTTCGTGCTTTTATGCTTCCATAAGCTCATGTAATTTAAACGAACTCCGCGCAACTGATAAAAATTGAGTTAAAAACTATATCCCAAACAGAACATGAGCCTCGGATTGACCATCTAGTTATGTATATCCTCCAGCTTGAATAAAATAATGTTTCCGATCATCTGTCCTGCCAAATATTTACTAGTGTTATATATAAAGCCATATGTATATTATATATACATATATATAAAACATTTCTATAAAATATTTACTAGTGTTTTATATATAAATAAAGCCAAAGGGATCATCTGATTACTATTTGAAATATTATACCAAATTAAATTAATTTATTACAAATTGCAGCCTGAAAACATTAACATCAATTTAATAACCAGATCTGATTGAGTATCAGAAACGCCATATACACAGGCTGAATAGTTGGTTAACAAGAATGGTGCTTAAGACTTGGTAAAAAACCAGAAGGTAATGAGAATGTTTGATGCTGTTATCCCTTGAATCATCTGTGAAAGTATGAACACGTGTTGCCTGCTAAGTGGCGGCGTGATTGCACTGAAAGAATGATTAACTAAAGCATGCATAATACATCAAGAAGAGATCTGAATGTGCCCTCCGCCCCGCCCCCCCCCCCCCCCCCTCCAACTCTTCATGATATAATAAGATTGGAAACAATTACTCGCTCTTACCACCGCGCCTTCTCTTAACTATTGAGTCTCTTCATCCATTTGCCTTGGCTCGCATAATCTCACGAAACTCTGGCGAGTCTTTGGGTAGAAGCCATGATCTGCTGAAAAGTATTGCTGGCGGGAGTGAAGGCACACCCGCTCTCGCTGAAGAAGACTTACCTCGTCGGTTAGCAGGGAAGAAGTGAAATCTGTTCGATCTCTGGACTTTGACTCGATTCTGCATCTGCACAACTTATCGTGCACCGACGAGACGATTTTACAAAACTCTGCCCAGTGGCACAGTCGGAATCAAATCAACAGTTTCCTAGTTTACAAATATAACCTGTGGAAGGACTCATTTCTGAACAAGTCGGTCTGGCTTCCCCACTCTGCTGTCGAGTTGTTCCTCCAGTCTGTCCGCTGGTTCCACGTTTTGATTTTGTGGCAGCCAACGCTCAGTTCCTTCCCTCTACTATTTCTGTTAACCAGTAAGAACCGTCGTTCCAAAACTTGCAACAAGTGGCCGGGCTGTCCCGTGTGAAGAACAGAGCTGCTGCGTTTCTCGTGGAATCGCAAGGGGCTGCCACTTCATTCCACCCGCTTCTGGAAAGTGCTTCCCAACTTGGAAACAAACTCCTTTCGTCAAACAATTTCACTCGTCTGTCTCGGCCTGCTAAGATCTCCTAGTCGGCCCAACTTAAGTGTTCTGTCACTATGTTACCTGCCTGTTGGACCTCATCTAGTGAGAAATAACTTTCAGTGGCCTGCCCACTGCAGGAGGTGCGTAAGACGCTGAGCGATATAGTAGGGCGAGCGGCTTAGCCATTCGACAACATGGGACCGTCCGCAGCCTGGTCTCCAAACCAAAATGATGGCCGCTCCTGAGTACAATCCGGGACTCCGCTCCTCTGCGCAAAAAAGACGTTCTCAGGTGGTACCCCAGTCCAGGATTCACCACTCATGGATGCTACAGAAACATTTGCTTGCAGTTACTAAAAATGTATAGAGAGAGAAGTGAAATACTACTAGGTATCTTAATCTCCACAATAACTGAATGCCCCTTCTTATAAAAGTGAGAGAATAAATTAAAGTACGAAAATGAAACATGAGATGTGTCAGTCCAGCAGTAGACTGCCATGTATCAGTCATCTGCTGCCTTGACTTTCCCACTCTTTCCTGGACCACTTAACTTACGTAAGTTTGAATTCTTTCGTGCTGCTACCATGCACATCAATTAATGTGTCATCATCCCTATTTGACAGGCATTTTCATTTCTATACGAGTAGCTATTATTGTTACTGTCGTTATTAAATGTAGCTCGCGAGCTCACGCACAGTGCACATTGCGGTCTGAACTCTCGGAGAATGTTTGATTAGATGTAAGAGAGATCCTGAAGACCCTAATATTGCCAAGTCAAATAAATATATAAATAAGCAAAATAAAAGGAAAAAAGTTATCGATACAAATTTATCTGAAAATTCCAGTGTGACTGACGGTAATCACAAGGAACGTCGAATTTCATTATTTGTGAATTATAATATGCTATGATGTTTAGGTAGTTAATTTATACTTTCACAAGAACTGTTTTTTCTTAATATGGAGCCAGAAAGTGCTGCAGCCAAATTAAATTCGTCCGGTACGAGTCGTGAACTAGCCATGATTACGCCCACCACGCCAGTCAAAGGTTCTAATAAGATCAGCTTCAAGCCGTCGCACAGCTGCTATTGTATGATTCCCGACAGTAGCTATTGTCAAGTTTTTTATAGTAACATCATTCAGGAAACACACTGTTCGCTCCGTTTGCCTAAATATAATATTACTGGAAGTGTGACGTAAAATTTATGATCAAGAGGCGTAATTTTTAAAAAAAATTGTGTTGCGACCTTTCACATAACAGTGATATGAACAATTCTTTTTTAAACCTTTTGCTGAGATGCTGACACTACAGTACAAATGAGCTACCTAAAGTATTTGTCCCTTATTTTTTCCGTAAATATGATGTACTGGCTGTATTATGCAAATCTTTAAATACTACTCATATGTTTTAATTAGAAATATGATGTGTGCTGTAACCTGTACAAATTATTTCGTATTGTGCTGTATTTATTCAGGGCTAATGCCGTTCGGGAAAGCTAGGAAACGCGGATATAGAGGAGTGTTCGATACGAGTCTTGGGCTTTGACCAGTGACATAGGTACCATACGACAAACGCCCTAAACAATAAGGCGACTATAATGTGATATTATTGGCGATTTTTACAAACGGGCCAAGCTACAGATCAGTCTGCCACGAGAACCAGGCTTTTTTAGTATCACAATCGTTGGCTTCAACAAATCACAACCAAAGTCTCATCCTACAGCCTAACTCAGCTCTCCGGCAAAGCTCCATACCAGTCTGTGGCCACAGCCAGGTTCTTTTAGTAACACATTCGTTGGCTTCGTCGCCAACTCACAACCAACCTTTTACCTTCCAACCTAACCAACTCCTCGGGCTAAGCTACAGATCAAAGTGTCACAACAACATTTTTTTTTCCTTTCACATTCGTTGGCTTCGCCAGCTAACAAAGCTAACAACAAAACTGTAATTATATGCAGCAAAAGGTGGCGTAACTGCAGCCATTAACATTACGTCACGGACCAAAGTCGACGACTCGTATCAAACATTCCTTTTCACCCGGAAAAGCAATATCGTTGGTAGATAGTAAAGACTTGTGTAACAGTGCTTTCTCCGACGCGAGACTGACGTCAGAGCAGAGCGTACAGGAGAAGGACTAGGTTGTGAGACGTGAGACTGAACACTCGCAAGTGACGTACACTATTTGGCATATGTGAGGGGTAGCTGTTACTAGCGAGGCACCAAGAGCATGACGAGTGTGAGCAGAAGTAAGAGGCTCCAATAGCATTAAGATCCTGCCGCCTAGTAAATGGTCACTGCGAATCAAGGTGTGCTCTGAATATTACGTGGAGCAATGGGAGCATTGTAGACAATGCCGACGGAGACTTAATATTTGCAACGAACTGCAAGGCTGTTTTATTGTAGTTCACGTTAAAAAGTTTGTGAGGCATTATCCAGTGACATTCTCAGTGAAATTTATTGCAATAATAAGTGTTGTACGTAAAAGCAGCAGGTACCTCACCTGATCCTGTTATTATTTCAATCATTGCCGCCTACTTAGAGTCCTACTCGTTTCCACTTATGGAACACCTGAGTGTCTTTGTTTAAATCGATAAAATGAAAGTATTAAGGATCATTGCCAGTTTTGTTTGTTTGTTTGCTAAAATGATAATTGAAAGTAATTAATATTTAAGTCTCAGTAAGTTATCAGTGTTGTTCAATAACATTTAGAGGCCAAGTTTTTATTACTAATTGAGTGTAGACAAAGTAAAGTAACTTAAAGTAATTCTGGCAGTTGCAAATGAAAGAAAAGAATAAATTAAGTTCATATATTCATATCTGTATCTCTTGTAATAATGCTGTGGTGTACGGGCATGGTTCGTATTTAGACGTTATCAATCTGTTGAGAGCCAACGGTGACTTATTCCATTCAGTAAATTTTCATAGTAATTACAGTCTATGCAAAATACTAATTTGCCATGTCCAGGAATCTAGTGCACGTAGGTAAACGTTAATCCAAGATTATGTAAATCACTGTCTCAATAAAAGAACTACCTCTAGTCAGTGATTTACTTTGCAATAACGAGTTCAAAGACATTATCTAAATTAACATAGTTACGTTTTAACGATATCAGACAACTGCTTTCTTTATACGAGGTGCATTCAAGTTCTAAGGCCTCCGATTTTTTTTCTAATTAACTACTCACCCGAAATCGATGAAACTGGCGTTACTTCTCGACGTAATCGCCCTGCAGACGTACACATTTTTCACAATGCTGACGCCATGATTCCATGGCAGCGGCGAAGCCTTCTTTAGGAGTCTGTTTTGACCACTGGAAAATCGCTGAGGCAATAGCAGCACGGCTGGTGAATGTGCGGCCACGAAGAGTGTCTTTCATTGATGGAAAAAGCCAAAAGTCACTAGGAGCTAGGTCAGGTGAGTAGGGAGCATGATGAATCACTTCAAAATTGTTATCACGAAGAAACTGTTGCGTAACGTTAGCTCGATGTGCGGGTGCGTTGTCTTGGTGAAACAGCATACGCGCAGCCCTTCCCGGACGTATTTGTTGCAGTGCAGGAAGGAATTTGTTCTTCAAAACATTTTCGTAGGATGCACCTGTTACCGTAGTGCCCTTTGGAACGCAATGGGTAAGGATTACGCCCTCGCTGTCCCAGAACATGGACACCATTTTTTCAGCACTGGCGGTTACCCGAAATTTTTTTGGTGGCGGTGAATCTGTGTGCTTCCATTGAGCTGACTGGCGCTTTGTTTCTGGATTGAAAAATGGCATCCACGTCTCATCCATTGTCACGACCGACGAAAAGAAAGTCCCATTCATGCTGTCGTTGCGCGTCAACATTGCTTGGGAACATGCCACACGGGCAGCCATGTGGTCGTCCGTCAGCATTCGTGGCACCCACCTGGATGACACTTCTCGCATCTTCAGGTCGTCATGCAGGACTGTGTGCACAGAACCCACAGAAATGCCAACTCTGGAGGCGATCTGTTCAACAATCATTCAGCGATCCCCCAAAACAATTCTCTCCACTTTCTCGATCATGTCGTCAGACTGGCTTGTGGGAGCCCGAGGTTGTTTCGGTTTGTTGTCACACGATGTTCTGCCTTCATTAAACTGTCGCACCCACGAACGCACTTTCGACACATCCATAACTCCATCACCACATGTCTCCTTCAACTGTCGATGAATTTCAATTGGTTTCACATCACGCAATTTCAGAAAACGAATGATTGCACGCTGTTCAAGTAAGGAAAACGTCGCCATTTTAAGTATTTGAAACAGTTCTCATTCTCGCCGCTGGCGGTAAAATTCCATCTGCCGTACGGTGCTGCCATCTCTGGGACGTATTGACAATGAATGCGGCCTCATTTTAAAACAATGCGCATGTTTCTATCTTTTTCCAGTCCGGAGAAAAAAAATCGGAGGCCTTAGAACTTGAATGCACCTCGTACATTAACCTGTGACCTTTCAATGTTAATCACTGAAATATGTTACCTAGGCTAATGTATTCCCAAAATTTCATTACTCTAAAATAATTATTTTTTTGGTTTTGCGATTTCTTTTTCCTTGAGTTTATCAGCACGAGAGAGAGTATTACAATTTCATTGTGACTGCCTCCGTATGGCGCGGAAGGGCTCGCCTCTAGTAAATTGGTGTTCCCTGACAAGACACTTTGATTCGTTCAGGACATGTCTCTACAAAAACTCTAAGGTTCTAATGTAAGCTGATAGAAACGCAGTACGCAGCGACCTATGTTTAGCCATCGTGACCACAGAACAGAATGACTGCTATCTTGTTTACATGGTGGTAACGGAATTAGAAGGCTTCCTTTTGCTGTGGGCGCTGGAACACAAAAATTGATGCTCAAGGTGTCACACTATAGAGCCTTGCTTACAAAGATATGCGAATCTATATTACGGAAATGCGGTCACTAAGGGATTTTGTTAAGACAAACCACGTGGCTACTAGGGTATCTAGTAGATATCGTAACAAATACATAGAACATACTGTAAGAGTAAACGAATCTGTGACTGATGCATGTAGAGGTGCCGAAGAGGACGCGGTGGGTGTCAGAATTTTGCCGACAATTCACCGAAGTGCGGATCACCATCTACGTAGAGAACGATCAGAGGACGTGAGCGTCCAGCCAGTAGTGTGTCAGCACTAAGGGGAGGATATTGTAGGCGATTCATGTGGATCTCCCAGAGAGAGGGAGCTTAGGATGGAGGAGGGGGTGGCAGTAATGGAAGCTGCATCCGTTCGGTAACAGTTGCTTTGTCGAGCAATGGGTGCATACAATGACGCAACCCCAACACTGGCACCGAAAACGGTTGAGGGTGATATGGGATTTCCTGGAACTCCAATTCTACAAAATTTGTATACCATTCCGGCCACTTGTAGATCAACATAGACACAAGTAATATTGTAGTGAATGTAGCGGTAGTCATTACGGAACAGAGGTTCAAATGGTTCAAATGGCTCTGAGCACTATGGGACTTAACATCTCAGGTCATCACTCCCCTACAACACAATCGGTGAAGAGAACGTGATGCCAATCCTGATCGGTCCTTTCGGAATGTTGCTGGGTCCATCTGTACCGCGATGCATGGTGTCGTGGTTGAAAAGATGGACTCACCATGAACGCCGGGAGTAAAGTTGCGCATCATGCAGCATATCGCGCACAGTTCGAGTCGTACCACGACGTCCTGTGGCTGCACGAAAAGCATTATTCAACATGGTGGCGTTGCTGTCAGGGTTCCTCCGAGCCACAATCCGTAGGTAGCGGTCATCCACTGCAGTAGTAGCCCTTGGACGGCCAGAGCAAGGCATATCATCGACAGTTCTGTCTCTCTGTACCTCCTCCATGTCCGAACAACATCGATTTGGTTCACTCCGAAACGCCTGGACACTTCCCTTGTTGAGAGCGCTTCCTGTCACGAAGTAACGATGCGGACGTGGTCGAACCGCTGTGTTGACCGTCTAGGCATGGTTGAACTGGAGACAACACGAGCTATGTACATCCTTCCTGCTAATACATGGTTGTTTACATCTTTGGGCGGGTTTAGTGACATCTCTGAACAGTCAAACGGACTGTGTCTGTGATACAATATCCATAGTCACTGTCTATCTTCAGGAGTTCTGGGAACCGGAGTGATGCAAAGCTTTTCTTGATGTGTGTATGTCAAAATAGCAGGATTGGGACGAGTATAGTAAAACTAGTTAAGAAACCTGGGTTTGTTCGAATCAGATAATGCAATTGGCTGGAGATCATAAAGAAATCGCCAATTAAATATCGATAAATTATGTGTATAAAATCTTTATTGTTAAGGACTTTTCGGCTACTACATCATCGATCAAAATTTGGAACTTTACACTGTCATCTTCCAATAAAAGAACATTGTTCTAAGTGAAGTTTTGATGTGATCGAGGGAGCAGCCTAAAAATGGTTATAAATATATCTGGAAGAAATAGGGACGGCAACGATTGCATGTTTTTTAAGAGTTGCAATGTGCTCGAGGTGAATGGAGTAACGAAATTAACACACTTTTATTGTAGAAGGGAAGATTTAGTACTACGTTTATGGCGATGAACTGTATGATATTCTACATGATGCTCGTGTAACGAATGGCCACTGTGGATGCGCTCGAATGACACAATGCTTAAGGTCGAAGTTCCATAATATAACATACAGAGATGCCCAGATTTATCTGAACTTATCTGATCCTTGTTTACAAAAAACAAAAAGCTCAGGAGAAAGAAATAGTACTTAGTCTATGCTGTTCAAAGAGTTAAATTCAAGATGTCAAGCTGATCTCATCGGATTTGAACCACAACCCGATGGAGACTATAAATTCGTAATGGTTTATCAGGCCCTTTTCATTAAATTCGTTGTTCTCAAGCCACTGAAGTCCAAAGCAGCTGAGGAGGTATGCGATAACGTTAATGATATTTTTACATTGTTAGGCGCTCCCTAAAAGTTGCAGTCAGTCAATGGTTGAGAGTTTATTAACAAAATAATGAATAGCTTAACTGAACTATGGCTGAATATTAAGATAATGCAAATTTTAAGACTGTGCACAGTAAGCCTAGATACAACCAGAGCCACGGGAGCATAGAGCGAACAAATCAAGACATTGAAAATACGCTAACTACATGGAAGCAGCAGCACAACACCGAGGAGTGGAGCGGAGGACTAAGGTCTGTGGAGTTAATGAAGAACAGCGCTGTACATTTTGGAATTAAAGATCCCCGCAAGAAGCGTGTTTGGATGCCCTCCTAAGCATGGTTCGTCTTCATCAAGTTTACCTACAGAAGCATTGTCACTCATTCCCTCTGAGGACGACATTGAAACTATAATTAATGAAGCGAACGGTAGCAGTGAGATCATAGCAAATCTCCAGTGCAAGAGGATAACATACAAACAGGAACAGGGATTGAGAACAGAGAGAAAGAATGTGTTCCAGGTAATAATGAATACTGGCTGAGTGATCTCGACAACTCGAGCTATTAAAAACGCAGGATTGAGGCATTCAAGTGTTTAGAGGAAGAAGCACAAAGAATGCAGCAGTATTCACATTCTGGTTTGCGACCAGTGAAAAAAGGATGTACACTGCGAGTTATCGATTTCGATCAGGGAAGAGGAGATGCGAGGTCGATCATGGGTGTCGTCCTCGAACCAACAGTTAATGGCTGATGGCTTCTATCCAATCGGGATTAGGGAAGGTGTGCTGAGCCACCTTTTCGCAAGGTAATAAATTGATTGTTTTTACATATTTCGGGAAGGGAAGATACAATACGCAACTGCGGCTACGATTGTGTCAACATTTTGTTTAAGATCCTATCTCAGTACCTATCCTCTCAGAATAATGTTAGAGAAGGAAGTTCCAGCAGAGAAAACAGCTGCGACGTCTCAGTCGACGGGAAGCGTCCAGGGACTCTTCAGATGCAACTGCCAGTACAAATGTAAGACTCTGAGACGCTTCTGCAAAAGAAAAACGTGTTGTGCGACTCTAAGTGCCGTGGTGCCCGTCCTTGCTGCAATAAATCAATTTTATGTAATACAACTATCTTTTCAAAACTGCATCTCATAAAATGCAACTTTCGAAATTTGACTATGTTATTTTGTTATTGCAACCATGGTTCACATTCCTTACCTCTTGGCAGTGAAGGTATGCCTTCATTAGCGATGGTGCACTATCCCTAGTGAAAGTGTATTATTTGCCAAAACCCGAATCAATAGCCCAATTTCACTTAAGAGGTCAGTGATGATACACCTTCCCTGAAAATTCCACATCTACTATAACATATACAATAGTAATGACATCGATATAGTTTTATGAAGCTGGATTTCTGTTTCTCTTCGGGTTTTGCAGTAAGTTGTTGTGTTTACTGCTTCACTTACTATTAGAAATGTGTGCGGTTTTTCGTTTGCATTAATACCATAATTGTAGCACCTGTTACAACCCAGATATTTCAAATGTGATGCCTGAATAATTGTCTCGTTGTTAGTAATTACCTTCCATATTAGGTATTAATCTTGAAAAGGCCACGGACGGAGGTAATCAAGTTTATTAGGTTTTTATATAGTGTTGAAATGCTTTTTCTTCAGTACCAAACCAACTCCTTCTAAAGAAAATACATACCTGTGGAACAGCTAGCCAGGCTTACGACTGGATCGAAGATTTCCCTGCGGGCAAAAGGCAACACGTAATCCTGGACGAAGAGACGTACGCAGTCACTGAAGTAATGTCCGGCAAAACGCAAGGGAGTGGAAGAGGACCGCTGCAGTTTGTGATGTACGTTGATAAGTTAGTGGATAGTATTAGCTGTAATCCAGGAACTAAGACATAACAGTCACCTCTTGTATTAGCTGTATTCCAGGAACCAGGCCATAACAGTCACCGCTTTGTCAAAGTATATATGTGTGGATTTAGTAATTTGGAGTCCGCATAGTAGCTAGAAAGATTCCTCATTCGTTTCTGCTCTGCTTATATCTACTGTAAGGGAAAAAAAGGAAAGAAAAACGACACACCATGAAGGAATCACCCGAATAGGACGGAAATCGGTGGATGTCACGTGCTTGCACAAACAAACAAATAATCTCAGTTTCAGAGATACTGGATGATTTATTCAAGAGAAATAGCTTCACAAACTGAGCAAGACAATAATGCGTTGGTCCACCTGATGCAAACAGATATTCGGCTTGGTATCGATAGGTTAGTTGCCTTCCTGCTAGATATCGTACCAAATTCTGCCCAATTCGTGCGTTAGACGTCAAAATCCCAAGCTGGTTGGAGGGCCCGGCCCACAATGCTCCAAACGTTCTCAATTCGGGAAAAATCCATCGACCTTGCAGCCAAGATAGAGTTTGGCGAGTTCAGAGGCAAGCAGTAGACAATCTCGCCGTGTGCGACCAGGCATTGTCATGCTGAAATGTATGCCCAGGATGGCTTGCCTTAAAGGGAAACAAAACAATGAGTGGAATACCGTCACCGCAAATCTGTGCCATAAAGAGTGCCGCAGAACAGCCAGAAGTGTCCTGCTACGAAAAGAAATGACACCGCAGACCATAACTCCTGGTTGTTGGGCTGTATAGCAGGCGACAATCAGGGTGGTATTCTACGCCTGCATGGGGCATCTCCAAACACATCTTTGGCCAGGAACCTCAGTGACTGGAGTAGGATTGTCTTCAATGATGAGTTCCGCTTCGAACTGAGCATCCGTGACCAGTGAAGACTTTTCTCGAGACGCCCCAAACAGAGGTGGAATACCAACCTGACTGTATCCTGACAACCAGCCTGCGGTACGATTTCCTTTCGTAGCAGGAGCCCCTTGGTTGTCATCCGCGGTTCCCTTACAGCACAGCAGTACGTTTACGATACTCCAAGGCGAGAGTTTCTACTGCTTGTCTTCATTTAGACAAACCCTACCATGGCCAGCAAGGTCGCCAGATCTCACCCCAGTTGAGAACGTTAGGATTGTTATGGGCTCAGCTCTTTTAATATCTTTGGATTTTGGCCATCTAACGCGCCCATTGGACTAAAGTTGGCACGATATCCCTCAGGAGGACATCCACTAACTCTGTGAATGCCAAGCCGAATAGATCCCTGCGTAAGGGCCAGACGTGGACCAACACGTTATTGACTTGCTCGATTTCTGACGCTCTTTCTCTTGAATAAATCATCCATTTCTTTCTGAAATTGTAATCGTTTTTTATTCTTTTTGTCTGTACATGTACATCACATTTAACTATTTTCTTTCCATTGAGATAATTCTTTCGTAGCGCATCCTTTTTTTCTTTTTTTTTTTTCCTTAGAATGTACCGGGTGATCAAAAAGAAAGTATAAATTTGAAAACTTAATAAACCACGGAATAATGTAGATAGGTAAAAATTGACACACATGCTTGGGATGACATGAGGTTTTATTAGAACAAAAAACCATATAGCTAGACGCGTGAAAGATCTCTTGCGCGCGTCGTTTGGTGATGATCGTGTGCTCAGCCGCCACTTTCCTCATGCTTGGCCTCCCAGGTCACCGGACCTCAGTCCGTTGCGATTATTGGCTTTGGGGTTACCTGAAGTCGCAAGTGCATCGTGGTCGACCGACATCTCTAGGGATGCTGAAAGACAACATCCCACGCCAATGCCTCACCATAACTCTGGACATGCTGTTCACAACATTATTCCTCGACTACAGCTATTGTTGAGGAATGATGGTGGACATGTTGAGCATTTCCTGTAAAGAACATCATCTTTGCTTTGTCTTACTTTGTTATGCTAGTTATTGCTATTCTGATCAGATGAAGCGCCATCTGTCGGGCATTTTTTGAACGTTTGTATTTTTTGGTTCTAATAAAACCCCACGTCATTCCAAGCATGTGTGTCAATTTGTACCTGTATATCTACATTATTCCGTGATTTATTCAGTTTCCAACTTTATACTGACTTTTTGATCACCCCGTACTTTCCTTACTGTGTCACGTACCCGCAACGCCGTCAGGCAGAATTCAATCTAGCGATGGATAGAAGTCACAATATAAGTTCTTAGGCTTTTACGGGAAGTGACAGTTTGAACAGATTCATTTGGGGTATTAGGCTCAGTCAATATGAAACATTAAAACAGTGTTTTAAACACAAAATGTTTAGGTTCATTAGTGCAATTTTGTCTTTCAGTTCAGTCTGTTCCCCTGTTACATCTGTTTATTTTTCTATCTTTCTCAGTTCTCTCGCAAGCAAAACTGGGTAAATAAGCACGTCAAATTTTTTAAATAGTTTAGCATTAAAAATTCATGTGTAACTGCCATAGATCAAAAAACGTAATGATTGTACATTTTCAGTTCCGGACACACTGGCAGTTTCCTCGTGAGAACTACTTACTTAACCAAAAGCACTTCAGCCATTTTTACTCTTTATTGCACATGCTGTGCATCCAGTTATCGTAGCACTAGTCATTAGTAATGAAGTCTTTTAGTATATTTCCTGATTTGGAACCTGCAGACAAATACAAGCCTTCTAAGAATATTTTCATTGAATAAAAGAATATTTTCCTATGGTGTAATTCGAGCCTACGCACAATTTCTTTGCTTCCTTGAAGACGACACACTGAAAATACGTTTTAATAGCACAAAAATGGCAACGTTTTGGCAAAAGTTAGTAGTGAGTAGCCACTATTGTTGGAAAAAGCGTGAATAATATTGCTTGAATTCGCTACAGCTTACAGATGTGGAAGTAGACCATTGACTGTTATAGCAATTACAACAAAAATGAGTAATTGACTAAACGTGGAGCATAATGTGCGGTGACTGTTCACCGACCCCAAACCAATTATAAAAAAAGATTGCTAGAATTGACTCATTATTTGTTGCCTTAATAATAGACATGCAAGAAATACGAGTGTTATTTGTTCGAATGTTAACAAAGTATCACATATCTTTCAGTAAATGATGTATATAGCCAACGCGTTGCATACAATTTATTGCAGTAAGCCTTAACCAGGCTTCAATACCACTAAGAGTATCTTCTTCGTAAGGAATAAAGGCATACAACTTACTTTACGTTAAAATTATAAGTATACTGTATGAGCTAAAACGCTCATGTCAAATAGCAGACTTGAGCGTTTCAGCTGAATGTGTGCTTTAATTTTCACGTTATGTAGGTTATGTGACTTTATTCTTTATGAAAAAGATAACCCTAGTGATAGTGAAACATGGTCAACGCTTATTACGATAAACTTTATGCAACTGATTGAGTATATACATCATCTATTGAAAGTTAATTAAAGTTGTTGCTGTCAACCATGTTAAATATTGTATTATTTATCTTGCGTAATTTTTAAAAATGGAAGTTCTTATTTTTTAAATACGTATTAGTTACTGATCTTCGTTAGAGACACTGGCTGATATCCGTTCTTCTTCAAAGGCAATGGCCGGAGAAAAATTGGTTATCTGAGACACTAAGAACACCACACAGATCAATTCAAAGCTCCAGAGATTCGCAGGGTATGGATGTAAATCATCCTTGCCAGAAACATAGAACTTTAGGTAAACTAGTACATTTATTCTACACTCAAACTCATAAATTCATCTTTCACTAAACAACAATAGACTTGTACAGTTCTCTACTGGTTGCATGTAATGACACAGTGGGCGCAGTTTCCAGTCTCCAGGGCAGTCACTCGTTGGAGGTGGTGACTGTCGTCTGTCCTCTGTCAGCGGCGGCTGCAGCGTCCGTCAGCGGTGCTGACGGGGCGCAGCGAGCAGCGGGTAGTGGGGCCCTAGCCCTCTGTCTTCTTGCTCTCACTCGGCCATGTAGCGGCCCAGCAGGCTCCAGTTGTGGCTGTAGTCGACGCGCAGCACGCCCTGCCCGCTCACGCTGAACTGCCCGCGGAGGGTCCACCTGCAACCACCAGCCGCTGGAGCCAGCCACTCTCCACTGCACACTACATCTACAACAGCGGCTCTGAAAATTCGTTATCCAACCAGGAAACCCTGAATAAATGACATGTACAACAGTGCACCTGCTGTGAGTAAGACTGCACAATGATTTACCGCTCCCTCCAAGTCACTGAAAGTTATGAACTCAGCATCGTTTTCGCTGACCATTTACGTGCCACCTGATGAAGTTCCCACATTTAAAACGCCAGGAATACTTTCGCCAGTCCCACATCTCCCAACACTCCCTGTTCTTGGGTAACCCTACGCACTGCAGTGCCTGTCACCAAATCCCACCCCCTTTGCGCCTCTACACAATACACGTCCTTTGTTACGGGAATGCCGAATGCCCTCTCCTTCCAGACCATGCATTCATTCCTACGATCTAGTCATTCTTTTAACTACAACGTACACTACCTTGGCGACTGCAAATGAATGCTCTTATCCACCGTTTCCCTGCATCTTACAATCCCACCCGACTACTACCATCTTCATCAGGTCTCTTAACCTTTCCCAATGCTCAATCCATATCCGTTCTTTTTTAGTTTGTACATAAAAATCTCTCCCTTAGAAAATTTTGCCAGGGCTAACAGTCTCAAGAGCTTTACAGATTGATGAACACACTCATCGCCTCAGCTAGTATAATCTCATCGCTTTTATCCGTACCAATGTTTTTTTAGCATTTTAATCAAAGGTAAAACAGTGCCATCCTCCTCTCCACTAGAGGAATGTAAGCAATAGATAAATAAATTAATAAACTGTTTACAGAGAATCCGCCTCATTTCGTCTGGGCTCGCGTCACATCACCCATAAATTTGAAGAATGACATCGTTCCCCAGACAGTTATTTTACAACAGCACTTTATCACGCTTCTATCTGTACATCGGTACAGTTTAATAAAGTACTATTTTAAAATAAATGCTTGGTGGAACGATGTAATTTTTTTTTAAATGCGTCGTTTTTCTGTCCACTACTTCAGACAGGCAGTAGCCTTCAAAGGCATTCTAGTCTCCTCTTCCAGATACATACACTTTTCACTACCTATACCCACGTTGCTTCAAAGAGTATCTCAGGAAAATCATCTAATAACGGCCCCAGCGCTGAGAAGCGTAACAAAGAAAACAGCAGAAAAACTATACTCCACAGACAAAGAGGTGACTTCATCGCAGCTTTATGAAACGTCAGAACATGTCCCAAAATGATGAACTCTACAACACCAAAAATATTACAACCTTACAAATTCGACTTGTAAAATTAAGACCCAGGTATAAGTGACATATTCTCCAAAATATACCACGGATGACGGCGTAACTATCAAGACACTTATCATAAGAAACACTAAACCGCAGTAAATCTGTCCCAGCAAAACCAGTGTTTAAACCGCAACCGGATTATTCCCAGAACACGTCCTAACAAACCACTTTCTGAGAATAAAGAAGCGCCGCAACACCTTGACGTAAAACTTTAGATAGTAATCAACACATAAATGCAAATGCTTAACGCATAGTATGAACCCTAGGATAACACATTGTAGCAATCCTCCTCTCCATAAATCAGAGGGAACTGTAAACAGAGGGAGTATACGACCACCTAAAGCCACAGGTAAGACAGCAGACATGAACATAACAAAACACGGAAGAAAGATTGAGATAAAAATATGTACACAAATTGCTTCAAGGAGCATCGCATGGTGCACACAAAACTGTAAGAAAATTTAATTTAAGATGGCTACGGCAATCAGTAACACACATTTAATTTATAATAAACCGGATGTATGGAGAAATAGTAAAATAGAAATTAATTGTGAAAGTGGCACTCTGAAAAATAAAGAAATAAAGAAAAAATTAAAGGCCAAATAGACGATTAGAACCAAAAAATGTTCTCAATCTAGTAGATAGTGTCGGAAGTTACATGCGCTTTTTCGCGGATGATGCTGTAGTATACAGAGAAGTTGCACCATTAGAAAATTGCTGCGAAATGCAGGAAGATCTGCAGCGGATAGGCACTTGGTGCAGGGAGTGGCAACTGACCCTAACATAGACAAATGTAATGTATTGCGATTACATAGAAAGAAGGATCCTTTATTCTATGATTATATGATAGCGGAACAAACACTGGTAGCAATTACTTCTTTAAAATATCTGGGAGTATGCGTGCGTAACGATTTGAAGTGGAATGATCATATAAAATTAATTGTTGGTAAGGCGGGTGTCAGGTTGAGATTCATTGGGAGAGTCCTTAGAAAATGTAGTCCGTCAACAAAGGAGGTGGCTTACAAAACACTCGTTCGACCTGTACTTGAGTATTGCTCATCAGTGTGGGATCCGTACCAGGTCGGGTTGACAGAGGAGATAGAGAAGATCCAAAGAACAGCGGCGCGTTTCGTCACAGGGTTATTTGGTAAGCGCGATAGCGTTACGGAGATGTTTAGCAAACTCAAGTGGCAGACTCTGGAAGAGAGGCGCTCTGCACCGCGGTGTAGCTTGCTGTCCAGGTTTAGAGAGTGTGCGTTTCTGGATGAGGTATCGAATATATTGCTTCCCCCTACTTATACCTCCAGAGGAGATCACGAATGTAAAATTAGAGAGATTAGAGCGCGCACGGAGGCTTTCCAGCAGTCGTTCTTCCCGCGAACCATAGGCGACTGGAACAGGAAAGGGAGGTAATGACAGTGGCACGTAAAGTGCCCTCCGCCACACACCGTTGGGTGGCTTGCGGAGTATAAATGTAGATGTAGATGTACACCCTCTCCACCTCAGCAAAACGAATGAAAAGACTACATTTAAAGAAAAATAATAACCAGCAGTTATCTTCAGAAGGCATCAAATCTCATTGCTGAAAATTCGTGCAGGTTCAACGATTATAACCGATTGCAAACCCAAGAAGATTTTAAATTACATATATGTCAGAAAAATTCCCGATCTTAAGTGACAGTCACAGTTTTCGGAAGACATAGTTTTTCTGAAAGAGAGTTAGGAACAGATACCAGAGACCAGTGTTCCTACTCGACTTACACTGCACTACTGGCAGGTGAAAGGAGAGAGTGCGAATGAAGGGTGTGGTGTGGGACACAGCCAGAGAGCACACTGGCTACGCTGCATTCTCTGGCCCTGCGAAGAGCCCATCACGCATCCGCCTTCTTACTCACACAACTTTTTAGTAGCGTAACTTCTGTGCCCGATTATTACGGCGTCGAGAATAAACTGACGACCTGCCGCAGCTTTGTGCGGTTCATTGTGTGTGAATCTGCCTGCAGGAAGACAGCAGAGAAGCGCCAGCTGAGGCATACTGACTGGTCGCCGACGCGCAGGCGGTAGGCCAATCCCCTGTGGCAGCAGGGCTTGGGCAGGGCCATCTTGGCGCCGCCGTAGGGCCGCGAGGGCAGCGGCACGCCCAGGCAGCGCGACGCCAGCACGCAGTCCGGCGACGGCGGCGGCGACAGCGGGGACGGCGATAGCGGGGGCGGGGGCGGGGGCGGGCCGGCGCCGCACACGCTGCACGCGCTCGCGCTGCTGCAGCAGTCGTCGCACTCGCCGTCTGCAACACGCAGGAGCACAGGGGGTGAGCTGCGTGCAGTCCTACGCCGCTGTCAATAGTTCCCTGTTAATGCGGCTTTTGTCCATTTACGACTGCTTAGAGTGAGTTGCCACCCAGAAGCACTTGAGGAAGCCCCAGAACGATCGACCTATCCATTGCAATACGGAGCAGAGTACTGGAGGAAAGGCACTTCTGGCAGAATTTTGCCGACCAGTGTGACCGTGCGGTTCTATGCACTTCAGTCTGGAATGTGTGACCGCTACGGTCGCAGGTTCGAATCCTGCCTCGGGCATGGATGTGTGTGATGTCCTTAGGTTAGTTCGATTTAAGTAGTTCTAAGTTCTAGGGGACTGATGACCACAAATGTTAAGTCCCATAGTGCTCAGTGCCATTTGAACCATTTTTGGCAGAATTTTGATACGAAATTAATATCAAATTACTTAATTAATCAATGAACTGGTCAACTAAATCCCCCTTCCTCTACTCCTGGGAAGTCACTGGTTCTCTTGGGGAATCCCCCGGCCTGTAGAAACTTGTTGCAGATCCTTTGAGACATAGCTTGTCCAAAGTTTTCCAATCCTTCTAAGAACACCTACATGCTTAAATGTCACTGAGGGATAGCCAGACATTGAACAATATGCTTCCTGTCTTCCCACCTGCAAACCAAAACCCTCTGAGATGCGTTTTCGAGACATGCCAGAAAGGCTGATGCTGTGAACAATAGCAAAATACCTGTCTGCTGACAACCTCATCCCAAACGTCTCTGAGCTTGCAGACCTGGGTTTCCCTCAGAATACCCTCCTGTAGAATAAGGCTAGTTCCTCAACTTGTCGATCATCCTATTCTTCTTGGAACACCTGGCTGCTTCAATGTCACTGACTTCCAGAACGGGGGGAATACTGAGACGTTTCACTGGCACCACCCCCACCTGGAAATTGGTGGGAAAAGCTCAGTCTGTGTTGAGCTGTTGGTGTTGAAGCAATGTGTTCAATAGATGAGGTGGTGTCAAGACAGATAGGACTTAAATAACTGTACTGTGATTTTATCCATACTGGATGAGAGGTCGTGGTTGTGAATGTCAATGTTAAAAAATATATCGGCTCAACCACTTGTTCATAGTGTAAAACACTAAGATTGACGCGTTTTGGAAGTCAAACTTCCATCATCAGAATAATAAAAAGTAAAAGAACCTGTTAAAACTCGCTAAAATGGAACATGCACCAGGCACAATAAAATTGGTAATAAAATTTATTGTGCCTGGTGCATGTTCCATTTTAGCGAGTTTTAACAGGTTCTTTTACTTTTTATTATTCTGATGGTGGAAGCTTGACTTCCGAAACGCGTCAATCTTAGTGTTTTACACTATGAACAAGTGATTGAGCCGATATATTTTTTAACATTAAATAACTGTGTTACCTGTAAGCATGCACCCAAGGACTGCATCCATAGCTTCCTACATTAGCACTGGAAAGAAATGATAATGGAGAAATGTGAAATAAGAATACTGTTTGGCAAATAATGGTGGTGCATAGGGATGACCTTCTTTCCAGACCTCATGCAGGAAGCTGTGGATGCTGTCCTCAGGTGCGAGCTTACAGGTAACACAGTTGTTGAAGTATTCTTTGTCTGATACCAACATCTCATCTACCGAACCCATTGCACACACAACTGCTTCCACACCAACAGCTCAACACAGAGTTTTTCCTGCCAAATTCCAGGTGGGGGTCGTGTTGGTGAAACATCCTGGTATTTCGCCAATTCTAGAGGCCACTGACATCTAATTGCGCAGGTACTCTGAGAGGAATAGGATTCTGGACAAGCAGAGGTATGTCTTTGAACCAGGCTCATTCTACAGGAGGGTATTCAGAAGGGAACCCTCGTCTGAAGGCTCAGAGACGCTTAAGATGGGGTGGTCTGCATACGGGTATTTTTCAATTGTTCATAGTGTTGGCCTTTCCAGAGTACTTCGAAAATACATCTCAGAACGTTTTGGTTTGCAGATGGGAAGACAGGAAGCATATTGTGCAACATCCTGGTATCCGTCTTCCCCCCCCCCCCCCAACTTACATTTAAGCGTCCAGGTGTTCCAAGAAAGACACTCTTGGAAATGTTCTTGGTGGCGTTTGCGGGAAGGCAGGAAGCACTTCATTTGTAATGTTTTAGGTGCATTGTTTTCCCTTAGTTCAGGCAGTCAGTGCGCAGGTGTTCCACGAATGTCCAGGAGGGGAAAGTCAGCAATGAAGCAGGCCGGCGCTAGTGCGAGTCCCCTGTGGTATAATGACCCACCAGGAGGTGCCACTGAGATCAAAAGCGCCGCCTGGAGCGGCGCATACTGAGTGCGGCCTGCAGGTACTAAGGCGGCCTTTTGACTATGTGAGGCCACAGGATGATGCAAGCGTACAGTCTCGAGCACAATAGTTGCCCAGGCTGCTGCTGAGTGGTGCGCACTTGCAGTTTGAGCACCAGCCACCTTGGTAATTCGAGTTTCGGATGCTTGAGGTGCTGCGTTCAGTCGCTTACTGTCTGTTTGCTTGGACAAGCGACACTAGGCTTCCAGATACTGCGCTGAATGGGCATGCCGTATCCGAGCGCTGGCAGCACCCCAGCTACCGACCGTATGTGCTTTCATGCACTTTCAACGCTTGCATGCTTATGAATACATAATCTCTCCGAAGATACAGGTGGATGTCTTTTTGCGATATATAGACTCAATTGGCAGTACATATGGTGCATGCTTATGATCTGTTAGTGAAGTTTAGGAGTGTTAGTGTGTTGTATTTAACGATATTTGCAATATGTTTGGATATGCAGCTGTGTATATAGATGTTTTTGATTTTATACGATCTGTAGGTGGTGTGTAGGCGAGGTGTCTAGCCTTGCCGGCATACTGTTTTTCAAGATTTTTGCGTTGTGTTTTGGATCTTTATGTGAATTGTAGGTAAGGTTTTTAGCTGTACTGTTTTTGCAATGTGTATTGGATCTCTGTATCTGTGCAGAAGGTTTTTTTCAACTGATGTAGCGTGATAATGTCTAGTAATGTAATTAGGGTATGCAGTTGTTGTTTGTCCCAACTAGGTAGTACTTGCATCTTCCTGAGATTTTCCCGCCAATTGCGAGCGGTATTGTGAACTCATAAAAATTCTCGCAACAGGATAACACCTGCACATCTGAAAAAGGATGAAATAAAAAGAGTATCCTACGTCCTGTAATACAAACAGCTCTGCACACATTGAGCGTATCCCGGCAATTTCCAGTAAGGGTTGAGAGGATTGAGGAGGGGGAAGTGGTGGGGAGGGGAAGGGCTGGGAATTTTCCAAGGGGAGGGAAGATTTCCCAAGGGGTGGCGAAGGGAGGGATTAATTGAGCAATATAATTAATTAGTCAATTACTTTGATATCAATTTGATATGAAAATTGTTCCAGAACTCTCTTTTTCCACTATTAGCAGGCTATGGTGATAAAAGTTTGATTATGGGTGTAGTAAGTTGTTAACTGTTGTTGCATATACGAGGCTGCCATGAAGCGAAACAGGAAGTAATTCACGTATGCGTCTTCAGTACCTGTGGTGGCGTTTTGACCATACCATGTGCATCGAACTGCGAACTGAAACACAAGGATTAATCATGAAAATATTGGAAGTACAAAGTATGCTGATCGCGTACCTATCATCGTGATATCTAGAGCGGAAAAACTAGCGTTTTGCTCACAAGTAATCAGTAGCGAATGAGAATGATCTTAAAAGGCATATTGGGTGTTTCACAATTCCAGTTACAGGCTTCTAGGGTTTATAAATAAGACTTAATGTACAGTATAATGTTTTGTTAAGGAACGCATATCCAGAAATCTGCCATTTGGACTGAGCTGAAGATCGAATCGCTTTCAAATACTATGTTTGGGTGGATGCTGAAATAAAATGGAAGATAATATTATTACATGCATGTATAGTGTCTCCAAGAAATGTAGAACTCTTTCATTTTCTTTTGTTGTTATTCCATGTTTGTGGTCCTAATTTAGTGGAAGATGTTAGAACTTATAATGGAATTGTTTACAGTTTATTTACTGACGCATGTCACACTGACGGTATTACTTCAAATTACAATGAATGGCGTGAATGTTTGAATGAATCAAAGGAAATGAAATCGCCAAAGCAAATGCACCATTTATTTGATGCAAGTTGTGGACTGAATGTACCAGCAGATGCGTTAACATTGTGGCTTGAATGTGAAGTATTGATTTGCGAAGATATGTTAATGGAATACAATGAAGAAATTTCTTGCAACAGAACACTATATCTTGAATAGTCATATTTGACATGCCGCTGATTTGGATCACCTGTTCCAACATTAATGTAAGAATTTCCCGAAGTAGATGTGTTAGATCTAGTCCATGAAGAGTTACAGTGTAATGAACTTCACGGAAAAGTCAACTGTGAACAGCATACTATAACTGACCATGTTAATCGTGAAGTTCAGTACCATGCCATTGGCTAAAATGTGTTTTGCTTCACTGCCCATGCAGGTTGTGGTATAACATTCACCGAGACTGAAAATACTTATAAATTAAATTCGCTGAATCTTCATTGCATTGCAACAGCTTTTCATGGCAGAGCTTCAACTCTTCTAATCGGAGATAGAACCTTGCACAGTGCCCATTTCAGTTTTAGATAATTCATTGCCCATTATAACAACAAGCAGTAACTTTAATGAATGTT
Source organism: Schistocerca serialis cubense (assembly GCF_023864345.2). Classification (NCBI taxonomy): domain Eukaryota; kingdom Metazoa; phylum Arthropoda; class Insecta; order Orthoptera; family Acrididae; genus Schistocerca; species Schistocerca serialis. The sequence continues at coordinate 833,782,805 of NC_064641.1, read as the reverse complement.
CATTGATTATTATTAATGAAGTTACCATGTGTCCAGTTCAAATATTGAAACTTATAGCCAGATTATTTAAAGATTTGTGTACGAATGAATGTAATAAACATAAAAATTCTGGAGATAAAACTATTGTTTTGTGCGGTGATTTTCGACAAACCTTACCAGTTGTTTCACATGGATCACTCGCAACTTTACTTGAGGATTGCATTACAAATTGGTATGAGTTCCGTAAATTTCATAGTGTAACTTTGACTCAAAATACGTGGGCTTTGTCACATGAAGTAGAGTTTTTAAACAAATTGGTATTGACCAAACAAGGAAGTTTCCACAGTTTGTGACAATAGTATTGAAATACCACAACCATTGCTTGGTGACCAACAGAATATCATTAATGAAATTTATGGCAATATTGCAGAAATCATTTTATCTCAATCGACATTAAATCCAGCTATTCTAGAACCAAAAAATGAAGACTGTGTCATAAGAAATAACAATATATTCAGTGCTCTACTATGTGAAGCAAAAATTTATCAGAGCTCTAATAAAATAATTTGTGGTAAGAATACAAAATTAATAACTACTATTCAGTACGGTTTTTGAATTCTCTGTCTGTAAGTGGTTTACCACCACAAAAATTACAATTAAAAAGTTAACTGCATTGTTCTTGCTATTAGAAATATCTATACAAAAGAAGGATTAGTTAATGTAACTAATGCACGTGTCAAATGTTTATATAATAATGCTATAGTTTGCCAAGTTTTAACCGGAATCACAAAAAATGAACGAATTTCGATACCACGTACACATATGACTTATTTGGGTACTATTTTACCTTTTAGTTTCAAATAACACAATTTCCAATTATTCCTGCATTTGCAGTTGCCGTTAATAAGTCACAAGGACAAGCATTTGGAACAGATTGAGTTTTATTAAGACAACCAGGTTTTAAGCATGGTCAGTTATATGTTGTAACAAGCATGTTTTGATGATTTGAAATTTTACATCTATAAACATAGCGAGCAAGGAATTTAGCAAATGATGAAAGAAGGTTTTTCATCATTAAATTGTAGAATAAAGCAATTATTTCCCTCATTTTTGTCTTTCATTCTCTCGGGCTTCCTCTTCGCCCTTTCTTAGCCCTTTCCCCATCGCTTTCAGATAAGACCTAAAGAAATCTGCATACTGCTCAGGTGAGAACTAAGAAATTGCATATGGATAACTTGTAGTTACTTATATTTTAAAAAATTGAGTTTTGTTGTGTTGTAAATACACTACTGACCATTAAAATTGCTACACCACGAAGATGACGTGCTACAGACGCGAAATTTAACCGACAGGAAGAAGATGCTGTGATATGCAAATGATTAGCTTTTCAAAGCATTCACACAAGGCTGGTGCCGGTGGTGACACCTAAACTTGCTGACATGAGGGAAGTTTCCAACCGATTTCTCATACACAAACAGCAGTTGACCGACGTTGCCCGGCGAAACGTTGTTGTGATGCCTCGTGTAAAGAGGAGAAATGCGTACCATCACGTTTCTGACTTTGATAAAGGTCGGATTGTAGCCGATCGCGATTGCGGTTTATCGTATCGCGACATTGCTGCTCGCTTTGGTACAGATCCAATGACTGTTAGCAGAATATGGAATCGGTGGGTTCAGGAGGGTAATACGGAACGCCGTGCTGGATCCCAAAGGCTTCGTATCACTAGCAGTCGAGATGACAGGCATCTTATCCGCATGGCTGCAACGGATCGTGCAGCCACGTCTCGATCCCTGAGTCAACGGATGGGGACGTTTGCAAGACAACAACCATCTGCAGGAACAGTTCGACGACGTCTGCAACAGCATGGACTATCAGCTCGGAGACCATGGCTGCGGTTACACTTGACGCTGCATCACAGACAGGAGCGCCTTCGATGGTATACTCATCAACGAACCTGGGTATACAAATGGCGAAACGTCATTTTTTCGGATGAATCCACGTTCTGTTTACAGCATCATTATGGTCGCATCCGTGTTTGACGAAATTGCGGTGAATGCACATTAGAAGCGTGTACTCGTCATCGCCATACTGGCGTATCACCCGGCGTCATGGTATGGTGTGCCATTGGTTACACGTCTCGATCACCTCTTGTTCGCATTGTCGGTACTTTGAACAGTGGACGTTACATTTCAGATGTGTTACGACCCATGGCTCTACCCCTCATTCGATCCCTGCGAAACCCTACATTCCAGGAGGATAATGCACGAGCGCGTGTTGCAGGTCCTGTACGGGCCTTTCTGAGTACAGAAATGTTCGACTGCTGCCCTGGCCAGCACATTCTCCAGATCTCTCACCAACTGAAAACGTCTGGTCAATGGTGGCCGAGCAACTGGCTCGTCACAATACGCCAATCACTACTCTTGATGAACTGTGGTATCGTGTTGAAGCTGCGTGGGCTGCTGTACCTGTACACGCCATCCGAGCTCTGACTCAATGCCCAGGCGTATGTAGGCATTACGGCTAGAGGTGGTTGTTCTGGATACTGATTTCTCAGGATCTTTGCACCCAAATTGCGTGAAAATGTAATCACATGTCAGTTCTAGTATAATATATTTGCCCAATGAATACCCTTTTGTCATCTGCATTTCTTCTTGGTGTAGCAATTTTAATGGCCAGCAGTGTACAATTGGTCGAATTTAGATCGTAAGGGAGTATAAGATTATATTTCTATTCTTAGCCTCTCAAAAAAAGTTTCATTTTGTCCTTCTCAACCCCACTTGCGAGGTGGAATATCAAGGTTGGGAAGAACTGGTTTACTGTGTGTTGAATTGTCCATATGTCAGAGTGGGATCCATGTTGTCAAGAGAAGGTAATGGTGTAAGTGGTATGGACGGTTCGTCACCTGTGAGTGGAGATCCAGAGTCTGAGCCGGAGGCGGAGGGTGGCTGCGACAGCGACAGGGGTAGCGCGTGCGGCTGCGAGTGCGGGGGCGTGGAGCGCACGCGGCGCCACGAGAGGCGGCCGTTGCAGAAGTGCGCCTCCTCCAGGCTGGCCGCCAGCTCGGGGGTGCGGCTGCTCGGCGACCACGCCCGCTGCCCGTCCTCGCCGTCGCTCCTGCACACGACGCCGCACCACATCACGTGACTGTCTGCTGTCAGCATACTGCAGGTTAGGTTCATGGACTTCCATGCGGTAATGAGTCAGAACGTTATGATCGCAGACGCACGTGATTATTTCCCCACAGCAGGAGTCTAAGAAGTGAAGTGTGGTTGCCTCAAAGTGTATTAAAGGTGTCCCAGGAACAATGGTCAACATGACGGGAATGATCACTAGAAACAGAAACGTCTAGTAAATATGGCCTCTACAATACATACCTTAAAGGTTATGATCACTTGATCATCTTCACTACTGCGAAACACATTTCTTTTACCGAACACGTGATGGCTGGGTGTTGTGTGATGTCCTTAGGTTAGTTAGGTTTAAGTAGTTCTAAGTTCTAGGGGACTGATGACCATAGATGTTAAGTCCTATAGTGCTCAGAGCCATTTGAACCATTTTACCGAACAAATGTTCGGAGCTCTTGAAGTGCACATTTTGTAGCCCATGTTTACACACCACTTTTCTTGTTTTCGTCCATACTACCTTCCCGGAAAATATGGAAAGCAAAGAGTTTACAGTAGGAGAGATTCGTTTCACAATATCTAAGATGAAATAGTACACAGTTTAAATCCCGTGTTTACTAGAATTTTTTGCTTCTACTGATCGTTCCTGTGTTATCTCTGAATACTGACCATTCCTCTTGGGACACCCTGTGTAGTTGACACGGGAGGAACTGTAAAATAATGTATTAAAGAGCACGGACCACAAACGCGGTTAAAACGTAAAATCTGTGGTAGCATACCAGGGAAACTGTGACCAAGACATTGATGTCATCAACGTCTGTGTGTTAGCCAGGGAAACCAACAGCTGTAAAGGGAATTCCGAGTAGCCCTTGACATTTCCAGGAATGAATGTAGCAACAACGGAGAAGACGGCTATAGGCTTCCCGTTATCAAGGGAGTAAATGCGCGGCCAAGTTGTTTGGGGAATATTAACAATGACCACGAAGCCATTTCTGCTACATAACAGTGACATTTTGATGAACACTTCCCCTCTCTTGCTCTGCCTGTTTGTTTCATTCCAATGATGATGACCCATGAACAGTAGCAGAAAGAATTTTACCCAGTAACTCTGTTTCTTCAGAATAAGCAAGGGAAAACTCTCTTTTACAAGCGAACGCGACGTGATCTTTCACAGTGTTCAGCTACCCATGAAAATTCTCAGGAAAATTCCGACAGAGGGGTCGAAACCGCGATCGTGTAAGAAGAGGAACATAACGGGGCCTAACAACCTGACAGATATATGAAGATGGCATCTGTTCTTTCGGACATGTCCGAAAGAACAGATACCATCTTCATATATAGTTAAGGCTAACCGGCCATTGACATTCTTCTTCTGTGCTGGATTCACACGCATTGCCCGAACTCTTACGGGACTCGGTAAGATTGTCTGCCGCGAGTAATGAGTGTAATGGGGAGGGGCACTACGAACGTAGTGTGTGGACATTAAGTTGGGAATGTGGGTCTCATGGGGAGGGTGCAAGGGATAAATCCCTGCAGTCTTCTGTGCCCTTGGTGGCTCAGATGGATAGAGCGTCTGCCATGTAAGTAGGACATCCCGGGTTTGAGTCCTGGTCGGGGCACACAGTTTCAACTGCCTGTCGAGAGCTTAGGTCTTGATTTAATTACCATTTCAACCTGACAGATTTTATCATCACAATGAGCCATGCCCACTGTGAGACTGACTTCCGCCTGATGACGCTGCGGTCACGTGACACGGAAAGAAAGGTATATAAGACGAGCAGAGATGAATGAGGGATCACGCTAATGATGATACGGGCCGTATGACAACGGGCAGATTGATGTGGCCTGTTCCTAGAACAGAGCATCTCGGAAACGGCCACGCTGGTCGACTGCTCGTGTGCTACTGTCGTCAACATCCATGCAAAATGAATTGCCGAAAGTGGTTGCTTTCAGAATAAAATATCTTAAAGTGTACGGCTGTTGGTAAAGTTTATTGACATTGAAACGTCCAAGTAAAGTGATTGCAGCTTGGTCAAACCGCGAGTAGCCGACAAAGTGCTGGACATCCACACCTCATCGCACAACGTAGAGTTTGGAAGCTTATCCATATCGTAAAGGAAGATGCGTCGCGATCTGTGACAGATCTGTAGGAAAAGTATAAGGCTGGGGCGAGGAAAAGTTTCCCGGAGAACACGTTCAGCGTACATTGTTGAATATGGGGTTCTGCAGCAGATTACACCTACGTCTGGACCGTTTTTCTTCGTGCAGTGTATGGATCGATGCATCATAGGATCATTGTTGCAATAACTTGTGGGTTCCACGTTTCATACTTGTGGCCAGCTAGTTCACTGATACAATGAACCGGGAAGCCCAAGAAAACGGTGAAAATCGACGCTTACTAAGCTCCGAAGGAAACAGATGGTTTGTTGCTCCATTTAACTATGGTACATTGGTGGAAAAACTATTCGCGGGAAGCCTCGGCTCTCTTCTATGCTGATAGAGTTCATCTCTACATTTACATCATACTCCGCAAGCCACCTAATGGTGTGTGGCGGAGGGTACTTTCGGTACCACTATCTGATCCCTCCAATCCTGTTCAACTCACGAACAGTGGGTGGGAAGAATGATTGTCGGTATGTCTCTGTATTGGCTTTAGTTTCTCGAATTTTCTCCTCGTGGTCAGTACGCGAGATGAATGTGGGGGAGGTAATATGTCGTCCGACTCCTCCTGAAAAGTGCTGTCCCGAAATTTCAATAGTAAATCTCTGCATGATGCACAACGCCTCTCTTGTAACGTCTGCCAGGGGAGTGTCTTTAGCATTTCCGTAACGCTCTCTCGCCAACTAAGCGATCCCGTGACGAAACGCGCCGCTCTTCGTTGGATCTTCTCTACCTCCTATATCAGTCCTACCTGTTAGGGATCCCAGATAGTCCGCAGCTCGTGGTCGTGCGGTAGCGTTCTCACTTCCCACGCCCGGGTTCCCGGGTTCGATTCCCGGCGGGGTCAGGGATTTTCTCTGCCTCGTGATGACTGGGTGTTGTGTGACGTCCTTAGTTAGGTTTAAGTAGTTCTAAGTTCTAGGGGACTGATGACCATAGAAGTCCCATAGTGCTCAGAGCCATTTGAACCATTTGAATTTGATCCCAGATAGATGAACAGTACCCAAGAATCAGTAAAACAAGCACCTTATAAGCCTCTTCTTTCGTGGATGAGTTACATTTCCTTAAGATTCTTCCGATGAATCTGAGTCCGGTGTCTGGCGTCTGCTTTTATGTGATGATTCCACTTCAAGGCCGCTCTGGATAATTACGCCTGAATATTTCACGGCAGACGCTGTCTCCAGCTCTTTATCATCAATAGTGTACATCTACATCTACGTGGATACTCTGCAAATCACACTTACGTGCCTGGCAGAGGGTTCATCGAACCACCTTCACAATTCTCTATTATTCCAATCTCGTACAGCGCGCGGAAAGAATGAACACCTGTATCTTTCCATACGAGCTCTGATTTCCCTTATTTTATCGTGGTGATCGTTCCGCCCTATGTAGGTCGGTGTCAACAAAATATTTTCGCATTCGGAGGAGAAAGTTGGTGATTGTAATTTCGTGAGAAGATTCCGTCGCAACGAAAAACGCCTTTCTTTTAATGTTGTCCATCCCAAATCCTGTATCATTTCTGTGACACTCTCTCCCATACTTCGCGATAATACAAAACGTGCTGGCTTTCTTTTCTTTGGACTTTTTCGATGTACTCCGTCAGCCCTATTTGGTAAGGAACCCACACAGCGCAGCAGTATTCTAAAAGAGGGCGGACAAACGTAGTGTAGGCAGTCTACTTAGTAGGTCTGTCACATTTTCTAAGTGTCCTGCCAATAAAATGCAGTCTTTGGTTAGCCTTCCCCACAACATTTTCTGTGTGTTCAAATTTAAATTGTTCGTAATTGTAATACCTAGGTATTTAGTTGAATTTACGGCTTTTAGATTAGAATGATTTATCGTGTAACCGAAGTTCAACGCGTTCCTTTTAGCACTCATGTGAATGACCTCACACTTTTCGTTATTTAAGGTCAACTGCCACTTTTCGCACCATTCCGATATTTCTTCTAAATCGTTTTGCAGTTTGTTTTGATTTTCTGATGACTTTATTAGTCAATAAACGATAGCGCCATCTGCAGACAACCGAAGACGGCTGCTCAGATTGTCTCCGAAATAGTTTATATAGATAAGGAACAGCAAAGGGCCTATAATACTACCTTAGGGGACGCCAGGAATCACTTACTCGATGACTTTCCGTCAATTACAACGCACTGTGACCTCACTGAGAGGAAATCACAGATCCAGTCACATAACTGAGACGATATTCCATAAGCACGCAATTTCACTACGAGCCGCTTGTGTGGTACAGTGTCAAAAGCCTTCCGGAAATCCAGAAATACGGAATCCATCTGAAATCCCTTGTCAATAGCACTCAGCACTTCGTTTGAATAAAGAGATAGTTGTGTTTCACGGTAACGATGTTTCCTAAACCCATGTTGACTGTGTGTGAATAGACCGTTTCCTTCGAGGTGATTCATTATGTTCGAACACAATATATGTTCTAAAATCCTGCTGCATATCGACGTTAACGATATGGGCCTGTAATTTAGTGGATTACTCCTACTACCTTTCTTGAATATTGATGTAGCTGTACAATAGTGGATTTCTTTTCCTTTTTTTTTATGGTCATCAGTCTACTGACTGGTTTGATGCGGCCCGCCACGAATACCTTTCCTGTGCTAACCTCTTCATCTCAGAGTAGCACTTGCAACCTACGTCCCCAATTATTTGCTTGACGTATTCCAATCTCTGTCTTCCTCTATAGTTTTTGCCCTCTACAGCTCCCTCTAGTACCATGGAAGTCATTCCCACATGTCTTAGCAGATGTCCTATCATCCTGTCCCTTCTCCTTATCAGTGTTTTCCACATATTCCTTTCCTCTCCGATTCTGCGTAGAACCTCCTCATTCCTTACCTTATCAGTCCACCTAATTTTCAACATTCGTCTATAGCACCACATCTCAAATGCTCCGATTCTCTTCTGTTTCGGTTTTCCCACAGTCCATGTTTCACTACCATACAATGCTGTACTCCAGACGTACATCCTCAGAAATTTCTTCCTCAAATTAAGGCCGGTATTTGATATTAGTAGACTTCTCTTGGCCAGAAATGCCTTTTTTGCCATAGCGAGTCTGCTTTTGATATACTCCTTGCTCCGTCCGTCATTGGTTATTTTACTGCCTAGGTAGCAGAATTCCTTAACTTCATTGACTTCGTGACCATCAATCCTGATCTTAAGTTTCTCGCTGTTCTCATTTCTACTACTTCTCATTACCTTCGTCTTTCTCCGATTTACTCTCAAACCATACTGTGTACTCATTAGACTGTTCATTCCGTTCAGCAGATCATTTAATTCTTCTTCACTTTCACTCAGGATAGCAATGTCATCAGCGAATCGTATCATTGATATCCTTTCACCTTGTATTTTAATTCCACTCCTGAACCTTTCTTTTATTTCCATCATTGCTTCCTCGATGTACAGATTGAAGAGTAGGGGCGAAAGGCTACAGCCTTGTCTTACACCCTTCTTAATACGAGCACTTCGTTCTTGATCGTCCACTCTTATTATTCCCTCTTGGTCGTTGTACATATTGTATATGACCCGTCTCTCCCTATAGCTTACCCCTACTTTTTCAGAATCTCGAACAGCTTGCACCATTTTATATTATCGAACGCTTTTTCCAGGTCGACAAATCCTATGAAAGTGTCTTGATTTTTCTTTAGCCTTGCTTCCATTATTAGCCGTAACGTCAGAATTGCCTCTCTCGTCCCTTTACTTTTCCTAAAGCCAAACTGATCGTCACCTAGCGCATTCTCAATATTCTTTTCCATTCTTCTGTATATCATTCTTGTAAGCAGCTTCAATGCATGAGCTGTTTAGCTGATTGTGCGATAATTCTCGCACTTGTCAGCTCTTGCCGTCTTCGGAATTGTGTGGATGATGCTTTTCCGAAAGTCGGATGGTATATCGCCAGACTCATATATTCTACACACCAACGTGAATAGTCGTTTTGTTGCCACTTCCCCCAATGATTTTAGAAATTCTGATGGAATGTTATCTATCCCTTCTGCCTTATTTGACCGTAAGTCCTCCAAAGGTCTTTTAAATTCCGATTCTAATACTGGATCCCCTATCTCTTCTAAATCGACTCCTGTTTCTTCTTCTATCACATCAGACAAATCTTCACCCTCATTGAGGCTTTCAATGTATTCTTTCCACCTATCTGCTCTCCCCTCTGCATTTAACAGTGGAATTCCCGTTGCACTCTTAATGTTACCACCGTTGCTTTTAATGTCACCAGAGGTTGTTTTGACTTTCCTGTATGCTGAGTCTGTCCTTCCGACAATCATATCTTTTTCGATGTCTTCACATTTTTCCTGCAGCCATCTCGTCTTAGCTTCCCTGCACTTCCTATTTATTTCATTCCTCAGCGACTTGTATGTCTGTATTCCTGATTTTCCCGGAACATGTTTGTACTTCCTCCTTTCATCAATCAACTGAAGTATTTCTTCTGTTACCCATGGTTTCTTCACAGCTACCTTCTTTGTACCTATGTTTTCCTTCCCAACTTCTGTGATGGCCCTTTTTAGAGATGTCCATTCCTCTTCAACCGTACTGCCTACTGCGCTATTCCTTATTGCTGGCCGGCCGCGGTGGTCTAGCGGTCCTAGGCGCGCAGTCCGCAACCGCGCGACTGCTACGGTCGCAGGTTCGAATCCTGCCTCGGGCATGGATGTGTGTGATGTCCTTAGGTTAGTTAGGTTTAAGTAGTTCTAAGTTCTAGGGGACTGATAACCACAGATGTTAAGTCCCATAGTGCTCAGAGCCATTTTTGATCCTTATTGCTGTATCTATGGCTTTAGAGAACTTCAAACGCATCTCGTCATTCCTTAGTACTTCCGTATCCCACGTCTTTGCGCATTGATTTTTCCTGACTAATGTCTTGAACTTCAGCCTACTCTTCATCACTACTATATTGTGATCTGAGTCTATATCTGCTCCTGGGTACGCCTTACAGTCCAGTATCTGATTGCGGAATCTCTGTCTGACCATGATGTAATCTAATTGAAATCTTCCCGTATCTCCCGGCCTTTTCCAAGTATACCTCCTCCTCTTGTGATTCTTGAACAGGGTATTCGCTATTACTAGCTGAAACTTGTTACAGAACTCAATTAGTCTTTCTCCTCTTTCATTCCTTGTCCCAAGCTCATATTCCTCTGTAACGTTTTCTTCTACTCCTTCCCCCACAACTGCATTCCAGTCGCCCATGACTATTAGATTTTCGTCCCCCTTTACATACTGCATTACTCTTTCAATATCCTCATACACTTTCTCTATCTGTTCATCTTCAGCTTGCGACGTCGGCATGTATACCTAAACTATCGTTGTCGGTGTTGGTCTGCGGCCGATTCTGATTAGAACAACCCGGTCACTGAACTGTTCACAGTAACACATCCTCTGCCCTACCTTCCTATTCATAACGAATCCTACACCTCTTATACCGTTTTCTGCTGCTGTTGATATTGCCCGATACTCATCCGACCAGAAATCCTTGTCTTCTTTCCACTTCACTTCACTGACCCCTACTATATCTAGATTGAGCCTTTGCATTTCCCTTTTCAGATTTTCTAGTTTTCCTACCAAGTTCAAGCTTCTGACATTCCACGCCCCGACTCGTAGAACGTTATCCTTTCGTTGATTATTCAATCTTTTTCTCATGGTAACCTCCCCCTTGGCAGTCCCCTCCCTGAGATCCGAATGGGGGACTATTCCGGAATCTTTTGCGAATGGAGAGATCATCATGACACTTCTTCAATTACAGGCCACATGTCCTGTGGATACACGTTACGTGTCTTTAATGCAGTGGTTTCCATTGCCTTCTGCATCCTCATGTTGTTGATCATTGCCGATTCTTCCGCCTTTAGGGGCAATTTCCCACCCCTAGGACAAGAGAGTGCCCTGAACCTCTATCCGCTCCTCCGCCCTCTTTGACAAGGCCGTTGGCAGAATGAGGCTGACTTCTTATGCCGGAAGTCTTTGGCCGCCAATGTTGATTATTTATCAAAATTTAGGCAGTGGCGGGGATCGAACCCGGGACAAAAGACGTTTTGATTATGAATCAAAGACGCTACCCCTAGACCACGGGTCTATGCATGCGCAATATGTTACATTTATTTAAGTTCAGGATCAACTGCCAGAGCCTGCACCAATCATCAGCTCTCTACATGTCGTTTTGCAAATTCTTACTATCTTTTGGCGTTCCGATTGTGGTATAGGCCACTGCATCATCTGCGAATAGCCTTAAAGAGCATCCGACGCTCTCTGTTAGATCATACATATTGTAAACAGTATCGGTACTATCTCCCTTGCCTGTGGTACTCCGGATATTACCTGTACATCTGTCGATTTAGACTGCAAGGAACCCGTTCACCGTTGCAGACAGCGCCTGCGGTACGAACGGATAGCTCGGGTGCGGAACCGCAGGGTGGTAAGGGATACTGGACAAACGAGGCAGGCGGGTCCAGCCACAGACAGGAGAGCAGTATCTAGGCAGTAGCAGGGACGGGAGAAGGCCGGCACTCCGACTGCGAGCAAGCAGGAGCCCGCGTGAAAGGCGGTCTGGGACTGCCTGCACTGACGCCAGGGAACGAGGCCTAGCTACGCACGCACACAGCGGCGGTGGCATTTCGCGACTCTGTTTCTACTATCGCTTCACGCAGATTGCATCACAGATATAGAGACGCTGAGGAGGGAGAATATTGCGGATCCACATGTACTATCAAAAATACAATGTAAGGCATTATAAATCTGAAAGGCCTTGTAGAGGCATGCAACCATTATGAATAGAAGTACTGGAAGGAATTAGAAAAAACTGCTTGATTGCTTAAAAGCTAGTTTTCTCTGAATTTGTTCATTAATTGTCATGACTCGCTTCGAGAGTAACCCATCACTTGATGACCTATTACGAGGGTTGGATCTTTAATAGTGTCAACTATTTATTTACAACTCCTTCAAAATGATACATGTTTCAAAGTTTTACTGACCTTCAAAGTAGTCACTAGCATTGTGTATAAAACCCGTTGCCAGCGATGTGGAAATCGTAGGATACTCTTAGCAGTGCCAGTTGTGTTGACAGTTCGAGCGGCGCGGTCTATTGCCCGACGAATTTGTAGCAGTGCTGAAGCGAATGCCGTGAAGTGTTCCCTTCAGTTTAGAAATCGAGTTGAACTTACGAGGGCTTAAGTAGGCGAGCGCAGTAGGTGGTATAGCACTTAGCAGCTCCATCAGTCAAACAAATCAGTAACAGCTTGCACTGTACGTGCTTGAGCATTGTCCTACAAAATGATGGTCAGGTCCTGGAGAAAGTGTCATCACTTCTGTCTCTAAGCTGGTCGTAGGTTGTGTTACAAAAATGAACAGTATAGAGACAGAAGTAATTGTACTTTCTGCAGGACCTGACCATCATTTTGCAGGACAATGCTCAAGCACATACAGTGCAAGCTGTTACTGATTTGTTTGACTGATGGGGCTGCTAAGTGCTATACCACCTACTGCACTCCCCTGACTTAAGCCCTCGTGAGTTCAGCTCGATTTCTAAACTGAAGGAAACACTTCACGGAAATCGCTTCAGAACTGCTACAAATTCGTCGGGCAGTAGACCGTGCCGCTCGAACTGTCAACACAACTGGCACTGCTAAGAGTAACCTGCGACTTACACATCGGTGGCAACGGGTTATACACAATGCTGGTGACTACTTTGAAGGTCAGTAAAACTTTTAAGCACGTATCTATTTTTTACGAGCTGTAAATAAACAGTTGCCACCGTCAAAGTTCCAGCCCTCGTATAAACTGACAAGAGAAGTTAGGTTACACATGTTTACAGAAATGCAAATCTCTTATCAAAATCAGTTCCAAATGAACAATAATCATGAACAAGACGCTGTTTCATAAAGGAATGCATATCATTTTATATACAAATAGATGAGTCTTTGATGTAAACGTCAAAGACTGTCACTACGAATATGTAAAAAAACAGGTAGCATCATTAATTGCACAGTTTCATCCTAACTGCTCAAGTTCCATACAAGCAATGACCAGCGCAACCAGTCTATTCTGGGGGGAGGGTTCAGGCAAGCTAGGTGGCGCAGCTGTGTCGATGCTCGTTTAAAGAGAGCCACACAAATTCGTGGCCAATATAAGTTCAAAAAAAAAAAAGTTCAAATGTGTGTGAAATCTTATGGGACTTAACTGCTAATCTTACACATTACTTAACCTAAATTATCCTAAGGACAAACATACACACCCATGCCCGAAGGAGGACTGGAGCCTCCGCCGGGACCAGCCACACAGTCCTTGACTGCAGCCCCTTAGACCGCTCGGCTAATCCCGCGCGGCCCAATATAAGTACAATACTCTAATTCTTAAGAGACACTGGCAGAAAGTGCGTATCAGTACGTAAAATATTTAAGAGTAGCTTGCCCAGATATGAGCAAAAAGTCCTAACTTCTTAATAAAATTAAAGTAACACGCTATCGCAAAAACAGCAAATAAAAATCTTTATAATTTTCTTTGTACACATGCGTAAAATTTTCAAGATATGACCAGAGGAAATGCAACTCTGTTACAGTGTAAACTGCCCGTGTAGCTTACGTACAAAATACACTGATCACTCAGAATGCTATGACCACCTCCCTCATAGCCGGTATTTCCAACTTTGGCAACGGAAAGAGCGGCGACACGGCGTGGTATGGAAGCCTTTGCAGATGCCTAGAGGGAACTGGCAAGACGTCTTCATACACATGTCACTTAATTCCCTTAAATTCCGGGGTGGGTGTTAAGAGCCCTAACGCCACGTTCAATCACATCCCGGATGTGTTCGATCGGGTTCAAATCTGGCGGATTGGGAGGCCACCACATCAACTGCAGCTCGACAATATGTTCCTCGAGCCACTCCATCACACTCCTAGCCTTGTCCCCATGGCGTATTTTCTTGTTGAAAATTGCCACTGCCGTCGGGAAACATGAAAGTCATGTAATGACATACGTGATCTTCAGCCAGGGTACGAAACTGCTTGGCCGTCTGGTGCGTTGCATGAGCTCCACTGGACTCTTGGATGCCCACGCGAATGTTCCTCAGACCATAATGGAGCCACCGCGCAGCCTTGTCTCTTGTCTTGCAGTACAGGCGCCAAGGAGATGTTCCTCCGGAAGGCGACGGATTCGAACCTTCCTATAGGCATGATGAAGAAGGTATTGCGATTCATCAGACCATGCAACGCTCTGCCACAGCGCCAACGTCCAGCACCGGTGGTCACGTGCCGATTTCAGTGGTAGTTGCTGATGGAGGTTAATATTGGCACATGCACGAGCTGTCGGCTGCGGGGGCCCATCGTTGGGAGTGATCAGCGCGCTGTGTATTCAGACGTACTTGTACTCTGCCCAGCATTAAAGTGTGATGTTACGAGGCGTGTTTCTTAAGTAAGTACCGTTTTGAAATTTAAAAAAAGACGTGCTATGATATCTCAATAATTTTATTTTTACATGAAAGCCTGTACCTTAATCCACGCACTGACGCCATTACAGTCTGATTCTTCTTTGTTTACGTTGTGTACTGAGTGTTTAAGATGCCTCCGATAATCGTGAGTCCCGCCGACTGTTAAGTACGGGCTGTTACAAGATTTCTTATTATTAAAGGCCTAAAAGCGATCGATATTCATCGTGAGATCTGTGCAGTTTACGGAGAAAACATTATGAGTGATGGAATGGTAAGAAAGTGGGTGAGAGCATTTAAAGATGGCCGCACAAATGTGCATGATGAACAACGGAGTGGGCGTCCTTCGGACGTTAATGAATGTTGGGTGCAGGAAGTGGACAAAAAGGTGAGAGAAAACAGACGCTTTACGATTTTCTCCTTGTGGGATGACTTTCCTAATGTTTCTCGTAGTTTTTTTTGTATGGCATTGTGTCCGAGCACTTGAGTTACCGAAAATTGTGCGCACGTTGGGTACCGAAAATGTTGACGGATGTACACAAAACCAAACGTTTAGACAGTGCAACGACTTTCCTTGAGCGGCACAACAACGACGGTGATGATTTCTTAAGCCAAATTGTTACGGTCGATGAAACATGGATGGCCTACGTCACACCAGAATTAAAGCAACAGTCCCGGAAAGTTGAGTAAGGGCATCGTTTTGGTGCAAGACAATGCCCGTCCGCATGTGGCGAATCAGACCAAAGATCTCATTACATCTTTTCGATGGGAAACTAGATCATCCTCTGTACAGCCCTGATCTTGCGCCCGTGACTTCCATCTGTTCCTGCACTTGAAGAAACACCTGGGCGGTCGGCATCTTCAAGACGATGACGAAGTCAAAACAGTGGTGATGCAGTGGTTAACAAGTCAGGCGGCAGACTTCTATCAGAAGGGTATTCAGAAACTGGTACAACGTTATGACAAGTGCCTCAATTTTGATGGAAATTATGTAGAAAAGTAGATTAAGGTACAGGCTTTCATGTAAAAATAAAATTATTGAGATATCTTAGCACGACTTTTTTTAATTTCAAAACAGTACTTACTTAAAAAAAACGCCTCATAGTTCCGCCACAGTTTGGTGCCTGTCCTGTTTTACCAGTCTGCCCAGCCTGCAACGTCCGACATCTGTAATGAGGGGTGGCCTCCCAACCTCACGACCTCTGGACATGGTTTCACGTAGGTTTCGCCACGTGTTGAACACACTCACCACAGCACTCCTCGAACACCCGACAAGTCGTGCAGTTTCCGAAATGCTCGTGCCGAGTCTCCCGGTCATTACAGTCTGCCCTCGGTCAAATTCAGACAGATCGCGCGCCTTCCTCATTCTACACACGGACAGCACGCTCACTGATACTACATGCACCGTGCGTGTCTCTGGCTAGCAGTCATTCCTCGCCAGGTACCGCTGCTGTCGTCCTGGACGGTGGTCATAATGTTCTGGCCGATCAGTGCATGTACGTCACTAGACGAAGTTAAAACGTCACAAATTAACGGTTACAATTTCTGTTTCGCAATAAAATAAAGGCTCATGGATCGCTGTGGTATTAGGTCAAGTTAAAGATCAAGTTAAAGTTTCGCAAATGAAAGGTTACCAATAGCTCAGATAATGAAAGAAGCAGGAAGAGGAAATTATATTATTTTATTTCATTTTACTTCGATGAAAGAACAGTACACCGAAAAGATAAAAAAAAACCATTGCAGTTGCTCGCTGTCTGCTCGTTAATCAAGAGGTTTGAACTCAATTGACTGTTATCAGTCAATTAACTGTTATTAACGTACATGTCCATTTCCTCGAGTATATTACCTCTAGTTAAACAATTTTCAATAGAGACCAAGTCGATGGTTCTGCTACCTTAAGAGTAATGCAGAGAACTACCGTTACTAGTGTATCAGTGCTCCCTGAAATGCATTTTTGAATTCAAATGGTTCAAATGGCTCTGAGCACTATGGGACTTAACATCTGAGGTCGTCAATCCACTAGAACTAAGAATTACTTAAATATAACTAACCTAAGGACATCACACACATCCATGCCCGAGGCAGGAATCGAACCTGCGACAGTAGCAGTCGCGCGGTTCTGGACTGAAGCGCCTGGAACCGCTCGGCCACCACGGCCGGCCATTTTGAATTCCCTTTCCGTTTGGCCAATGCAGCAACATTCGCAGGACCCACATTTGATCCTATACACGTGGGCATTAGAAAACGTATTCCTCGGAGCTACCAAACTGTGTTGCAGGAGCCCTCCAGGTTTGTTATTGGTTTGGAAACCGACCTGTATATTATGTCCGAACATGACAGTTAATGAATAGATTCAGAAAAAAAAAACTACGACCGTTTGTAAGCAACCACGCAGCTTTTCTAAATTCGTTGCATTAATTACAGTGTGAGGTGACCATATCCTCGGAGACCTCAGAGGTCACCTAACATTTGCATTCTTTTACATATAATTAAAACTCTTTGTATGTGAATGAACATTCAAATTCGATTCTGGGCTCAGTATCACAAAAGTACCGTAAAAAAGAGAAATTCTCCAGAAGAGTGCTGCACTCCTCTCACAACACGTGCACAGCGCATCTTTTGTTGCCGTCAACCGCCACGACCCGCTGTTTACGTCAGCACGGCGTGCGACGCAGGTCGAGGCGACCGTCCGAGGGGAAGCCAGAGAGAGCAGCGTCCGGGAGCGAGTCGCAAGTGGCTGCGACAGGAACGACAATGAAGGACGTGGCAGTGCGTGAAAAATACTGATCAGTTAAGATTTGCGGGAGGATATCGATGGGGCAAGAAAGACGAGAGTATTGCAAGTAAAGTAATGGAGCGAATTTTGTCCGGCAAAGTGTCAAATATGATTAATCAAGATTGTGCAATCGGAACTGCTTTTGTATATTAGCAGTAGGTGCCCATAAATAAAGTGAGAAAATAATAAGCTTCATCTTTCAACGAATGATTGTGGATCTGTTCTTTCGTTTGTTCATAAAAAAAACGTAAACCTCTCTCACAGTTTCGACCTCGCGCCTGTTCCAGCTGCCCAACTGCTGCCTACAGGACAGTTCAATTTTCTCACGAATCATCACCGAGAAAGAAGCGACGCACTCAACCAGGGATCATCATCATATTTCAGATAAAACAGCACATAATTCGCATGCTCCGGAGTGCAGTTCTGCAGATGTAGAAGACAGATATGAGACACTATTTGGATATAAAGACTATGGAATTCAGTGCTCAAGAAATATGGCTCATCGCAAATTCTCTCACTAACGGTAGACTGGACTCGCATTTTAAACCCGCATCCGGCCATCCTGATTTAGATTCTCCGTGATTTCCCTAAATCGCTTCAGGCAAATGCCCGGATGGTTCCTTTGACAGGGCACGGCCGATTTCCTTCCTCAACCTTCCATAATCCGATGGGACCGATGACCACGCTGTTTGGTCATGTCCGCCAAATAAACCAACCAACCATGATATATAGAGGCACAACCGTCGCGCATATAAAAAACTGACGTTCTACAGAGGTAAACATTGATAGTGCGGTTGTATTACAATAACTTTTTTTATCTCACATAGCACGGATAGATAAACATTCAGGGGCAAAAAAATGGTTCAAATGGCTCTAAGCATTATGGGACTTAACATCTGAGGTCATCAGTCCCCTAGACTTAGAACTACTTAAACCCAACTAACCTAAGGACATCACACACATCCATGCTCGAGGCAGGATTCGAACCTGCGACCGTAGCAGCAGCGCGGTTCCGGACTGAAGCGCTTAGAGCCGCTCGGCCACAGCGGCCGTCCTGGAATTCCAGTCCGCCCTGTATTTCCCTACTTATGGAGCTCACTTCGTGTTGCTTAGGCTTTGACAAGGTTCGTGAATACGGTTCGATAGAGACTTTTACACTATCGTCCTCTTACTTTCCGTCACAATCCTCATCAACGATCGTCTGTCAGGATCACCTAACACTCATAATTATTTTCAGCCATAATGACTATGTTTGTGAACCGTGACTGTGTCGGATAATTATTTATTTCAAGTTTCTGCTACCAGTCACTTTTTATTTTATGCTTAATCTAACATAATGCAACGCGTTTCGAACATGTTCTGTTCATCTTCAGGCGTTTATTCATACATACATACATAGAGAAATGTTACTTATAAACAAAGTCTTAAACTAGCTGAATCTAGAACACTTTGTCCATTGTTTTTTACTGCCACACCAGCAGCTACAGTAAAACACAATGGACAAATTGTTCTCGATTAATCTAGTTTAAGACTGGTTTTTTAAGTAGCATTTCTCTATGTATGTATGTATAATCGCCTGAAGATGAACAAAACATGTTCGAAACGCGTTGCATTATGTTGGATTAAGCATAAAATAGAAAGTGACTGGTAGCAGAAACTTGAAATAAATAATTACCCAACACTCACTTTCGTCCGCCTTGTGATTTAGCGGATGATATTTTTCCGCTTTCCCTGATCGCAGTATAAACCCTCGACATGGTAAGTGTTGAAACACCAAACGCTTCCGCTAACTTGATTACGGAAGCATCCACCATCGAACAATTTGCTCACGTTCAAATTCACTTACTTCCAACATAATGCACTCAGAACTACACAGAACACTGTTTGACCTGCCTGACACTTCCAACGTACTGAAGACATTGCACAACTGGCGTTCTTGGTGAAATACAACAGAAAAACCTGCAGACTTGCCTAGCATCTGCATTTAGCCCGCATCTCGTGGTCGTGCGGTAGCGTTCTCGCTTCCCACGCCCGGGTTCCCGGGTTCGATTCCCGGCGGGGTCAGGGATTTTCTCTGCCTCGTGATGGCTGGGTGTTGTGTGCTGTCCTTAGGTTAGTTAGGTTTAAGTAGTTCTAAGTTCTAGGGGACTTATGACCACAGCAGTTGAGTCCCATAGTGCTCAGAGCCATTTGAACCATTTGAACCATCTGCATTTATGTTCAAGCACGCGTTTCTCGCGGTGTTTCCATACTTCTGTCCGACACTTATAATAATAATGTCCAGTACGTAACCCCCTCGGACCTGCTATTGTTCTGTTGCATGTAATGTAGTCGACTGCTTTGAACAGCCTGACCGATCTACAGAGCTTGCCTACGAGGTCTCATATACAGAGTGGAGAAAAAAAACATGATAATAAGGTCAGACGAGGAACAGATCAAACTTTCGAATTAATCATAAATCGCAAATGCATTGCTGTGGATTTAAGACCATAAAACGACAGCCAATCAGCGACGAGCGTGTGGAGGTTTGTCCGGTAAGCGAACGTTTGTGGGTGTGTCTAGCAGCGCAGTTTCGTCCGGCGGAGCTGCTTCTGTGAGCACCAATCATCTCTTCGACAATGTTAACCCTATACCGATGCTGGGAGCAGAAATTTTGAGCATTTTCTGTAAAAAATGGGATCGGAGAAAAATCAGTATTTAAAGTTTAATTTCTGTCTCCTATTTCAAGTTTGGGCAACGGCCTTGCCGCAGTGGATACACCGGTTCCCGTGAGATCACCGGAGTTAAGCGCTGTCGGGCGTGGCCGGCACTTGGATGGGTGACCATCCAGCCGAAATGCGCTGTTGCCATTTTTCGTGGTGCACTCAGCCTCGTGATGCCAATTGAGGAGCTACTCGACCGAATAGTAGCGCTCCGGTCAAAGAAAACCATCATAACGACCGGGAAAGCGGTGTGCTGACCACACGCCCCTGCTATCCGCATCCTCACCTAAGGATGACAGGGCAGTCGGATGGTCCCGGTGCGCCACTTGTGGCCTGAAGACGGAATGCATTACAAGTTTAGTTGACCGTTTCTGATCTACTGGTTAAAATAAAAATTCGTTCTAAGACCGATTGTTCACTGAAAACCATAGAGAAAACTACACTGCCAACGTAGGTTTCTGAAGTGCTGCATGCGTCTTATGATATGAAGATGGCCAGTGACGGCCCAAATCGATAATTTATTTAACTGAAACTGTTTGTGGTTGTGTGGGACGATCAACTGTTTTAATAATAAGAGTTCTGTTCGCAATGAGACCTTCAGAAAAAATGGTTCAAATGGCTCTGAGCACCATGGGACTTAACTTCTGAGGTCGTCAGTCCCCTAGAACTTAGAACTACTTAAACCTAACTAACCTAAGGACATCACACACATCCATGCCCGAGACAGGATTCGAACCTGCGACAGTAGCGGTCGCATGGTTCCAGACTGTAGCGCCTAGAACCGGTCGGCCACTCCGGTCGGTTATGAAACCTTCATTGAACCGCCGGCCGGTGTGGCCGAGCGGTCCTAGGCGGTCCAGGCTGGAACCGTGCGACCGCTACGGTCGCAGGTTCGAATCCTGCCTCG
Organism: Schistocerca serialis cubense; assembly: GCF_023864345.2. NCBI lineage: Eukaryota > Metazoa > Arthropoda > Insecta > Orthoptera > Acrididae > Schistocerca > Schistocerca serialis. Next base: position 833,761,729 of record NC_064641.1, on the reverse strand, counting down.
GGAATGGGTATGTGTGATGTCCTTAGGTTAGTTAGGTTTAAATAATTCTAAGTTCTAGGGGACTGATAGCCTCAGATGTTAAGACCCATAGTGCTCAGAGCCATTTGAAACATGTTTTTTGTGTGCTCACCTTGTACATTAAGTACAATTATTCTTAAGTAAATTAGGCAACCTCTTGCAGGATAAAAGTGTTTCACCGTCAGTTTGGGTGCCCAGATCGTCCACTCGCCCGAACACCGGCCTGGCAGTGTTTGTGTTTGCGGTGGAACGCGCGCCAGGCCGGTGTGCGCCGCTTCACGCTCTGTGGCAACTTTCTCCGGAGCAGCGAGCAGCGGCGGAAAGCGGACACCCGCTGACTGGCAGCTCCGCTTCCCTCTCGCTCTCCTCTCTCTCTGTCTCTCATTAGAGGCCCCACCTGCTCCCGTTCTGCGCGGGCGAAAGCGTCGCCGGGCCACTCTGCCGACTCCAGATCTCACTATACTCCTACCAATAACATCATCGGCCACAAACCAAATGTTACAATGTGTGTGAAATCTTATGGGACTTAACCGCTAAGGTCATCAGTCCCTAAGCTTACACACTACTTAACCTAAATTATTCTAAGGACACACAAACGCACCTACGCCCGAGGGAGGACTCGAACCTCCGCTGTGACCAGCCGCACAGTCCATGACTGCAGCGCCCCAGTCCGCTCGGCTAATCCCTCGCGGCGGGCCACAAACATTGTGATGCATGTAAGCCGTAGACGTCAAATATTTCCAGGTTTCGTACATCATAATTCTATTTTCACCCAAAACAATTGACAGAAAGTCCTCGTCATACCGTGTATAGTCCCTTTATATAGCTGTACTAGCTGGCAAACTCAGCACTGGGCCCGGGTATTCATTTTGGCAATTTTCTATGAGAACAAAAAATCAAATTTGTTTCTACTGTAATATCAAAGATATTTCATTTCTATGTGTTCGTGAAAACACCTTTGAAATTATGAAACAGTTGCAAAAAAAAAAAAAAAAAAAAAAAAAACGCATAACGTACAGACGTATAGGTACACAGTATCCCGAACAGCTCCTGTATGCTGGGCGCAGCTGCTTCGCGTGTCTTCAGCGCGATTTTGTAAACGTCTGTGTAGCAAAGCCTCTTCGTATTTCTATAGATGGCTATTGCTTTCGCCTAAAGGCTGTTGGCGCTTCGCAGTTGAAAGCTGTCAATCGAGCTGCCAGGTGTCAGGGATTTCCTTAAGTTGAATCGACTGTAGAAGTGTCTCAGTCGTAAGAAAAACAGTGCATTAAAACTTCATGTATGATGCGGTATTTTTTCACACATCTCGGTGTTTATGACGTCGTATCTCTTGAATTATGTGTCATACAATGATATTTTCGTGTAGGGTCGGCCGCGGTGGCCGAGCGGTTCTAGGCGCTTGAGTCTGGAATGGCCCGACTGCTACGGTCGCAGGTTCGAATCCTGCCTCGGGCATGGATGTGTGTGATGTCCTTAGGTTAGTTAGGTTTAAGTAGTTCTATGGGACTGATGGCCTCAGATGTTAAGTCCCATAGCGCTCAGAGCCATTTGAACCATTTTTTTTATTCGTGTAGGTACATTAAGTGTCATATCTGGATAGTGTCTGCGAAATATATTGGGAATATAGTAGCAAAAAATAATAATAAATTTAAATGTCATGCATAATGCTGCAGTTTTTCTTGTATCTCATGGTTTCTGATGTCATATCTTCTCAACTATGGTAGGTAGGTGGTTCTCACCTTACAGAGATTATTGTCTGTCAGTAAGCAACATTTGGTTGAAATCAGTCCAGTGGTTTAGGAGGAGATGTGGAACATACAAATATACATAAATACATTTTACAATATGTATGGATAATTACAGAGATACCGGTATTAACTTCACTTTTTCAAATGGACCATCGAGTGAGGTGGCGCAGTGGTTAGGATACTGGAGTCGCATTCGGAGGAAAGACCGTTCAAACCCGCGTCCTGTCATTCTGATTTAGGTGTTCTGTGTTTTCCCTAAATCGCTTCAGGCAAATGCCGGATGGTCCCTTTGAAAGGACACGGCTGATTTCCTTCCCCGTCCTTCCGTAATCCGAGCTTGTGCTTCGTCTCTGATGACCTTGTTGTCGACGGGACGTTAATCTCCTCCTCCTCCTCATCTTCAAATGAACATATAGCACTTTTTTCCCATTGTAGCTCTAAGAGAGGCTTTTCAAAGGCGTTTCACTATTCAAAATTCGTTTAGTAGTTTCGAAAAAATTGCAATATCTAGAACTTGGGGTTAACATGTTTTGAACATGAAACTGATTATCTGTCTTAGCTGGATGTTCGTGTTGTTGCACGGGAACGAGCGGGGATCCAGCATGATGCAGCTAAGAATGTCTACTTACAAACGCGGAATAACGAAGACATGTTTCATTTAAACCCAACTCTAATCACACTAAGCTACATGGGGTTGGACTTACGCAACAACTGGAAGGCAAAAATCATGACATCTAAGAACGATTCACCTGTAAGCTACAGTAACAGTACTGTTCCTTTTTCTATCAAAGCCTTAAATTTCCATTTCTGTCTTCAAGCGTTCGAAACGCACCCTGCAAGACACGTCGTCAGTCGCTGACGCAAGAACTTTCGGAAGACTGAAGAGATTCCTCCGACATCACTGTACATACTGCAAGGGGTACGATATTTTAAATCCTCTCTGGTCGTTGGAATTTGTTCAAGGTTTGCTCTCTAAGGTTACCGGGAAGATAAAAAGTCCAATGGCGTCAAATGAGGTGAACACGCAGGCCAACTGATAACGCCTTCACGTCCTATTCAGCGGTAAGGAAAGAGCTGAATATTTTCCTAACACCAGTCAGTACAAAGCCTTCATGCCGGGACCATATGTTATGTTGTTGTGGTTTTCAGTCAAAAGACTGGTTTGATGTAACTCTCCATTGTACTCTATCCTGCGCAAATCTCTTCATCTCCGAATAACTACATCGTTCTGTATCTTCTTACTGTATTCATCCCCCATCGTTCCTCGAAATACGTGATTCCTCCAAATACGTGACCCCTTGATGTCTCACAATGTGTCCTATCAACAGATCCCTTCTTTTATTCAAGTTGTGCCACGAATTTCTTTTCTCCCAATTCTGTTTCGTACTTCCTCTGTAACACCACATTTCAAAAGCTATATTCTCTTCTGTCTGCATCACTTACCGTCCATAGTTGGCTTCCATACATGGCTATACTCCAGACAAATACCTTCAGGAAAGTCTTAGTAACACTTAAATCCACATTCGATGTAAACAAATTTATCTTCTTCAGAAACCATTTTCATGCCATTGCCCTCTACATTTATATCCTCTCTACTTCGGTCATCATGAGTTATTTTTCTGCTCAAATAGATAATCTCATCTACTACTTTAAGCGTGTCGCTTCTTAATCTAATTTCCTTTGCATCACCTGATTGAATTCTACTACATTCCATCATCCTTGTTTGCTTTTCTTGATATTCACTGTATATCCTCCTTTCGAGACATTGTCTATTCCGTTCAATTGCTCTGACGAGTCCTTTCTTATCTTTGACAGAATTTCAATGTCATCGGCAAAGCTCAGCTGCGCGGAGTGGTCGCGCGGTTTGAGGCATCATGTCACGGACTGCGCGGCACCTCCCGTCGGCGGTTCGAGTCCCCCCTCGGGCATGGGTGTCTGTGTCCGTCTTGGCATAAGGTAGTTTAAGTTAATTTAAGTAGTGTGTAAGTCTAGGGACCGATGACCTAAGCAGTTTGGTCCCTTAGGAATTCATACACACTTGCATATTTGGCAAACCTCAAAGTTTTTTTGTTTTGTTTTTTTTCTCCCTGGTCTCAAATTTCCATTCGAAATTTTTCTTTGTCTCACTACCTTCTCAACCGCTGCTTTCCTTTCATGATGCCAGTCGCTGTGGCCGAGCGGTTCTAGGCGCTTCAGTCCGGAACTGCGCTGCTGCTACGGTCGCAGGTTCGAATCCTGACTCGGGCATGGATGTGTGTGATGTCCTTAGGTTAGTTAGGTTTAACTAGTTCTAAGTTCTAGGGGACTAATGACCTCAGCAGTTGAGTCCCATAGTGCTCAGAGCCATTTTTTTTTAAATGAACACAAAACATGGTGTTTGTAGTCATGTAGTATGTGTCTTGAAATTACTGTTAATATTGTTACATCAGTCACGATGTTTGCCAACGGTGTTGCGCAGCGGTAAACCGGTTCCTGTCAGATCACCGAAGTTAAGCGCTGTCGGGCTGGGCTATCACTTGGATGGGTGACCTTCCGGTCTGCCGAGCGCTGTTGGCAAGCGGGTTGCACTTAGTCCTTGTGAGGAAAAGTGAGGAGCTACTTGATTGAGAAGTAGCGGCTCCGGTCTTGTAAACTGACATACGGCCGGGAGAGCGATGTGCTGACAACATGCCCCTCCACATCCGCATCCAATGACACCTGTGGGTGAGGATGACACGGCGGCCGGTCGGTGCCGTTGGGCCTTCATGGCCTGTTCGGGAGGAGTTTAGTTTTTTTGACACGGTAGTTTATGGGTATAAATTAAAAAGATCGCAGAAAATTTAAACGAAGGCAGGATTCGAACCTGCGACCGTAGCAGTCGCGTGATCAGCACATCGCTCTCCCGGCCGTTGTCAGTTTTTGTGACCGGAGCCGCTACTTCTCAATCAAGTAGCTCCTCAGTTAGCCTCACAAGGGCTGAGTGCAGTCGGCTTGCCAACAGCGCTCGGAAGACCCGGACGGTCACCCATCCAAGTCCTAGCAAAGCCCGACAGCGCTTAACTTCGTTGATCTGACGGGAACCAGTGTTCCCACCACGGCAATGCCGTTGGCATTTTACCACTACTACCTTCAGAAATTTAAAGAGTGTACTACAGTTAACAGTGTCAAAAGCCCTCTCCAAGTCTACAAATGATATGGTTTCCTTTCCTTAACCTATCTTCTAAGATACGTCGTAGGGTCAGTATTGCCTCACGTGTTCCTACATTCCTCCCAAATCCAAACTGATCTTCCCCGAGATCGGTTTCTATTAGTTTTTCCGTTCTTATGAAGAGAATTTGTAACCATGATTTATTAAACGGATAGTCAGGTAATATTGACAACTGTCAACACCTGCTTTCTTTGAAATTGGAATTATTACTTTCTTATTGAAGTCTGAAGTATTTAACCTGCCTCATACATCTACGCATTTCACGTGGTACTTCCTATAGGAGAGCAGTAACACTTCGGTAAGAAATTTTGTTTAAGCCGTTGAAGTTTCACCAATGACGTAAGGACCAGTCACACAATCTCCTGCCGCAGCCAGTGCTGATTCTCAGCGGCCCAGTAATCCATATTTCTTACATTCAGCTTCGTATGGGTATTATTTTTTGGTGGTGGTGGTAAGTTCCTATGGAACAAAACTGCTGAGGTCATAGGTCCCTAGGCTTACACACTACTTAATCTAACTTAAGCTAACTAAGGACAACATACACGCCCGATGGAGGACTGGAACCTCCGACGGAGGGAGCCGCGCGAAGCGTGTCAATGCGCCCTAGACGGCGCGGCTATCCCGTGCCGCGGTATGATTGTCAAGGCAGCTTCATCGGTCAACAGAGTTCTTTGACGAATCATCAAAACCAACCGACAGAAATCCATGGCCCTTTTGCGGTTGTAATGGGTGACTTGCTGGTAAAGTGACAGATAATAAGGATGGAAGCTATGCGTACGCAAGAGGCAAACAAAGCTGGGTTGACTTATTCCAGAAATAGTTACAGTTTCTCTGGAGACAACGTGTGAATTATGATGAACCACTGTCAGAAGATTTATTTCGCTCGCTCCGCTCGTTGCTGGCTTGCCACCTACCCTCCACGTAGTGCTCCACTGTCCTACCAACATCAGTTCTGCGTTTTCGCTGAATTTCTATTCTTGATGGGCACAACATCTGTTGGAATAACTTTCTGCGTATAACTCAGCTGTTCTCTTTGCGTTCCTTCATTAGTCTCCGGAAAAAATAGGGTGTTTAGTATCTCTTGGTCTGTGAAAGACATTTGTTTTTTCAACTCAACTTGCTCTCCACACACGTGAACGACACAGACAGAATGAAAGCTACTTCTCCTCCGTGCCTCTTTCACACAGGTATCGTGGTGGTGCAGCACTCTGTTTCCTCCTTATCGAACGTGATGTATTTTCTTCTTTGGGAATGAAACCACGAACTTCCACATACGACAGCAATCGGTTTTATGTTCAGGTGTGTACTATACGCAGGAAGGAGCTACTGGGGTAGCGGAGCACGTGTGGACATACGTGTCGGTTTTTTGAGGACGGAAAAATCTCCACAGATCCAGTAAGATATCCTCTGAGTCCAAAGAGCGCAGTTTTCATCATAGCAGATCGGAGAAAGAAAATATTAATGTAATATTAGATAACTGCAGGAATGTCAGTGAGAGGTCCCGGAACTAAAGTCACTTATAAACGCGCACATAGTACTACGAACAGAAAACTGGATGAAAACAGATGACAGCAGCAATAAAACTCTATAATCCTATTTGAATGTATAAGGACCGATCAAGAAGTATCCATCTGAGACCGTTGCTGCAGCGGATTTGCAAAATAGCGGGTATGTAAGTACCGACATTTAGGCAAGGAATCAGGGCGGCATTCGTGTCTTTTCGTCGTGGGTGCGGTACACGTGGAAAAGTGAGCTATGGCGCCGTTATCAACAAATGCGCCGAACCGGACTAACATGCTGCTATTCTTCTCCTGGCTACCGAGGTACAAACACTAGTATACATCCATCGGAGAAAGAAGAACGTGTGTAGGGCAGCATATATGTCGAATGGTGCGGCTAGTTCCATGCTTTAGATGATCCATCACTGAAGTGGACATGGGATTGCGTCTGGTCATAAACTGTAGAAATAACAGCTGCACTTTTTATAAAATATATTAATTACGCGACCAGCTTCGACACTACGTTAATGCTGTCTTCAAGCTCCCATGCGAACTGAATGATGACATCCAATTCTCAGCGCATTAGGACATGTACCATGTGTATTCACTGCTATCATGGATTCTCTCTCTCTCTCTCTCTCTCTCTCTCTCTCTCTCTTTCTCTCTCTCTCTCTTTCTCTTCTCAGCGCTGCATCAACTATCTGCTTCCACCGCCTTCTGTCTCTCGCAACCTCTCTCCACCCTGTGCAAATTCCTAATGCTGCAATGTCCTTCTCTATGTTATCTTTTCACCTTGTACGGGGTCGGCCCTATGGTCTTGTTGCCTGGAGAGTTCATTCAAATGCTTTCTTGGTGATTCTGCTGTTTTCCGTTCTAGTCACATGTCCAGCCCATTGCAGCCTCCTACTTTTTAATTTCTGGGTGATAGTGGGTTGCTTCATTAACTGATAAATTTCATTGTTCTTTCGAATTCTCCATACACCATTCTCCAACACAGGTCCCTACATTTTTCTCATTACTTTTCTTTCGAAAACATTCAGTTTTTCTCTTTCATTCTTTGTAAGTGTCCAGCTTGCTGAACCGTACAGTACTACGGGGCAGATGATAGTGTTGTATATCTTCATTTTTGTGGTGATAGACAAAGCTTTACTTTTTGTGGATTGCTTAGTGAGTACAGACATCTTGACCCAGACGGTATTCTTTCATTTATTTCCATTGTTATGATATTTTTACTTTTGAAACGTGATCCAAGGTATTTAAACTGGAGAACTTTTCTGAATTTAGAATGCTGGTCTATTTCAAAGTAAGGATTTGGTTTTATGACTCGACTTATTTCCATATATTCGTTTTTCTCTTGGTTAATCAAAAGCCCCATTTTGCTGGCACTGTGCCTGAGAGATCTGTACATGTCTTTCAGTTCTTCTTCAGTTTCACTCAGCAACACTATATCATCTGCATAAGCCAGGAGTTTTACTTCACTGTGTTCGAATCGGAGACCATTGTAAATTACTCTCCCGAACCACTTTCTCTAATACAGGGTTAAAGAGGACACATGAAAGAGCGTCCCCTGTCGTAAGCCTTTTTTAATTGGAAAGGTGGAGGATATGGATCCTCTGAACTTCTGTGGAAAGATTCTACTTACACGAGTTGTGCACTGCAGCCACTTAACAATAACTGCCTAGGAGTTTAGACGGCTGTAGTGACCACATCGTGGAAATGAATAGAGACCAGTGAAGAGACGTGGTACCTGTCCTGTTACACAGAGGGTAGGATATCACCATTCACTTTGCACAGGGGCCTGAAGATGATACTAACTTAGTGTCGAAACCGGTAACATGGTTAATATTCACTCCTGGAAATGGAAAAAAAGAACACATTGACACCGGTGTGTCAGACCCACCATACTTGCTCCGGACACTGCGAGAGGGCTGTACAAGCAATGATCACACGCACGGCACAGCGGACACACCAGGAACCGCGGTGTTGGCCGTCGAATGGCGCTAGCTGCGCAGCATTTGTGCACCGCCGCCCACAGTGTCAGCCAGTTTGCCGTGGCATACGGAGCTCCATCGCAGTCTTTAACACTGGTAGCATGCCGCGACAGCGTGGACGTGAACCGTATGTGCAGTTGACGGACTTTGAGCGAGGGCGTATAGTGGGCATGCGGGAGGCCGGGTGGACGTACCGCCGAATTGCTCAACACGTGGGGCGTGAGGTCTCCACAGTACATCGATGTTGTCGCCAGTGGTCGGCGGAAGGTGCACGTGCCCGTCGACCTGGGACCGGACCGCACCGACGCACGGATGCACGCCAAGACCGTAGGATCCTACGCAGTGCCGTAGGGGACCGCACCGCCACTTCCCAGCAAATTAGGGACACTGTTGCTCCTGGGGTATCGGCGAGGACCATTCGCAACCGTCTCCATGAAGCTGGGCTACGATCCCGCACACCGTTAGGCCGTCTTCCGCTCACGCCCCAACATCGTGCAGCCCGCCTCCAGTGGTGTCGCGACAGGCGTGAATGGAGGGACGAATGGAGACGTGTCGTCTTCAGCGATGAGAGTCGCTTCTGCCTTGGTGCCAATGATGGTCGTATGCGTGTTTGGCGCCGTGCAGGTGAGCGCCACAATCAGGACTGCATACGACCGAGGCACACAGGGCCAACACCCGGCATCATGGTGTGGGGAGCGATCTCCTACACTGGCCGTACAACACTGGTGATCGTCGAGGGGACACTGAATAGTGCACGGTACATCCAAACCGTCATCGAACCCATCGTTCTACCATTCCTAGACCGGCAAGGGAACTTGCTGTTCCAACAGGATAATGCACGTCCGCATGTATCCCGTGCCACCCAACGTGCTCTAGAAGGTGTAAGTCAACTACCCTGGCCAGCAAGATCTCCGGATCTGTCCCCCATTGAGCATGTTTGGGACTGGATGAAGCGTCGTCTCACGCGGTCTGCACGTCCAGCACGAACGCTGGTCCAACTGAGGCACCAGGTGGAAATGGCATGGCAAGCCGTTCCACAGGACTACATCCAGCATCTCTACGATCGTCTCCATGGGAGAATAGCAGCCTGCATTGCTGCGAAAGGTGGATATACACTGTACTAGTGCCGACATTATGCATGCTCTGTTGCCTGTGTCTATGTGCCTGTGGTTCTGTCAGTGTGATCATGTGATGTATCTGACCCCAGGAATGTGTCAATAAAGTTTCCCCTTCCTGGGACAATGAATTCACGGTGTTCTTATTTCAATTTCCAGGAGTGTATTTTATAAAAAGTGCTGTTGTTGGTATTGTTTACGACTACGAGTTCCATGCTGATTGCGATTCGACACAAAATGCCCCCATATCGTTACGCCATCTCAAGTAGGAAACACTCGAGCACGCGCCAAATAGTTCCGACCTCCTCCCATATGACTATCGCGCCTTCGGTCCCTTCAAAAGACGTTGAAGGGTCAACGATTCCTGCCAGACAAGGATGTGCAGCAGGCAGTTACGGAATTCACGCAGCAGGACGCGGTGTGTTAACAAACGAGCATCTTCAAACTGATGCGAAGGTGGGATGATTGCCTCCGTGCTCATGGCGAGTTTGCCTGATTGAGATACCGATTCTAGACTGTACGGCCTTCGAACGGAAACTTTTTGATCGCCCCATATATATCGCAAAGATAAGTTGAACGCTGGTGGTTAACGCGAGTTTATAGCCATAAAAATACTGTAACATCTGATTAGATTAGTACACATTCCGAATGGGAAATAATTTAGGTGAACAGAAATATTAAACGTGGATCAAACAAGGTCGTCATATGCTTGTATAGACTCCCTGCCTCAGCAGTAGTAGTGGCGGAACAGATGAAAGGAAACTTGGAGAGTATTTTGCCTAAATTTTCTGGTCATTCTATAGTTCTAGGTGGTGATTTTAACTTGCCAGCTCAAATGTTCAAATGTGTGTGAATTCCTAAGGGACCAAACTGCTTAGCTCATAGGTCCCTAGACTTATACACTACTTAAACTAGCTTAAAGTAAGTTATGCAAAGAACACCACACACACTCATGCCCGAGGGAGAACTCGAACCTCCGGCGGGCCGGCCTCTGTGGCCGAGCGGTTCTAGGCGCTTCAGTCCGGAACCGCGCTGCTGCTACGGTCGCAGGTTCGAATCCAGCCTCGGGCATGGATGTGTGTGATATTCTTAGATCTAAGTAGTTCTAAGTCAAGGGAACTGATGACCTCAGATGTTAAGTCCCATAGTGCTTAGAGCCATTTTGAACCTCCGGCGGAAGCGGCCGCGAAGTTCGTGACATGACGCTTCAAACCAAGCGGCCACTCCGCTCGGCTAACTTGCGAACTATAGACTGAAAAACTCAAGTGATTAGGACAGGTAGCAGGACAGAGATTCATGTGAAATTGTTCCAAAAATTACCTTGAACAGATAATCAGAGAATCGACTCGTGGAGATAACGAGCTGCTGGTGACAAACAGATCCGAACTTTCCGACTCAGCCTAGAATGGGGAATCAGTGACCATAAGGCCGTTACAGCATCGCGAATACGGCTATAAACAAATGTACAAAGAAAGCCAGGGAGCTATGTCTGGTTAGTCAGAGCTATAACAAACAGATTTTAGATAACCTGTGTGGTCAGCACGAAAATTTCATCACCAGCAATAACAACGTAGAGTGTCACTGGACAGTTCCAGTGCATTGTACAATACGCTTTAAACAGGTGGAACTACATGCCGTGCAAAGTTGTGAGAGACGGAAAAGACTCGCCATGGTTGAGCAGCCGTGTTACAAAACTCCTACGAAAGCAAAGAGAAATTTGTTGCAAATTTAAACGAGTAAACAAATCGAAGCCATCTCTCTTGATCAAAATAGCGTCAATACGAAGGACGACAGATGAAAGGCCGAAATACTAAACGTCCTTTTCCAAAACTGTTTCACAGAGGACGATCGCACTGTAGTGCCTTCTATGAATCGTCACAGGAACGACAAAACGGCTGATATCGGAGCAAGTGACTGTGGGATAGAAAAGTAACTGAAATCGCGCAATAGAGGAAACGTTACTGGCCCTTACGTGATATTTGTACGATTCTGCATACAGTATTCTAATTGCAGTATATCGTCGGTCTTTGGAGGAGCGAAGTATTCCTGATGATCGGGAAAAAAGAACAGGTCATTCACGTTTTCAAAATTGGTCGTCGAACAGACACACAAAACTATAGGCCTATATCTCTGACGTCGGTCAGGTGTAGAATTTCTTAGCACGTTTTCTGCTCTCATATTAAGACGTTACTGGAGGCCGAAAATCTTCTATGTAGGAACCGTGTTCAGAAAACAACGATCATGTGAAACCCAGGTCACTCTGTTTACCTAAGATAGATGCCGTGTTCCTTGACTTCCGAAAGGCGTTCAATACAGTTCGACAATGTCGCCTATTAAGAGCGTACGGAATACCACACCACCTCTGCGATTGGGCTGATGAACTTCTAGTAAATAGGACACAGTATGTCATTCTCAACGGAGAGAAGTCTTCAGACGCAAAGGTAACGTCGGCAGAGCAATCAAAAAAATGGCTCTAAGCACTATGGGACAGTCATAAGTCCCCTAAACTTAGAACTACTTAAACCTCACTAACCTAAGGATATCACACACATCCATGCCCGAGGCAGGATTCGAACCCGCGACCGTAGCAGCCGCTCGCTTCCGGACTGAAGCGCCTAGAACCGCTCGACTACAGCGGCCGGCTCAGAGCAATCACTGGACCAGTTACATCCATGACGTTCCTGAGAGTATGCGTACAGAGCTATTTAAAGCGGAACGATCTCACGTAACTAATCGTAGGAGAGGTACATGCTAAACAAAACCTTAAGGAGAATGCTCGTGAAGTGTATACTACCCACGAGGGAAGTAACAAAACCCGCGTACGACCTATACATCAGTATTGCTCCTCACCTTGGTGCTCTAACCAGGTAAGACCGAGAGACGAAACAGGGAAGATCCAAAGGAGAGCAGTGCGTTTCGTCAGGGGTTCGTTTAGTAAGAGCAAGTACATAGGAAATGCTCATTCATCTCCAACGGCAGTTGCTACAAGAGAGGTGTTCTGCGTCATGATGTGGTTTAGTGTTCAAATTCCGAGACCTACAACAGGCAGTCAATATTTTGCTACCTCTTACGTATGAAGCCATAACCGGGGGATTGAAGCCCATATGGAGGCTTCCCACGAGTTGTTATTTCCGCGCACCATTCGCGACTGTAACAGGATAGGAAGGAAGTGACACTGCTAGATGAAGCACCTTCCGCCACGTTCCGTAAAGTGGCTTGCGAAGTACAGATGTAGATTTAGAAGAGGTCTAACATACACTGCTCCATAAAGGCCTTCTCCAGACCATTCCATACATTCTGGTCTTGGTGTTACATACATTTTCAGAATGCTTGCCAATGCATGCAACTTAAGTCACTTCATACAGGCGACTCTTATGGTCCAAACTGTATACCATTTAGGTTGGTTTCAGAACGTGCTGAGCTCCATTTTTAGCAATCACATTTGTATCACTCGATGAAGATGAGTGCCGAAGGACTGGAAATTTCCACAGGTCACATCTATACATAATGAAGAAAGTAGACGCAATCTGCAGCATTATACTTCCATCTAATTAACAGACACTTGTGTAGTAGGATTTTGCGGTATATATATGGCGCCCAAAGATTACGAGATACCACGGATTCAGAAATACCGTTCTTGTTGTTCGGTTGAACGATGTAACGAGCGTTATCGACAGAGATCTCAAGTTGATTTAATATATCAAGAGTTACAGAAGGCCTCTGATACCATTCCTCACAAGTGCCTTCTGATCAGGTTGCGTGCTGTGGTACATCGTATCAGTTGTGCAACTAGATTAGTAATTTCCTGTCAGATACATAAATACTGATGGGGATTCATCTACAGATACCGAAGCTTTACCTGGTGTTTCCCAGGGAAATATTGTAAATTATCTATTTTTCCAAATCTACAAATACGCTTCAGACAGTTAGCAGATGATGTCATCGATCACCATCTACTGAAGTTAACAGAGATCAAAACGAATTAAAATTATTTAGATGTCTGAAAGGTGCAAAAAGCGCATACCGCTGAATTACTGTTATATGATAAATGACACAAAATTAGAGATTATTAATACAACTATTACACAGAAAATTATGTACGTAGCCAAGGCGAAGAAAAGATGGTGTTTTACTGACGCAACACTGAGAAGGACAACAAATTGAAACGTTTTCTTCCTGATGATTACAGTGATGACACTCTTCTTGTGTTTGGTAAATTACGTTGACTTCCATGTTAAGTATGCTATCTTGTTCAAGTTATAATAAAGTGATCTACTTTTTTGTGCGTTGAAGTATTCAATGACCTTTTCCACAAGTAAATCTAGGCTTGCTAGAACTCACTACAACGCTGTAGCGAATATTTCAAGTGTGTTTCCGTCCTGCACTACAATTTGAACACTGTTTATCAATATCAACGAAGTCTCCTTCGTATAAACATTTCAAAATACACATTCGTTGCTAATACTGTGTGCCACTAAATCAAAAGTGAAAGCCGTCTTGTTTTGAGACCACCCGTGACCCACCGCAACTAAACGTGACTACTCTCTGTTATCCGAGTCTTCTACTAAGCACTGTTGGCGTCAGCGATTGTATTACATTCCAAAATCAAATAGTACTGTACGCTTACTAAATTCGCTACAGAGGCTGGTCCATTGATCGTGACCGGGCCAAATATCTCACGAAATAAGCGTCAAACGAAGAAACTGCAAAGAACGAAACTTGTCTAGCTTGAAGGGGGAAACCAGATGGCGCTACGGTTGGTCCGCTAGATGGCGCTGACATAGGTCAAATGGATATCAACTGCGTTTTTTAAATAGGAACCCCCATTTTTATTACATATTCGTGTAGTACGTAAAGAAATATGAATGTTTTAGTTAGAACACTTTTTTCACTTTGTGATAGATGGCGCTGTAATAGTCACAAACATATGGCTCACAATTTTAGACGAACAGTTGGTAACAGGTAGTTTTTTTTAAATTAAAACACAGAACGTAGGTACGTTTGAACATTTTATTTCGGTTGTGCTAATGTGATACGTGTACCTTTGTGAACTTATCATTTCTGAGAACGTATGCTGTTACAGCGTGATTACCTGTAAATACCACATTAATGCAATAAATGCTCAAAACGATGCCCGTCAACCTCAATGCATTTGGCAATACGTGTAACGACATTCCTCCCAACAGCGAGTAGTTCGCCTTCCGTAATGTTCGCACATGCAGTGACAATGCGCTGACGCATGTTGTCAGGCGTTATCGGTGGATTACGATAGCAAATATCCTTCAACTTTCCCCACAGAAAGAAATCCGGGGACGACAGATCCGGTAAACGTGCGGGCCATGGTATGGTGCTTCGACGACCAATCCACCTGTCATGAAATAGGCTAATCAACACCGCTTCAACCGCATGCGAGCTATGTGTCGGACATCCATCATGTTGGAAGTACATCGCCATACTGACGTGCAGTGATACATCTCGTAGAAACATCGGTAGAACATTACGTAGGAAATCAGCATACATTGCACTATTTATATTGCCATCGATAAAATAAAGGCCAATTATCCTTCCTCCCATAATGCCGCACCATACATTAACCCACCAAGGTCACTGATGTTCCACTTGTCGCAGTCATCATGGATTTTCCGTTGCCCAATAGTACATATTATGCCGGTTTACGTTACCGCTGGTGGTGAATGACGCTTCGTCGCTAAATAGAACGCGTGCAAAAAATCTGTCATCGTCCCGTAATTTCGCTTGTGCCCAGTGGCAGAACAGTACATGACGTTCAATGTCGTCGCCGTACAATTCTTGGTACATGGATATATGGCACGGGTGCAATCGATGTTGATGCTTTATCAACACCGACGTTTTTGAGATTCCCGATTCTCGCGCAATTTGTCTGCTACTGATGTGCGAATAAACCGCGACAGCAGCTAAAACACCTACTTGGGCATCATCATTTGTTGCAGGTCGTGGTTGACGTTTCACATGTGGCTGAACACTTCCCATTTCCTTAAATAACGTAACTATCCGGCGAACGGTTCGGACACTTGGATGATGACGTCCAGGACACCGAGCAGCATACATAGCACACGCCCGTTGGGCATTTTGATCACAATAGCCATGCATCAACGCGATATCGACTTTTACCGCAATTGGTAAACGAACCATTTCAACACGGGTAATGTATCACGAAGCAAATACCGTCAGCACTGGCGGAATGTTACGTGATACCACATGCTTACACGATTGTGACTATTACAGCGCCATCTATCACAAAGCGAAAAAGGTGGTCTAACTAAAACATTCATATTTCTTTACGTACTACACGAATATGTAATAAAAAATGGGGGTTCCTATTTTTTAAAAAAACGCAGTTGATATCCGTTTGACCTATGGCAGCGCCATCTAGCGGTCCAACCATAGCGCCATCTGGTTTCCCCCTTCAAGCTACACGAGTTTCGTTCTTTGTGATTTTTTCGTTTGATGCTTATTTCGTGAGATATTTGGCCCGGTCACTATCAATGGATCACCCTCTATATAATCTGCTTAAACTACACTCGTCTGTGCATTTCACTGCACAGCAATGTATCATCAAAAGAAGGAAGACGTCGAAAAGATTCAAAGAAGCACGATTTGTCAGTGTGATACGGGAGAAACTCGGGTTTGACATGCGAGTTGGGATGGCAATCATTTTTTTTCGTTAAAGAAAAGGCGATTCTCTTGTTTTACTTTGTAGTGAAATCTCGTAGCTAGATTTCAATCAACGACTTTCTTCTGTGAATACTAAAACATTTTGTTGTGTCTCTTTAGGGGGAATCACCATCATGATAAAATACACTACTGGCCATTAAAAGTGCTACACCACGAAGATGACGTGCTACAGACGCGAAATTTAACCGACAGGAAGAAGATGCTGTGATATGCAAATGATTAGCTTATTAGAGCATTCACACGAGGGTGGCGCCGGTGGCGACCCCTACAACGTGCTGACATGAGGAAAGTTTCCAACCGATTTCTCATACACAAACAGCAGTTGAACAGCGTTGCCTTCTGAAACGTTGTTGTGATGCCTCGTGTAAGGAGGAGAAATGAGTACCATCACGTTTACGACTTTGATAAAGGTCGGATTGTAGCCGATCGCGATTGCGGTTTATCGTATCGCGACATTGCTTCTCGCGTTGGTCGACATCCAATCACTGTTAACAGAATAATGAATCAGTGGGTTCAGGCCTCGTATCACTAGCAGATGACGGGCATCTTATCCGCACGGCTGTAACGGATCGTGCAGCCACGTCCCGATCCCTGAGTCAACAGATGGAGACGTTTGCAAGACAACAACCATCTGCACTAACAGTTCGACGACGTTTGCAGCAGCATGGACTATCAGCTCGGAGACCATGGCTGCGGTTACACTTGACGCTGCATCACAGACAGGAGCGCCTGCGATGGTGTACTCAACGACGAACCCGGATGCACGAATGGCAAAACGTCATTTTTTTCGGATGAATCCAGGTTCTGTTTACAGCATCATGATGGTCGCATCTGTGAACGCACATTGGAAGCGTGTATTCGTCGTCGCCATACTGGCGTATCACCCGGCGTGATGGTATGGGATGCCATTGGTTACACATCTCGGTCACCTCTTGTTCGCACTGACGGCACTTTGAACAGTGGACGTTACATTTCAGATGTGTTACGACCCGTGGCTCTACCTTTCATTCGATCCCTGCGAAACCCTGCATTTGAGCAGGATAATGCACGACCGCATGTTGCAGGTCCTGTACGGGCCTTTCTGGATACAGAAAATGTTCGACTGCTGCCCTGGCCAGCACATTCTCCAGATCTCTCACCAATTGAAAACGTCTGGTGAATGGTGGCCGAGCAACTGGCTCGTCACAAGACGCAGTCACTACTCTTGATGAACTGTGGTATCGTGTTGAAGCTGTATGGGCAGCTGTACCTGTCCACGCCATCCAAGCTCTGTTTGACTCAATGCCCAGGCGTATCAAGGCCGTTGTTACGGCCAGAGGTGGTAGTTCTGGGTACTGACTTCTCAGGATCTATGCACCCAAATTGCGTGAAAATGAAATCACATGTCAGTTCTAGTTTAATATATTTGATTAATGAATACCCGTTCATCATCTGCATTTCTTCTTGGTGTAACAATTTTAATGGCCTGTAGTGTATATCATTTCCATTGTTACAAAAAGGAACCACATTTGTACATGAACGTCTCTATAATGGGCTTTCACTAAATCTTTCAGTTTCGTGTGCAGTCTCTACAATAGCAGATGATCAGTACAAATCAAAATGTGTTAGTACTGCGCATGATCGCAGTAGGTGCTTCTCTCTCTCTTCGTCGCCCCACAGCGGTCATCATGCTCATTCCCCTCACAGCCCACCCACAGTACAGAACGTTCCTTATAACGTAGCTGTGCTGTACTGCCTGGTCGCAACAACTTGGCCGCTGTGTCTGGTCTGTACTTCTCGGTAAAACTCGGAAGTCGCTACTGCCAAGTGATGCGAACTAACTATAGATACCGCAGCGCGCTTGATAGTGTGACGGAAGATGAGAGACCACAAGTGAAGGTCAGTCGCTATCTGTAATTTCTGTGCAGATCTAAAGCAACGGCTGCACACCGACCAGCGCAGCGTCGCGAAACGGCGCCAACAAGGCGCTGACCGATCCCCAACGGACAGAACGGGCAGCGCCACACCTCCAGGAAAACAGAGTTCAGCGCCCCCTGTCAACGCTGATTTAACCAGCCGCCCTCGCTGGTCGGCCCCATTTCGGTCGCAGACTCCGAGAGCATCAGTACTGAGTAATATCAAGATGACACTTAGCCTGCGTTCTGCGAGTAGTAATATTATGTGAAGCATTTGCATGTAGGAGGCACAGGAAACACTGGAAGCTACTTCATAACAAGAAATTAAGTTATGTTACTTTCCTGTTCAGAAATAAAGTGTTCCATTAATCTGAAACTGTTATGTACAAACCATTCTGGATTCCTGCCACTGGCCATCGCAACGTCTCTCCTCCCTTGTTTGTGTCCGTGCTGACTCCCACAGTAGCCGGCAAAAAAAATTTCAGTGACGTCTCATACGCCTGTTATTAATAGTATGGTCCATAATGGCTCTGGCTCTGAGCACTATGGGACTTAACATCTGAGGTCATCAGTCCCCTAGAACTTAGAACTACTTAAACCTAACTAACCTAAGGACATCACACACATCCATGCCCGAGGCAGGATTCGAACCTGCGACCGTAGCAGTCGCGCGGTTCCGGACTGAGCGCCTAGAACCGCTAGACCACCGCGGCCGGCTATGGTCCATAAAGTAATACAGAATGTGGCCACCTGCTGATGTGAAGAAGAGAAATTAAACAGAGTATTGCTCTTGTCGGTATAGCGTACGGCAGCTTACACTGAACGTAGCAGCAGTATGATAAAAAGTAAGCGGTAGTTTGGCTGCAATAATCCTAAAGACTGGGTGAAATATGCAGCCGTGATTTTCGATTTGATGCAAGATTTTTGAAAGTCGATTTCAAGATTTTTCGAAAAAATAATCAAAATTTTTGTATCTGTGCGACATCTTTTACAAAGAGTATAGATACGGTGCCAGAAGATTCTCACTTGGTATGCACAGAGTTGCAGTCCGACATCCATCAAAAAAAAAAAAAAAGTTTCGATCATGTATCTTTGTTGAGCTTTTACAAACTATACCTGCTCAGAGACGACTATCCCTTGCTGCACCGTGATACGTTATATATGTCATCTTTGATTTGAAGCACGTTTGTTTGCGAACAGTTATTTTCAAGAGTAAAGCAGACGAAGAGTAAAGATAGAACGAAAATCTCAGATGTACACCTTGAAAGCACTCTGAGAATTACAACCACTTCGATCGAACCTCATATTGATACGTTAGTGTCCCCAAATTCAAATTCAAGTATCATATTAATTGTATGATTTTTAATTACATATATAGAAAATTATTAATGAAATCTCGTATATAAAATGTCAAATTAATTTCGTCTTGCTTTTTTTAAAGTATAATAATAAACTTAAATTATCTCCCTTTCTTCTTCCTTTTCCTTTCTTTAGTGGTTATTTGTTAATTTTAAGTACATTATTTGCGGCCCAAAAATACTCGGCTTCTTCCAGTGTGGACTAGCTAACCTAAAAAGTCGAACACGCCTGCTCTAAACTGAACACATATGGCTTCTGTATGCGGCCTGCTTTATAAATGCGTTACACGTTCTGAGAACTCTCCAAATAAAGCGTGATAGACCACTCGCCTTTTCTACGACTGACCTTATGTGTTCGCTCCATTTCATGTCGTTTCGCAACCTTACATCTAGACTGCAGGCCTTTACGCCCATCATTTCAGTTACAGCCGAATTTGATTAATGGTGTTAAGGCCGTGGTCCAAATCAGTTCTCTGCCTAAAGTTTCGTCTTCCAATGCTGCAGACGTCGTCACGGAACTGAACGTCAGAAAGCAATTACAAATCCAAAACAGGCTCAGCAATCTCAGCTATTTATATGTTCGTGACGTCATAAGACCACTGCCTAAGATCGCGGAGTCTCGCCGCCGAATGCTATGGAGCTACTAGTGAGGAAGAGTTGCCGCTGTTGTTTTATTTAGCACTGGGACCCGCAACTTGTCTCACTTCAATCTTTCTTCTTTTCTGTAGAATTTGTTTTGTGCTTTTGAATTTCTTTGTCCCTCTCTACGTCCTAATGTAGTGACTGTTAGATTTTGCTAAAGTCGCGGTCACAGAATTTGGTGGTTTCCCGGCCCTAGTGAGCGATCTGCTACTACTGATTTATCCGTATTGCCCAGGGGACAATTGCTCATCGATTCTTTAAAGTAGGTGTTAATGCCTCTTTTTTGCAGTTCCTATATGCAACTGGACGCAAGTGCAAGGGATTTTACCTACTCCTGCTGTGGTAAGCAGCGTGCCTAGGTCCCTTGCAATATTCAAATATTCACGAACCTTTCTTGTTAGTTTAAACACTGTATCAGTTCCATTTTTGCTGAGGACTTTGCTGATGAGATCTGTGATAGTCTTTATGAATGGAAGATAAAATTTCCCTTTAGCTGGTACTTTTTCATTAGAAGTTCTAGACCTTTTAGGATACGGTGCCTTATTTATCTCTTTGTCACAGAAGCAGTTTCTTGATGAATGACCGAGCTCGTCCTCCACGTACTGTAGTTCACACGTTTTGTAGCCCAATCCAGTGTTGTTTTGACCACCCGTCTAGTCTGCCTGCGACGGTGACTGAGTTTTTTGCGAAGGTATCTATCCTTGTAAGTGGGCTTTCTACAGACATTATGCCTTCAAGTTCCGTCAGTTTTCTAAGTGCCTGTACATTCAAAAATACCATTTGACCGTGTAAACGTAGGCTTCCGCGGCCGTTGTCACAGTCAACAAAATTCTTCTGAGGCCGCATTGTCAACTATAAAATTCCGATGTTTCGGCGACTAATGCAAGACGCCTTCCTCAGGGTGTACTGCTAACTGCAGAAGAATTTTATTGACTATTTGACCGCCTTTCTCTTTTTCCGTAGTGTACTCTACACTGAGGTGACAAAAGTCATGGGATACCTCCTAATATCGTGTCGGACCTTCTTTTGTCCTGTGTAGTGCAGCAACTCGACATAGTACGGTCTCAAGCAGTCGTTGAAAGTCCCCTGTAGAAATATTGAGCCGTACTGTCTCTATAGCCATATTTGCGAAAGTGTTGCCGGTGCAGGAATTGTGCACGAACTGACCTCTCGATTACGTCCTATAAATGTCCATGTCGGGCAATATGTGTAGCCAAATCATTCACTCGAACTGTCCAGAATGTTCTTCAAACCAATCACAAAGAATTGTGGCCCAATGAAATGGCGCATTGTCATCCATAAAAATTCCATCGTTGTTTGGAACATTAAGTCCACGAATGGCTGCAAATGGTCTCCAAGTAGCCAAACAAAACTATTTCCACTCAGTGTTCGGTTCAGTTGGGCCAGAGGACCAGTCCATTTCATGTAAACAAAGCGCACACCACGGCCAGCTTCCACAGTGCCTTGTTGACAACCTGGGTCTATAGCTTCGTTCGGTGTGTGGCACATTCGAACTCTACCATGAGCTGTTACCAACTGAAATCAGGGCTGCTCTGACCAGGCCACATTTTGCCAGTCGGTTAGGGTCCAACCGATAAGGCCACGAGCCGCAGGCGATGTCATGCTGTTAGCAAAGGCAGTGGCGTCAGTCGTCTGCTACCACAGCCTATTAATGACCAATTTGGCCCCACTGTTCTACCGGATACTTTCTTCGACGTCCCACATTTATTTCTGCGGTTATTTCACGCAGTGTTGCTTATTTGTTAGCACTGACAAGTCTAAGCAAACGCCGCTGCTCTCGGTCATTAACTGTATCCATGGTGAGAGTTAATGTCTGAAATTTGGTATTCTGGCACACTCTTGGCATTGTGGATGTCAGAATATAGAATTCACTACAAGAGAAAAATATTTCACTTCATCTTAAAAGGGGTACAGCAGCGGTACTGAACATTTTTTACTTACCACTCCCCCCATCCGCCCCACTTTTGTATCACTGTTAGTAGAAATTTTGTAACCGCCCGACGAAAATGGAGATTTACAAAGTAGGGAGGTAACTTTACTTTATAAAATTTAGTTGCCAATTACTATTATGTCCAAATTTTACGAAAACCTCTTGAAAACGATTTTAAGACCCCTGCTGCCTACCACCTACCATGAACGTTGGAATGCCTGCTAGTGAGCGTTACGGACCAAGCTGACTACCTCTGGCCTAGAATTTCTAGTGAAAAAGAAGCAACTAAAGATAACGTTTTCCTTCCATTCGAAAAATCAATCACAGATCGCATCTTCAAATTACTCAGCAAACACAGATTTGATACAGTGTTGAAACTAACAAGAAAGCTGGGCAAATATTTGAGCGCTGCAAAGCGACTAGACCCGCCGCCTCCCACAGCAGTAATATGCGGAGTGTGTCTCCTAAGAGTCATCACACCCATTTTCTCTGGTGTTTGAGCAAGTATTTGAAATTTCTTTTTTGCATTGTGTTGCCGGAGTCAGGCCAAATAGCGCTCATCACGTCTTTCACGCGAAGCCAAGTGTCGACAGAAAGCGTTAGTTTGTTTCCCGTTACAATGAAAATGGTTTTTAAATAGCAATTTTACGTGCCCATTCGATAGAGCGGTCCCAGATTAGTATAACGAGACATCCGTTTCATCGATGTGTACTAACAGTGGCAGTAAAACACGAAGAATAAACACCAGTCCAACAGTGACTCAGTAGCAGTGCATGCTTGGCTCTAGCAGTCAACGCAGGCCAGGGCAGTGCTTTGGTTGCTAGAGCACTGGGTACTCTTCAAGTTTTACTATCATTGTTAATACATTTCGATAAAACAAATGTAGCGTTCGACTAATCTGGGACTGTTCTATTTTTTTTTCTTTTTTTTTTTTTGTGGGAAACAAACCGGCGCTTTCCGTCGACTCTGGGCGGCACACGAAAGATGAAAGATGTGATGAGCACTACTTGTTTGGGCTGACTCTAGCTACACAGTGCAAAACCGACATTGCAAATATCTGTTGAGACACCAGAGAAAACGCGCCGGACGACTCTTAGGAGAGACACCCTGTATGAAATCCCTTGCACTTGCAGCCAAGTGTACACAGGACCTACAAAAGGAAGCATTAATACCCTCTTTAAAGAACACAAAGGCATTTGTTGCCTGCGCAAGACGCGCAAATCAGCGGTATCGTGCTCTAGGACAGGGAAACCGTCAAATTCGTTTCTCTGACACTGTGGTTTTAGCAAAATCTAATAATTACTACCTTAGAATGTACGCAGAAGCCACAGAAATACAGGGGTGGCCGGCCAGGGTGGCCGAGCGGTTCTAGGCGCTTCAGTCTGGAACCGCGCGACCGCTACGGTCGCAGGTTCCAATCCTGCCTCGGGCATGGATGTGTGTGCTGTCCGTAGGTTAGTTAGATTTAAGTAGTTCTAAGTTCTAGGGGACTGATGACCTCAGAAGTTAAGTCCCATAGTGCTCAGAGCTAATACAGGGGTACGAAAACAATTTCGTCCGAAAAGAAGAAAGATTGAAATTAGACAAGCTCCATAACACACGGTGGCTCAAATCCGCGATCTTAGGCAACGGTCTGATGACATCACGAACCGACCACTGCTTAGACACATATAGCCTGAACAGTTCAGCATGCTGAGCTTTTTCTTGTAACAGCTTTCTGAGTCACTAATGCCTCTGACGATGTCTCCAGTAGCGGAAGACGAAGCATTGGGCAGAGAGTTGAGCCTTGGACCACCGCCTTATGCCCATGAATCAAATACGGCAATATGTATGGCAAGCAGCACATCCCTATATCTCTCTTTCATCCTTACGGAAATGTTTCTCCTACCCATCTGCATTAAATTATATTTATGAACATTTAAAGCAAGTTACCGTTCTGTCTATAAATGATACAACATCCTTGTAAGAGTCTGCGATCATTATCACTAGTCAATATTATCCGTTACGATCGCTAATAGCACCAAATAGAAAATTCGTTCAAGTCATACAGAGCCCCATGCGATCAATGGGCGGAGACGCTTCCCTGTACACAATAGCGTCATCAGTAAACTGTCTCAGAATTCTGTACCTCTTCCTAGGTCACACTTGTGAAACCTGTCTCGTGTGCTGTAACCTATGTTAACAGTCTAAAATGTAATACAACGCCAAACGCTTTCAGTAAATCTAGGAATACAAAAGCTGCCTGTAAAGCCTACATCCATGGCTCACAGCATATCGTGTATGAAACGGGAGAGCAGAGGTTTCGTACGAGTAACTAAATCTATGACGATGTATGTGTACAAGATTTTCTCTCTCAAAAGTGTGCTGAAGGATTATGCAATAGGTCATCTGCAGGGCTTTTGGTCTATCATTTTAAGCTGCCAGTCTTTTGACCGTCTTGAATGTGCGAGTAGCCTACGATTTTTTTAACTCCTTTCGGTCTGTGCACTGTGCGAGAGATCTATGATAAACATGAGCTAAGAAACCGATGTTACCTTCAAGGTCCACAGACGCTCGGCGTGGAACTTTACCAAATACGCTGATACGCCACTGTTCAATTCTATCGCCCACTGTAACGACCTCGTGTATTCTTTCTCAGTACCGTCATTATCATTGGCTAGACTGCAGTAGCCCTACATCGAAAAGAAATTCGTTTTCTCCCTCCATGAATCGTGCTGTCACTGTCAAATATCTTCAACAGTCCTTTCCATCAGTTCACAAAAATGTTTGAAGATTGGATCGTACAGCACGCTTTACACGTTTGTTATCCGAGTTCGGAAGATTCCACAAAAAAAGTCACAGAAGTTTCAATTTTAGGTCATTCCTATTTCTTATATGACCTTGCACTTAACATATTCGAAGCCGAGACGGTACTTTATGGCGACCACTCAAGCGTTAAACTAATCCTGTTAGAGAACATAACAGAAGAAATTGTTAAAATCATTTTTGAATTACTAAGTGGTTCTCAGAAAATGGATTCTCGTTTAATAAAAGCAAGAAAACATGTACATATAATTATCTTCTGTGCAAGGAATAGAATAACATCAATGCTTAATGTAGCACATGAACAACAGTCTGTAAATAAGGGTAGACTTCCAAATTTTTTGGAAATACATAGTGATGATGACTTGAACTGGAAGAAATGTTTCACTGAGCTGCACTATAAATAAAGTTTAGCAATTTTCCCTATTCGTGCAATTGCTAGTTTTGGAAACAAGTAAATCAATATCTCAACATATCGTTCAAATTTCCTCTCATTAATGCCTCCATTGTTCAAATTTCCTCTCATTAATGCCTCCATTGTTCAAATTTCCTCTCATTAATGCCTCCATTGTTCAAATTTCCTCTCATTAATGCGTCCTGGAATGACATTGTGGGGTAAGTCATAAGAAAGAAAGAAAGGATTGATTGTACAAAAGCGAGCAGTGAGAGTAATATGTGTTGTTCACCCACAGTGATCTTGTAGATGCCCTTTAGAAAATCATTTTAGCCATTCCTTCACAACGTGTGCATTTGCTAGTTAAATGCGTCGTAAATGAGAGCTAAAGGAAAGATGAAAGGCTTGTTGACACCAAAAAGAATTCAAAAATGGTTCAAATGGCTCTGAGCACTATGGGGCTTAACTACTGAGGTCATCACTGTCCTAGAACTTAGAACTACTTAAACCTAACTAACCTAAGGACATCACACACATCCATGCCCGAGGCAGGATTCGAACCTGCGACCGTAGCGGTCGCGTGGTTCCAGACTGTAGCACCTAGAACCCACGCCGGCCGGCAAAAAGAATTGAACTAGAAAAAGTTTCTTCAAGTATACTGTCTGGAGTGTAGTATTATTACGATAGTAGATCGTGAACAGTCAAAGAGAAGCACGAAAAATATCTGAATAGTTTTGAAATGTAGTTATGGAGAAAAATAGAGTGAAATGAACCGATAGCATGTGGAATGAAGAATAATTTTTCGGAATAGGAAATGATAACAGTGAGGCAGATTTTTTTTTATTAGACATACACTGACCGAAAAATGCAACATTAAAAAATAGTTAACGTGGAGTAATGAAATTTCGGGAATACATTTGGCGAAGTAACATATTTAAGTGATTAGCATTGCAAGATCGCAGGGCCATGTAGCGCGAGATAAGCCACTGCCATTGCGTAAAGCTGGTATATTAATAATCGTTGTAGCTGACAGAAAGCTGAATGCAAGCATGCAAACGTGCATGTATCGTGTTGTACATGTTGTAGATGTAAGTTTGTGTGATGGAGTTACATGCCTGTTGCACCTGGTCGGTCAATGTAGGAACGCTTAATGCTGGTTGTGAATGACGCTCGAGTTGTTATCCGATGATGCCCCATATATGCTCTATTGGAGACAGATCTAGTGATCGAGCAGGCCAAGGCAACACGTCGACACTCTGTAGAGCATGTTCGGTCACAACAGCGGTATGTGGGAGACCTTTATCAGGTTGGAAATGAAATGAAATGAAATGTCGTGTGGCTAGGGCCTCCCGTCGGGTAGACCGTTCGCCTGGTGCAGGTCTTTTGAGTTGACGCCACTTCGGCGACCTGCTCGTCGATGGGGATGAAATGATGGTGATTAGGACAACACAACACCCATTCCCTGAGCGGAGAAAATCTCCGACCCAGCCGGGAATCGAACCCGGGCCCTTAGGATTGACAGTCTGTCACGCTGACCACTCAGCTACCGGGGGCGGACTATCAGGTTGGAAAACACCTATTCATCAATGGCAGCACAACCGGTCGAATCACCAGACTGGTGTATAAATTTTCAGTGAGCGTACATTGGATAAGAAATCGCACCCCAGACCATAGCTCCAAGTGTATAGGTCCAGTGTGTCTAGCACACAGACAGTTTGGTTGCTAGCTTCCTTCTAACCAACGTACGGCCATCACCAGCACGGAGGCAGAGCCAGTTTTCATCGGAAAACATAACAGACCTCCACCCGGCTCTCCAATGATCTCTTGCTTGACTCCACTGAAGTCGCTAGTGGCAGTCAGCGGAATTCACGTAACAGGGCGTCTGACTTGGATCTTTCCTGGAAGTAACCGATTTTTAACAGTTCGTTGTGTCACCCTGGTGTCACATGCTGCTCAAATTACTGCTGCAGAGGCAGTACGATGCGCCAGAGCCATACACCGTGCACGATGGTGTCACGTGGCCATCCGGAGTCCGTACATTCTCGTGAGCACCGCTGCCAGCAATCACGTACAGAGTTTACATTCCTGCAAAGTATTTCTGCAGTATCGCAGAAGAAACGTCCAGTTTCTCGTCGCCCTATTACACGACGGCGTTCAAACTCAGTGAGGTGTTGATAGTGACATTTTTGTCGCCTTAAAGAGATTCTTGACTAACACCAACTGACCTCGTCCAATCTCAAAAGCAATTAACGTTCAAAAGCGTTAGAGGCTGTATTTAAAGCAAACCTGATGTACATCCTCATAGTGGTACAACTAGCGCTACCCTTACGCAAATGGTGCGAAATAGGAAAAGACGTCATCTTTCAGATGTAGAAATGCGCCTACCAACTTTTGTTTATGTCGCACAACTCCTTCTTGGTGTTACGATTATTTTCTTCGGTGTATATTGTGAAGAAATTGTTCAAATGGCTCTGAGCACCATGGGACTTAACATCTGAGGTCATCAGTCCCCTAGAGCTCAGAACTATTTAAACCTAACTAACCTAAGGACATCACACACATCCATGCCAGAGGCAGGATTCGAACCTGCGGACGTAGCGGTCGCGCGGTTCCATACTGAAGCGCCTAGAACCGCTCGGCCACACCGGCCGGCTGCGAAGAAATTGCCGGCAATGAAATAGAAAGAGAGATTGCGGGAAGGAAGCGGAAGGAAAGAGTAGATACAAGACAGAAAGGGAGAGTATCCAGCTGTCACCTGTCTAACCTGCCTAACCGAAGAGGTAGTGTTGGTTTTCAAGCGGGCGTACGCGCTCGGTGTGGCGTCAGGGCCAAGTTTCGGTACCTCGTCGCTTACGCATGTAGGACTTGCACAATGGACGCTCCGTACGAAAGACCGCACGTCACGCCACAGCTAGCTCTCGCGAGGGTCAAGTTCAGCTGCAGCGCGCTCCCAGCATGCCTTGCGCAACCCAGACTCATCACAGTAGACAGCTGACTGCGCTCCTCTGACCGCGTATGCCCCATCTCTGCCGTGCTAAGGACTGAAACCAACATTTAAGTCACGTGACAGATGGCAAGATGCGTGTCTGTCACGAACTATGCGAAGTGGAGTCGGCATTTACAGTTGTACTCACTTATAGCCGAAATCAAGCATTAGTTTTACTCACTGAACTACTTGTCGTATTAGTATTGCATAGGAAGTAGTACAGTTGACGCAATTTCTCCAAAATCCCGAGCATTGCGATGGCTTTTTACATCTCACCAGGTGGAAGTGTAACAAACAGTTCGAAACCTTGTATTGACAAGGTAAAAACCTTTCTATTGCAAAGTTCGCATAAATTAACCTTTGTTTTTGGTAATCGCTTTTGACAGATATAACTGCAATCATCTGGTCTTCAAAACTTTTGTTACAAAATGTGTGCATCGTGAGTCAGAACCTCATGCCATGTTGTCATAATGGTGGATGTACTTCTATTATATCTGTCAAAAATAAAGAAGAATTTATGCGGTTCTGGCTATAGAAAGCCTTTTACCGAGTAAAACAGATCGTCCCTTATAATTTCTTAACACGAGAAAATCGAATCATCTTGTATTAACAGTTTCTTATTTTTTTACGAGCGACAGAAATGCAATTCTTCAGCGGATTCCTGTATTTCTCGCACTGCAAAAGATTTAGTTCCGCGCTTCCACAAGAGTAGACGACAAGATATCGGTTTTGCAGGATGTAATTTCATTTTGTATTCCTCAGTAACACGTGTGAAACGTTTTATAAAGCTTTTATAACAAATGGAACCTATTTCTGTCCATAACTTCTGGTTTTTACATATAATGAGTGTTTACGTTTTATGACTTTTGCTTAATCCAGTAAAGACAGAATAAGAAGCATAACACAGTATATTGGAAAAGATACGTTATACAGAAAACTCTTATAGCGACATTCTATCGTCTCACATTCTTCGTCATTCATCGTTAGGGAGTTTTAAGTATTTTTACGAAGTAGATACGTGATGACCCTTCTTGATTCAGTTTGTGTTATTTACACGCAAGTAAATAGTCGACGGAAGATCGTTCAGATGTGCTTGGTAAAGATATCCCACTCCTTAAATTCAGCCTTTAAATTCACTGACTTAATAGGGGAAAAGCATTCTCACTCAACTTTACTTGTTGAAAGAAATACTACTTCCGATCATATATCTTCACGTACAACCAAACCTAAGGACATCACACACATCCATGCCCGAGGCAGGATTCGAACCTGCGACCGTAGCGGTCGCGCGGTTCCAGACTGAAGCGCCTAGAACCGCTTGGCCACAACGGCCGGCTGATAAGGTTTACAGGGGAGAACTTCGATAAGCTAGTTTTATCTGATGAATATTCCAAATCACATACGCCATTATATGAATATATTTTCATATTCAGTGGTTTAGATGCTGAAGTATGGAAGTTGCTATTCTGGAGCCAGGAAATATACTTCTCACAGACATTCATAAAACCGATTTAAGGACATTGTGTATGGCCTTACAAACACAAATCAAGATTCTTGTATCTTTTTTAGCCATATGCTTAATTTTATGTCGAAATAAGCGTCATTTGACTAAATGAGGAAAATTAGGTTTTAACATCCAATCGGAGACAAGTTTTTTGAGACGGATTACAAACTCGTGTTGAAGGTGGATGAGGAAGGTTAATGGGCTTTTGTTTTTCAAAGGAGTAATTCAAGCACTTGCTTAAAGCTATTTAGGAAAACAATGGAAAACCTGATATGGATGCTACACTGAGATTTGAACCGACGTTCTTCAGACTATTAGTCCAGTGTCTCACCACTGTGACACCACGCTCGCTGAGTAGTTAACCAGTCTTCACTAGTCTTGCATACATATCAGAGGGATTAATATAGTTTGTAGGAGCGGAGGCTCCTGCGGAAAAATGACGGGTAGGAGTAAATGTGGTTCGGCTGGTACACCGTCGCCGTGTACGCTGAGGTGAAAAAGTCATGGGATAGCAATATGGAAATATACAGAAGGCGGTAGTATCGCGTACACAAGATATAAAAGGTCAGTACATTGGTGCAACTCTCATTTGCACTCAGAGAATTCATGTGGAAAGGTTTCCGACGGGACTGAACAGTTTCTGACCGGGTATGGTAACTGGAGCCAGGACATCATTAGGGAACTCGATATTCCGAGTCCACAGTGTCAAGAGCGTGCCTAGAATATCAAATTTCAGGCAATATCTCTCACCCTTCACTTAAGGGCCGAGAGCAATGGCGTTTGCGTAGAGTTGGCAGTCTAACAGACGAGCGGCAGAAATCAATGTGGGACTGCAATGCGGCGAAATGTGGAGTTAATGAGCTATGGCAGCAGACGACCGACACGAGTGGCTTTGCTACCAGCACGACATCGCCTGCAGCGCCTCTCCTAGGCTCATGAACATATCGGTTGGACCCTAGACGACTGGAAAACCCTGACCTGGTCATACGAGTCCCGGTTTCAGTTGGTAAGAGCTGATGGTAGGATTCGAGTGTGGCACAGACCACACGAAGCCATGGACCTAAGATGTCGCCAAGGCACTGTGCAAGCTGTCAGTATCTCCATAATGGTGTGGGCAACTCGACCGAATGACTTTGTCACCCAGATCGTCCGACACGAATCCCATCGAACATTTATGGGACATAATCGAGAAGGCAGTTCGTGCACAAAATGCTGCTCACACAACACTTCCGCAATTATGGACGGCTATAGAGGCGTGCGGAAATAACCACCGTCAGTAAAATACTGAGCTTGGCCTAATGTCTCTGATTGTACTGTCGTCGTCATTCCCCAGGATAATCGTAAGTTAATTAATGAATTAATTAATTAATTTTTACTGCTACGTCACGCATGCTTTCAAAATTTTGACAGTAAATCACTTCGTGATGCACACATCTCGCAGCCTTTTTTACTGGAGCTGTTTGAGGGCCAAGTTTACTAAGTAAACCGGCGACAAATGCAGTTCTCCTTCGTATATTTTCTAATTGCTCAGTTAGCCTTGCCTGTTAGGGACCCACAATGACTACTAATACGCAACAAACTGTCGAACAAGAGTTTTGTAAAATGGTTCAAATGGCTTTGAGCACTATGGGACTTAACTTCTAAGGTCATCAGTCCCCTAGAACTTAGAACTACATAAACCTAACTAACCTAAGGACATCACACACATCCATGCCCGAGGCAGGATTCGAACATGCGACCGCAGCGGTCGCGCGGTTCCAGACTGTAGCGCCTAGAACCGCTCGGCCACAACGGCCGGTAGGGTTTTGTAAATGATTTCTTTGCGGCAGAAATAACATTCGGATTCTCCTTCCTGCAGTCATTTAGTTTCCTGGTGTTGCACCTTTCCCATAAACAGCACCATCTTCGGCAAACAGTACCGTAGTGGTTCGAACGTGGACCAAAAGTTCATTAGCAATGTAGAAAATAGTAACACTCTTGTAACTCTTGCCTAGGGTAAGCCGGTAGCTACTTACCCAACTGACAATTTGTAGCCTCCGAAAACGATTTACTGAGTTTCCTTTAGTAGGATTTTTCTCAAACCAAGCAAAGCAGGTGCGATGTGTTGTAAGCATGCAGTTTCGACTCTAGGCTATAGTGCGGAACGACAGCGAATAGCTTCCAAGAGCCAAGAAAAAGGGCAGTCTTCAGCTCATGGGGAGTCTGCGCCAACTGTCGCTGCATGTTTACTCATAGCAAATTTTCACTCTCGAATAAGTTCCTGCACGAGCATAAATTGGGTCCCAGAACTCAACACAACACGAGAGTAATTTTGCGAAAGTGCGGCTGTGGCGGGAGATAAACTTTTGTCCAGAGTCAAATTCACACCTAGCATACCAAAAAACGAACGCTCAGTATTTTTTTTTTTCATAGGGCACATCCCATTGTGAGCTGAATTCCCCGAAATCTGATTGACAGAATAGCATAAGATCTTTTATTGAGACAGCACCTTACGAAGATGGACACACATGGGCGGTCAAAACACAGATAACCTGAATAAGACCGAAAAATATGCAAGTTCAAGTGTAAGAAATGAGCAGCCAGAACGTGGAAAACAAGAAAAAGGGCCCATCGTCTCTTGCCCCTTATAAAGTGCATTGTGGTCGGGTCGCGCATCTTGGCTATAAGGGACTCTTGTCGGAGGCGATGTTGGCGCTCCTCGTGAGCCACGTGTAGTGCATGAGGGTGGTGTCCGTGTTGCTGTGCCACACTACGTATTATCTTCAGTCGTTTCAGAATTTATGTGGTGAAGCTTCTGCAATATGCTCTCTTATAGGTTGTTCCATTTATCGGGCGTCCGCACACGTGGTGTTGAATTTGCCGGGCACCAGAACCGCGTCGACCTTTCGAATGGATCGCGTATCACCATGTTAATGCCGCACTACACTTCTTTGCTGCCATTGTCATTCGAACACTGAAACGAACATCACGAGTGTAGTAGTGAAGTCTGCGAACAAAACAATGGCAAGATCGAATCTTTATTTACGATTCCTATTATACGGTGATTGTTTGAACAGAAGTTTCCAGGTGTTCGAATCCCATGTTGTGATGCAATTCACAAATTAGAGATTAACTTGAATTAAACGGGAAGTGTTTGTGACAAGAAGTGAAAACGACGGCACAAAGTGCTCACAAAAGCTCATGTCGATGACACCGCTTACCGCCTGAAAAATTCCCCTAAAAAGTCTCTTAGAAGCCCCTCACAGAAAACGCAAATTTCATGTAGCTCTGTCCACAGAGCTGCTACGTTATTTGGGCTAGGTCTCTATGAAGTAACAGTAGCGAAAGAACTTAAACCTGGTGATGCCGCGCACATGGTTTGGTTTTACGAATGGGTTTTCAAATAAGTGCAAGGCGGTGAAATGGATACGTAACTCATTCTGTTTTCATACGAGACTTGGTTCCATTTATAAGGGTGCATTAATTCCAAAAACTGTCCACAGCGGAGCGCCAATAGACTTGTTCTGCTTCATGAAGAACCCCTTCAGGATAAAAAACTGGAGTGTGGCCCGCAGTTGTCGTGACAGAATAATAGGCCTAATTTTATTTTTTTAATGTGAACGATAGGTAAAAATATTTTGTAACAGTTTTTAATGAACTGAGTGAAAGAGAATGAAGCTTCGCGTTTCTTCAGCAGGATTAGGCAAGAGCTCATACGACAAATGTTCCCTTACACGTAATTCAAAATGTGTTCGCCGCGCGGGGTAGCCGTGCGGTCTCAAGCGCCTTGAACAAGTTCGCGGGGCTGCCCCCGTCGGGGGTTCGAGTCCTCCCTCGAGCATGGGTGTGTGACCGTGATTCCCTCAGCGTAAGTTAACTTAAGTTAGTTTAAGAAGTGCGTGAGCCTAGGGACCGATGACCTCAGCAGTATGGTCCCATAGGAACTTACCACCACCACAATGTGTTCCATGACAGAATAATGAGCAACAATATCTGATCTGCTCGAAATACCGATCTAACGCCTTACGATTTATATTTGGGAGAAGCACTAAAGATAAAGGGCACACAAAATATCCGCACACGTTACAGGTGCACAAGGATAATATCCGTGAGTCAATTAATTCAATTTTCCAGAGAGAATTACATGGTGTAATGAATAATTACTTGAATAGATGTCAGAAATGTGTGGGTAACAATGGTGGGCAGTTCCAGCATCTCCTTGCATGACATGGGTACTACAAATTTTATTTGCGTATATTTTAAATTTACCAGTGCGGTAGTAGACGGGCGACACGGCATCTCATTCGCAACGGAGCGCTCGCTGCCCACCATCTACTGTGTCGTGCGTGTGGTCATCAGAAAAATAGGACACCCTGTATCACACGCACCTCAGCCTCATTAAATACCCTAGGTTTGTTACAGGTTTTACTGTTGCCCGTTTTCAACCCGATCTCTTGTCCAGTGCGTTACTGGAGTTTATTTGTACTTTAACTCTCAACCCCAAACAACTGTCTCTCAGACCCATTAATCATTTTAGACATTGCGTTTGTTATAACTGCAAAGAAAAACACCCTCTCTTTTTTTCAGTATCTCACTTTAACGCTTGTCCTGTGTATAAAGCAACATTCAACAATCAGCTTGAGCTTGTGAGCCTAACGATAAAGTATATTAAATAGAACTGAGCGTGAAACTTGGTGCGTGTCTGACCGCATGTTTCGCGTTACGTGTAATAATTAGGTAAGTCGAATAGTCCACATGTCTTTAATTACTGCGTATCTTCCTTTCAATTGATTTTTCAGAGTTTTTATTTTTTTTAGCGTCTTATTATACGCACGAATTCGTTAGTTTTGAGCTATAGCATGGAATGATTCTCTGAGAGGAATAAGACGTCTGCAGTTGATCCAAATGTTGAAGCTTGGCTGCAATAGCAGTTGCATTAAATAGGTGAAGATAAAATTGGGAACGACGACACGCAAGCCGCCGAAGTGGCGTCAGCTAAAAAGACTTTCAATACGGCGGCCGAGCCCCGAAGGGGATATCCCGGCCATTAAATGCCATACCATCATTTTTCAGTGAAAGTAGTGGTGTGCGGTAATTCCGATACATGTGGTTGGCTACTGTCCAGAGTTTCAGCCACTCACCAAATACAGCGCTAGTTGTAGGTAAACACAGATGGCAATTTTTGTGTGGGAAACTGGTCTCGAGAAGAACCGTGCTAAGTTATTCGATTTCCGTAGGCGATCCGCGTAACCGCGGCTGAAATTAACCGGCAGCTTGTAGAAATTTACAGGAAAATTGTAATGTCTCGTCAGCATGTCAGAATTGAGTCGAAAGTTTATGGCCGGTAGAGAAAACGTCACCGACGAGGATCGCTATGGCCACCATTGATAGATTTGATTACATCTCGCATAGAGAAGCTCATTCAGGACAACAGAAGGATCACATTACGGCATATGACAGTACAATTGAGAGGAGGTGAAACATTTCGCGACAGTGTGGCCAAACACTCAAAGACAGGGTTCTTACCAAGAGGGTATACTCAGACACATTCCATGAAGCGACAAGTACCTAAACTGGTATGGAGACTATGTCGAAAAATAGCGAATGTATCAGTAGGCTGTACTGGTTGTATGAACTAAAATCTAGACATTTCACTGTAGCCTTTGCAACCTTAGTTTCTGATAACCCGTAGTATATAACGACGAGATGCTGTTAGCTGTGTAATGAAGTGCCAGAAGGTTCATTTCTTCATGGGCTAGCTACGATGGGCGTTCAATAAACAATGCAACATCAATAAGTAATGCAACACATTTTTTCTCAAAGCGGGTTTATTTTATTCGGAATTGCAATACACCTTATTATCTCCACTTTTTCCGAACAAAATCCTATTTTGCGATAGAATCTCCGTTCAGCGTAACGGCATTTCGCCAAGTTATTGTAAGGTCACCACGTGGTACCACCCTACTGGTCAACGTTTGAGCCGACGTCTTGCAGCATCAATAACCTCCCTGTCGTCCAAGTATTGCTTACGGCGGAATGCAGCCTTCATTGGGCCAAATAGATGGAAGCAGCGAGATCCGGACTGAAGCAGACGCCGAACGACTCACTGTGCTTTTGTTCACTGCGAGGTGAAAATGAGAGTTCACTGCTTGGAACGCACCTCCGTTACGAGCGCCATTTTCAACACTATTTATAGGGCCGTCAACTATCGGACTTCATGAACTATAGTGACTGAAGCAGGAATATTCCACGATGACCCACAACAACACTCCGCATTTTTCCAGCCGAAATTGGCCGAGAGAGAAAAGTGTTGCATTACTTACTGAACGCCCGTCATATTTTGCGCATAAAAAGTTACATTGGTGTATAAATCTTGCTTTTTTGACTTCTATAAGAAATAAAAGAAGAATCAAGTCACAGCATAGATGAAAATTTTCTACTTTCTCCTTATGTATATACACTTCATAACATTCGAATATCGACCGATATTTAAATATGTTGCGTGTCATGCTTCCTGAATAAAACTTAAAAATAAAAAAAATGGGAAAGAAAGGATCGAAATGATTTGTCTAAAAGTAAGAAGTAAAATAGATTAGAGAAAGATTCGATGCACAATTATGCTCGAAATCACATACAGCAAATGAAGTGGGCCAAAAATTTCTCCACTCTATTTTATTTCTTACATTTAGATAAATTATTTCGTAGAACATTCGATTGTTTTTTCCAAAAACAAATTTCTTTGCTCATTTGTTAATTAACAAAATTAATGCGATTAATTCTGTCTGCTACGAACACAAATCGAAATTACTAAAAGGAGAAAGAGATATTTTTCGTAGGTGACTATTACAAAAGTCTAATTATAGTTATTGTACTAGTAAGAGACATTTTGTGTTGAAAAATGTGAAGACACATTGCAATGAAGAGATAACAAGCGCTCCGGATAAAAAATTAGTCACTCTGCTATCCTTGTACTAACGTCTGCTAACGCCTCCTCAGCGCTCCGGATAAAAAATTAGTCACTCTGCTATCCTTGTACTAGCGTCTGCTAACGCCTCCTCAGTTCAGCGAGTAGCAGAGTCTACAAATTAGTTCAGGTGTGCCAGTTGGAGCCACTGATTAATGAGTACATCCTATAGAGGTACCAGACACTGAAGATACTGATTTGTAAGAGTACATTTCACCAGATGTTGCAAAATCGTGCCAGATATGTTCTACAGGATTGAAATCGGTAATTTTGTGGGCCGGTCGAGACGAGACAGGGTGCCTGAGTGTTCTTTGAACACGGCTGTTCCCATCTTAGATGGCGGCAGTGTCCACAGCACACTCACTATCAAGGCGTACAAGAAAGCACTGCGCTTGGTCACCGAGAATGTTGAAATACAAATAGTGGTTCATGTTCGTGGTAACCTGAACGAGTGGATCTAAGTCTTGGTAAGAAAAACTCCCCCCAAAACCAGCTCTCGACCGAACTACATCCCTCACACAATGTGAGTGAAACGCCTCATTGGGCTGTCAGTACACTCGACGCGTTACAGTATTTGAAAAGATACAAAATGGAGGCTTGTTGGGGCACACTACCTCCTCCAGACATGTAAATTCTTATGTCGCTTTGAAAAATGGCACTTTGCGAAGTTCGTTTACTCCAAATGTCCACCTCACGCAGTCCCTTAGGGAATGTCAGCTCCGGAACGTCGAGATGGACCTCATTGGCACTAACGATTCCTGTCGGATTTTAAATCGATTGTCACTGACGAAGTGTGACACTAGTTCCCGGTCCCTACTGACTTGGATACGTTTGCGTCTATTATTAGGCCTGGTTCCATATCTGTGACTTGTATATCACAGCTTCTACACACGTCGAATAGTTCGCGTTGATACACCAACAAATAGGGCAGCTTCATTTACAGCGTGGTCATGGACACGTTCAAACACGAGATCTTCTTTCTGCCGTTCTGTGACGTCTGCACGTCGGCCCATCTACCTACGTGGATTCCATACAATCAACTGGCACTTCCACCCCACTTCAGTCAGCGCTGGAGGGTTACCAGGCATGGTATCAGTTCTACACCGCCTACAGCGCTACAAAATCACCAGAGTGCTCTTTTAACGGACTGACTTATATTTTGTTTTGTGGCGTATCGTGAGGTTAATTTCCTCGTATACTGGGTGATTATAATTAAAGTGCAGCTACTTACAGAAGTCCAGTGTAATTATCGTATGGCAGCGCAACTTGCTAGATACGCTAATGCGTTGATGCGAAACCTATTTACACTGGAAAAAAATTAGTTCCAGTTTTGGTCACCAGACACAGATCTGGCGCTGTACATTGTTCGCATGACGTTGTGACATCCACGCTGTCATTCGACAAGCCATAACGTCAGTGAACAGTATGACTACCGAGAAGAGACGCCGTGAGCTGATAGTGAAAATTTTTTATGTGAATGGCAGCATTAAGAGAGTGTCGCCGACTGGAAGGTCAGAAGAGAGGACGGACCATGCAGTACGTGCCTTGGGTAGCGCTAGTGCTCGTGCTGTGTCACGAGATTTGTCCATACTATGGTCAATAGTACGGAACGTTTTGTGGGCCATATTACACTGGTACCCGTGCAAGATACAGACGGTGCAGCAGCTGAAAGCTGATGATCCGCAGCCATGGAAGGCGTTCGATACAGTTCCGCACTGTCGCCTGATAAACAAAGTAAGAGCCTACGGAATATCAGACCAGCTGTGTGGCTGGATTGAAGAGTTTTTAGCAAACAGAACACAGCATATTGTTATCAATGGAGAGACGTCTACAGACGTTAAAGTAACCTCTGGCGTGCCACAGGGGAGTGTTATGGGACCATTGCTTTTCACAATACATATAAATGAGTAGATAGTGTCGGAAGTTCCATGCGGCTTTTCGCGGATGATGCTGTAGTATACAGAGAAGTTGCACCATTAGAAAATTGTAGCGAAATGCAGGAAGATCTGCAGCGGATAGGCACTTGGTGCAGGGAGTGGCAACTGACCCTTAACATAGACAAATGTAATGTATTGCGAATACATACAAAGAAGGATCCTTTATTGTATGATTATATGATAGCGGAACAAACACTGGTAGCAGTTACGTCTGTAAAATATCTGGGAGTATGCGTGCGGAACGATTTG
Source organism: Schistocerca serialis cubense (assembly GCF_023864345.2). Lineage (NCBI taxonomy): Eukaryota > Metazoa > Arthropoda > Insecta > Orthoptera > Acrididae > Schistocerca > Schistocerca serialis. Next base: position 833,722,796 of record NC_064641.1, on the reverse strand, counting down.
AAGTGGAATGATCATATAAAATTAATTGTTGGTAAGGCGGGCACCAGGTTGAGATTCATTGGGAGAGTGCTTAGAAAATGTAGTCCATCAACAAAGGAGGTGGCTTACAAAACACTCGTTCGACCTATACTTGAGTATTGCTCATCAGTGTGGGATCCGTACCAGGTCGGGTTGACGGAGGAGATAGAGAAGATCCAAAAATGAGCGGCGCGTTTCGTCACCGGGATATTTGGTAACCGTGATAGCGTTACGGAGATGTTTAATAAACTCAAGTGGCAGACTCTGCAAGAGAGGCGTTCTGCATCGCGGTGTAGCTTGCTCGCCAGGTTTCGAGAGGGTGCGTTTCTGGATGAGGTATCGAATATATTGCTTCCCCCTACTTATACCTCCCTAGGAGATCACGAATGTAAAATTAGATAGATTCGAGCGCGCACGGAGGCTTTCAGACAGTCGTTCTTCCCGCGAACCATACGCGACTGGAACAGGAAAGGGAGGTAATGACAGTGGCACGTAAAGTGCCCTCCGCCACACACCGTTGGGTGGCTTGCGGAGTATCAATGTAGATGTAGATGTAGATGTAGAACGTTTTGGTTTTGCTCCTCGGTTTCTGTCACGGACAGAAGTTGATGACATGTGACCGGGCAATATTCTATGGAGTCACGAGGCACATTTTACACTACAGGGTGTAGTCAATACACAGAACTTCCTGATTCCGAGTACTGTTAAACCACGTCCTGTGCACGAAGAGCCATTACACTAGTCGTATTTGACTGTGTGGTGTGGATTCACGAACACCTTTACTCTCCGTCCGTTTTTCTTTGAATAGAATACAACCAGAGGGCCTGTCAGATGTACAGTGACGTCTACACTTTATCGAGACCTCCTTGTATAGCATGTGATTCTTGCTTTGGAAGTGCGCAACTTGTTGGCAACCATTGTTTTCGTGCAAGATGGGGCAAGACTTCATGTTGTTCGCCCAGTGAATGATCTGGTTAACGCAACCTTCTACGAACGTGTTACAAACTGAAATACCTAGGCACGAGTCTAGACCCTCCATCGTCTCTTCCGCCATTACCTTCCATCTATCTTCGAAATTCACAGAATTGCTGTATAATTTGTTGCAGAGTGGAAGATTCGATCTGAAAATAATTCCACAGGCTGTAGTAACTCTACAGTTTGGAACTGCGCGACCGCTACGGTCGCAGGTTCGAATCCTGCCTTGGGCATTTATGTGCGTGATGCCCTAGGTTAGTTAGTTTTAAGTAGTTCTGGGGGACTGATGACCTGAGCAGTTAAGTCCCATAGTGTTCAGAGCCTTTTTTTTTTTTTTTTTTTTTGTAGTAACTCATTTTTGCGCAATATCCTTTCGTCCGGGACTGCCAGCCCCGCAAGACAAGCAGGGGAGTTTCTGAGAAGCTTGGAAAGTCGAAAAGAGGTATTGGCAGAAGCGAAGCTATGAGGTGGGGGTGGGGGAATGGGGGGGGGGGGGGGGAAGGGGAGAGGGATCTGTCATCAGGAGTCCTTCGGTAGTGCAGTCAGTAAGAGCAATGGCAGCGAGGTTTAAATGTGACGGGAAGTTTCAAAACAGCGTACATTCTGCAATGAATATTCACTCTGCAGGGGAGAGTGGGCTGATCAAAAAAGTTCCTGTTAGATAGAACTGCGTACCGGACCGAGACTTGAAATTGGGACTTTTGCCTTTCGCTGGAGAGAGCTCTATCGAATGAGCTATCCAAGCACGATTCACGACCTACAATCACAGTTTTACTCTCACATTCTTGCATTCCTTGCGGGACTAGCACTCCTGGACTGGCTACAGCGGAGAAATGATTTAGTAGATCCTGTGCAGCTATTTTCAGAATAAATGTTAACTGTGGCACGAAGTGTTTGCTGATTTGTAGCATAGTAGCGGATTAAAACTGTATACCGATCTGGGAGCCGTCCGGGGTGGCCGAGCGGTTCTAGGCGCTACAGTATGGAAACGCGCGACCGCTATGGTCGCATGTTCGAATCCTGCCTCAGGCATGGATGTGTGCGATGTCCTTAGGTTAGTTAGGTTTAAGTAGTTCTAAGTTCTAGGGGACTGATAACGTCAGAAGTTAAGTCCCATGGTGCTCAGAGCCATTTGAACCATTTTGAACCGGTCTGGGACTCGAAACTGGGACATGTCGTGCTTGGATAGCTCAGTCAGCAGGGCCCTTAACCGCTTCATGCAAAAGGTATCATGTTCTGGTCTGCCACACAATTTTAATCTGGCAGGAGGTTTCTGCAGGCGTTCCGCTCAAACTGAAAGATCAGTCTGTTTATATTGCTGTATTTGTCTTTTCAACAGGTTTCGAATATTAGTAGTTTATTGTCCCATTTAGAAAAATTCTTGCTTCAATACAATATTACGAGTATTAATCCGTCTCGAGATTACATGTCCTCTGCGTACTATCACTTGCCGGAAACCTCATTTCGGTGTATCGAATTTGTCACAAATTAAAAAGCCGCATTACATCCACGCTACTTGGCCAATACACATAAGCAAAAAAGTGAGACAGGTCAGATGTAAGTGCGGCAAATTGGTGACAGGTCGAACTCCCGTTTCCTCTACATTCGAGCGAGAACGATTGCCAGAAAACGCAACAGTCTCACTGGTTTTAAAACGTTGAGCTGTTACGCCCTGTGTCAAAAGTAGTTACGGCGTTAATGGTCTTCCTCATTTCCTCTGTTTTACGGTGTTAGTCGCAGCGCGGGAAAGAGAATGAAAGCTGTCAGGGAAAGTTGTCTGGGCGGAGAATCGTTTTGCAGACTTGATTACCGGCCAGCGACTTGCCCAACAGGGGCCGCTGCTCGCGTAAAGAAGACCCTATCGCGGCGTGGCGGTGCCAGCCAGGGCTGACCGGGGAGAAAGCCGCAGTGCCGGCTGCGCGCCAGCGAGCTCACAGGGAGGGGATCCCAGGCTCTTCCGCACTGCGGCTCCAGCCGGCTTCTTGCCACCACTGAAACTGTACCATATACTTTCTCGAAAAATCACTTTCACCAATTACACTGACGGAAAAAAATTGCAACACCAAAAAATAATTAATGTAAAGTAATGAAAATTCTGGAATACGTTTGTCTGTGTAACGTACTGAAGTGATTAACACTGTAAGATAACAGTTTAATGTGACCGCGACATGAGCCATACGAATGTGAAATGCTGATACACTAATAACCGGAGTAACACCCAGAACGTTAAATGCAAACATGCAAGTATGAATTGTGCTGGTTGGTTAGTTGATTTGGGGGAGGGAACCAAACAGCGAGGTCATCGGTCCTATCACGTTGTGGAAGGATGGGGAAGGAAGGTCGCCCAGCCCTTTCAAATGTATCATCCCAGCATTTGCCTGGAGCGACCTAGAGAAATAACGGAAAACCTCAATCAGGATGGCCGGTGTAATATTTCTGGCTTATTCAGCCATCATATTAGGCTCCAGGAAGCTATTCCCAGGGCAGTGGAGATGCAAGAAGCATAGAGATGACGCAATGTGGGATGAGGTACCGGTGACAGATGTTAGATTCGGTACCATTCCCGTGAGAAAGACCGCCTGCATGATGCTGCTGCTCTGTGATTGGCTGCTGTGTTCGGCGGTAGGGCGCCAAAACGTTAAACTTTAGTTGCTATTATTAATTAAACCTGTCATCCAAATTACTTCATTTTTTAAGTAAACATCTCTCAACAGCCAGCTATCAATCAGTCACTTCAAAATTATTAAAATCAAAGTATTACTAAAACAAAAGACTGACGATATTACTGCCGATGCACCTCGGTGGCGTTCGGGTCACGCCTGCTGGCTTGGCGCGCGAAGTGTCTCGGGCAGTCCGGCTCTCCAGTTCTGACCGTTCCAGTAGACAGAGATGTTGTCTGTTATAACAGTATTTGTTTCATGCAATTTTATTTACTACAGTTCCGGCCGTCGCTAGGTACAGACATGTTGCCTGTAATAGTAGTATTTGATTCATGTAATTTTATTCTCCAGTTGATTGATTCTGAGCACTATGGGACTTAACATCTCAGGTCATCAGTCCCCTAGAACGTAGAACTACTTAAACCTAACTAACCTAAGGACATCACACACATCCATGCCCGGGGCAGGATTCGAACCTGCGACCGTAGCAGTCGCACAGTTCCAGACTGTAGCGCCTAGAACCGCTCGGCCACCAGCGGCCGGCTATTCTCCAGTTCTGACGGTTCCAGTAGACAGACATGTTGTCTGTGGCAGGATGTATTTCACGTTATTTCAGCCAGATATAATGACTGTGGAAAGATATGTTCAATACGTTGTGATCAAGAATAGTTTCTCGTGTCTGTATCAATAAAAACGCGAGTGGCATCCCAAATGAGTTTATTAGTAGCAGCAGTTCCTTGCGAAGTTAATTTTAGCCCAAGAAAAAGAATTCACGGCATGCGTGCTGTTTTCTGCGCTGGGGACATCATCATCATGAAGACAGCAGCTGTGAAGTGTACAAGAACTTATGTATTCCACACAGGGCAGTGGAAACAACTAGGCACCTCACGTGTACTGCATGCACAGTACGAATGTGCTCAGTGACACGTCATCTGCAGTAATGCAGAGGAGGTAAAGAAGGATGAAAGTATTAACACTATCCCACTTTTATTCCTTTTTCTTGCCGTACCGGACGCGGGTTTGAACCGTCGTCCTCCCGAATCGAGTGTGCTAACTACTGCGCCACCTCGCTCGGTCATGAATTGTGCTGTACATCTGCGGTATGTCAGTTTGTGGGCTGGAGTTCCATGCCTGTTCCACTTGGTCGGTCAATACAGGGACGGTTATTGCTGGTTGTGAATGACGCTGGAATTGTCGTTCGATCATGTTCCATATGTGTTCGATTGGAGACAGATCTGGTGATCGAGTAGGCCAACGCGACATGTCGACACTTTGTAGAGCATGTTGGATTACAACGGCTGTATGAGGGAGAGCATTATCCTCTTGGAATATATCCTGAGGAATGCTGTTCATGAATGGCAGCACTACATGTCGAATCACAAGATTGTTGTACAAATTTGCAGTCAGAATGCATGGGGATAACTACGAAAGTGTTCCTTCTTTCGCATGAAATCGCATCCCAGACCATAACTCCGGGTGTAGGCCCAGAGTGTCTAGCACACGGACACGTTGACTACTGGCCTCGGCTTCTACCAACACACGGCCATCGCCGGCAGCGAGGTAGAACCAGCTTCCACCCTGCCCGCCAATGAGCTCTCTGATCCGCGCGGGATTAGCCGAGCGGTCAGGGGCGCTGCAGTCATGGACTGTGCGGCTGGTCCTGGCAAAGGTTCGAGTCCTCCCTCGGGCATGGGTGTGTGTGTTTGTCCTTAAGTAGTGTGTAAGCTTAGGGACTGATGACCTTAACAGTTAAGTCTCATAATATTTCACACACATTTGAACATTTTTGAGCTCTCTGAAGACACAAATGGCGGTCGTTTTCTAATTGGTGTAATGCACGCTACAAGGCGTCTGGCTCGAAGCGTTCTTGAAGTAAGCGATTTGTAACAGTTCGTTGTGTCACTGTAGTTGCAACTGCTGCTCAAATTGCTGCTGGTGGTGCAGTACGATGCACCAGAGCTATACAACGAACACGATGGTCTTCCCTCTCCAATGTGTCCGTCCGAAGACATGTCTTCTTGCGACCGTACATTCTTTTGACCACTGCTGTCAGCGGCTACGTTCGTGTGAAAGCTTTCTGCAGTATTGCAGAAGGAACACTCAGCTTCTCTAGCCCCATTACACTGTGAGGTGTTGATAATGTCGTCTTTGTATTATTGACTAATATCAGCTCACCAAGTCCATTCTCATAGGTAACTAATCTTCACAAGCGTTACAGCACGTATTTAATCCAACCTTGAGTTGTATCGACATAGTGGCACCGCTAGGCCCACTCTTATGCCATTGGCACTAAATCTGTATAGACATCACCTTTCAGGTGTAGAAACACGCCTACCGACTTTCGTTTACGTCGCACAACTCCTTCTTGATGTTGCGAATTTTTTGAATCAGGTTAGTTCCGCAGAACACAGGAAGTACACTGCTGGCCATTAACATTCCAACACCAAGAAGGAGTATTCTGGACAAACTTAATTACGAATACATTCCAGGATCGAGGGTCTTGATAATTTTTTCCTGTCATCGACGTTGATACTCGCAAGATATCAGCCACAGGGATTCCAAGACCGTTTCAATTTCGAGTGTGAAGTCAGATAACACATGACAAAAGAAATATTTTTTTCGCGTGATATAATTACAAATTAACAATTTCTGATTTTTGTCTTTACTTGGATCGTGTAACCTCTCTTCTGGTGAAACTTGATGTTTCTACGTCAGGGGGGAGTACCCTCCACGTTTTAATGACTGCGTTTGCGAGTATCAAAATATGTGATACGAGTGATCTTATCTTTTGACTGCATTGACTTACAAGCTTAACATTTTTACATCACCAAAGGAATACAGACCTCAGTATGTGACACAAATGTTTCTTGAAACGTCCACCAGTTCCTGACTAAAAGGGGTCTTAACGGGCGAAGGGACAAACAGCATTCTTATCGTGTGATATAATTACACATCAATAACTTCGGATTTTTCCCTTTGCTTGTACTGTAAAATCGTGTTCCTTGCCAAATTTCATGATTTTAGACCAAAGGGAACTATCCTATAGGTTTCGATGAGTGAGTTCGCAGGTATCAAAATATGTGGCATAAATAGCCGTAACTTTTGGCTCAATTGACTTAGAAACTTACAATTTTTACTCCGACACGTGAATATGGACCTTAGTATATGATATAAATTTCAACTTCATACGTCTACACATTCCTGAGAGAAAGGATTCTGAACAGCCGGACAGACAAACAGACAGACAAATGGACAACAAAGTGAGTCTATAATCACTATGCCAGGGTGGAGTAGTGATAACAGCATCTGCGTAGTGAGCAGGAGACCCAGGTTAGAATCCCGGCCTTGAGACAAATTTTCATTTGTTGCTTCAGTCTGCATCACAGATGTTGGAGACTTGAAAAGGTCTCTGGAACCACATAGTTTCATTTGATCCTGTACGGGTTCCATTCTTACCGATTGTGGTACGGAACCCTAAAAACGAAATTTTACTTACGCTGAGTATACAGTATAGGTAGGGACAATACATGATTAAATTTGTAGGTGGTTAAGGAACGAATTTTAATATACAAATCTGTCAACTCTGGCAGAAACAACGGTTGTAACGCGGCAGGGCATCGAGTCGAAAGGTGATCGGATGACAATTACGAATACTTCTGTGCCGCTTCAGATGCTGGCGGTTGGTCGCGCATCGGTTTCTCGGCAACGCGTTGTCACTTGTTTTCAGTGGGTAAGACATCTGCAGAACGTGTGGTCCAAGGCAACAATGGAACATTCCCTGCAATCGACGTTGATCAGGACAGCTCATACAACATATGGTCTTGCGTTATCTTGTAGAAAGATGTCACAGAGACATCAAAGATAAAGTACAACCACCTGCCTTAACACGACAGGATGTAACGGCTGTTGTAAGAATTACTAGCTACTCGAACCAGAGGTTACTGAGCAAAATCTTCCTTCGAATTCCGACACGTGCTATAGACGTTTCTTGTTCTTATATGAAGCATAACACGATATTCTCACAAACAAAAATCATTCAAATGTGATTTCTGAACGAAAAAGCCATTGTGTATTCTTTCCTTAACATTTCCTTGTACATGATGTTTCTGAAGTATTCGTTCAAATTAATTCATGAGATAGAGAACATCAAAACAAATATATGTCGATAAGGAACATAGAGTATGGTCTCTGAAGTCAGCTTATATTGTTAAGGAACCTTTTTTTAGTGGTGCTGAGGTAAGCCGGTGTGTCGGTGTCTCTGACACAGAATGTATACTGACATTCAAAACCGCACTGTGTACGCCTAAGACGGTCGTATTGTCAGTTATGGCCGTCGATTTGTTTCGGACGAAGAGGTGCACGCCTGCGTGCAACTATGGTTCCGTTGGCAACCGCAAACGTTTTTCTTTGAAGGCTTTGTGGTACAAGGCGGTGATGTCCAGATCTCAGAGCTAACCATTAGTACACAGCTGGTTTGAACTACAGTACTCGTTCCCAGTCAGCGACACCAACATAACGGCTTACGTCAGCACCATGTTCCCTAACATTGCAAGTTGACCTCGGAAACCATATGTTCCTCATCGAACTATGTTTTTGTTTGTGTTCTCTACCTCCTGCATTAACTGAACGAATAATTTCGGAACACCGAGTACACAAAATGTAAATGGTGCTATTAAGACCTACATTGCGCGGGTACGCTGACAAGCTAATTGTTTGCATATTTAACCATGTAATTCATCTCATACCAATTTGACGTTTGCTGCCTGTCGCCTAGACGGTGTTATGAATTTTAATCCCAACAGTATACAACAATTGCGACAACATACTAGACACCTACCGGGAAACAGTTCGAAACAAACAGAGAGCGCCGTAATGAATACAGTAAATATAAACTACAAAGTCGACGTAATGCATGCGTGGTCTAGGGGTTGCGTCTGTGACGAATAATCGGAACCTTATCAGTCCTGGCTTCAAGCCCGCCGCCGCTCAAATTTTGATTAATAATCAACATTGGCGGTCGAAGACTTTCGGAGTAAGAAGTCACCCATATTCTACCAACGGCCTTGTCAAAGAGGGCGGAGCAGCGGACAGATATTCAGGGCACTCTCTTGTTCTTATGATGGGAAGCTGCCCCTAAAGGCGGAATAATCAGCAATGATCAAAGACATGAGGATGCAGAAGGCAATGGAAACCACTACATCAAAGACGCATTATGTCTGTCCACAGGACATGTGGCCTGTAATTGATAAAGTGTCATGATGATCTCTCCATTGGCAAAAGATTGCGGAATAGTCCACCATTCAGATCCCCGGGAGGGGAGTGCCAAGAGGGGAATTGACCATGAGAAAAAGATTGAATAACCAACGAAAGGATAACGTTCTACCGGTCGGGGCGTGGAATGTCAGAAGATTGAATGTGGTAGTGAAGCTAGAAAATCTGAAAAGGGAAATTCAAAGGCACGGCCTAGATGTAGTAGTGGTCAGTGAAGTGAAGTGGAAAGAAGACAAGGATTTCAGGACAGCTGAGTATAGGGTAAAAAATGGTCTAACGAAGGTAGAATTCGTTATGGATAGAAAAATAGGGCAAAGAGAGTGTTACTGTGAACAGTTAAGTGGCAGGGTTGTTCTTATCAGAATCGACAGCAAATCAACACCGACAACTATAGTTCAGGTTTACTTGCCGACGTCGCAAGCTGAAGATGAAGAGATAAAGTATACGAGGACATTAAAAGGGCAATACAGCACGTAAAGAGAAATGAAAATCTAATACTCATGGGGGACTGGAATGAAGTTTATGTGAAAGAAGTAGAAGAATAGATTGTAGGAGAATATGGGCTTGGGACGTAGAACGAGAGAGGAGACAGTCTAATTGAGTTCTGTAATAAACTTCAGTTAGTAATAATTAATACTCTATTCAAGGAACACAAGAGAAGGAGATATACTTGGAAAAGGCCGGGTGATACAGAAAGATATCAATTAGATTACATCATGGTGAGATGTAAATTCCGAAATCCGATACTGGATTGTAAGGGGTACGCAGGGGCAGATGCAGAGGCTCATCATAATGAAGTAGTGATGAAGAGCAGGCTGAAGTTTTAAGATATTAGTCAGGAAGAATCAATATGCAAAGAAGTGGGATAAGGAAGTGCTAAGGAATGACGAGATACGCTTGAAGTTCTCTAAGGCTATAGATACAGCAATAAGGAAGAGATCAGTAGGGAGTACAGTTGAAGAGGAATGGACACCTCTCAAAAGGGCCATCACTGAAGCTGGGAAGGAAAACATAGGTACAACGAAGGTAACTGCGAAGAAACCATGGGTAACAGAAGAAATACTTCAGTTGATTGATGAGAGGAGGAAGTACAAACATGTTCCGGGAAACTCAGGAATGCTGAAATACAAGTCGCTGGAGAATGAAATAAATACTTCTAAGTGCAGGGAAGCTAAGACGAAATAGCTGCAGGAAAAATGAGAAGACATCTAAAAACAAATGATTGTCGGAAGGACAGACTCAGCATACAGGAAAGCCAAAACAACCATCGGTGACATTAAAAGCAAGGGGGGCAACATTAAGAGAGCAACGGGAATTCCACTGTTAAATGCAGAGGAGAGAGCGGATAGGTGGAAAGAATATATTGAAAGCCGCTATTATGGGGGTGAAGATTTGTCTGATGTGATAGAAGAAGAAACAGGTGTCGATTTAGAAGAGATAGGTGATCCAGTATTAAAATCAGAATTTAAGAGAGCTTTGGAAGACTTAAGATGAAATAATGCAGAAGGGATAGATAACATTCCACCAAAATTTCTAAAATCGTTGGGGGAAGTGGCAACAAAATGACTCTTCACGTTGGTATGTAGAATGTATGAGTCTGGTGACTCAAGAAAAAGCAACAGGTGTTCATAGTATTTGTCGACCTGAAAAAATTGTTCGACATTGTAAAATGGTGCAAGATGTTCGAAATTCTGAAAAAAATGGGGATAAGGCATAGGGAGAGATGGATAATATACAATATGTATAAGAGCCAAGAGGGAATAATAAGAGTGGACGATCAAGAACGAAGTGTAAGACAAGGACGTAGTCTTGTGGTCGCTCCTACAGTTCAGTCTGTACATCGAAGAAGCAATGATGGAAATAAATGGAAGGTTCAGGAGTGCAATTAAAACTCAAGCTGAAAGGATATCACTGATACGATTCGCTGATGATATTGCTATCCTGAGTGAAACTGAAGAAGAATTACATGATCTGCTGAATTGAATGAACAATCTAACGAGTACAGAATGGACTGAGAGTAGTCGAAGAAACACGAAAGTAAAGAGAAGTACCAGAAACTTAGCATCAGGATTGATGGTCACGAAGTAGATGAAGATAAGGAATTCTATTACGTAAGCAGCAAAATAACCAATGACGGATGGAGCAAGGAGGACATCAAAAGCAGACTAGCACCTGCAAAAAGGGCTAGTATCAAACATAGGCCATAAATTGAGGAAGAAATTTCAGAGAAAGTACGCTTGGAGCACAGTATTGTATGGTAGTGCAACATGGACTGTGGGACAACCGGAACGGAAGAGTATCGAAAGATTTGAGATGTGGTGCTACACACGACTGTTGAAAATTAGGTGGACTGGTAAGGTAAGGAATGAGGAGGTTCTACGCAGAATCGGAGAGGAAAGGAATATGTGGGAAACACTGACAAAGATAAGGGACAGGATGACAGGACATCTGTTAATACATCAGAGAATGACTTCCGTGGTACTATGGGGATCTTTAGAGGACAAAAACTGTAGAGGAAGACAGAGATTGGAATACACCCAGCAAATAATTGAGGAGGTAGGTTGCAAGTGCTACCCTGAGATGAAGACGTTGGCACAAGAGAGGAATTCGTGGCGGGCCGGTTCAAACCAGTCAGAAGAACGATGACTAAAAAATTAAAAAAACGTCGATTTAGGAAGACAGAATATCTTAAGACCCAAATAGGCGGCGTTTTTGAAGAAGTATGGCTGCACTTACCATGGTACATGATCTCATGAATCCGCAGATCAATAGATGTTGGAATTCCGAAAGTCCTCAACAATTGCGTCAAGAGTCTTTCCATAATGTGAAAGCAGGAGCTTGGTGTGCAGTTAGCGCAACAGGTTATTAAACTGATCATTTTATGCCAAATTATAACTTCTAATAAGTATGTGAACAATGTACTACAATCTTCTTTAAAATAACTAACGGAAAGACCCATTGTCGTTTCATGCAGGAGAATGCAAGAGCACACACCGTCAATGCGTCTATGGCAACATTACAAAGCCTGATAGCTGTTATCTGCAGTTTGCCTAAACAACATGACAGAAACGTCGTTCCCATCAGAGCAAAATCCTTTCTGTCTCACTCCATCGGTCAGCCACTTTCTCGAAGTCCTTCTCAGTAGCAGGAACCCGGTTCTGGAATAACCACCCACGTTATATTAGAGAAGATCTCCAGCTTCAGAAGTCAGTTAATCACATGTCTAATGGTTCAAATGGCTCTGAGCACTATGCGACTTAACTTCTGAGGTCATCAGTCGCCTAGAACTTAGAACTAATTAAACCTAACTAACCTAAGGACATCACACACATCCATGCCCGAGGCAGGATTCGAACCTGCGACCGTAGCGGTCGCTCGGTTCCAGACTGTAGCGCCTCGAACCACATGTCTAATAAGGCAACAGTAATGACTACCATTGTTAATAGTAGTAGCCTATAGTGGGATTTCTTTTGATAGTTAACAGGTGGAGTTACCAAGATAAGCGAGTATTAGTCCCTTTTAGATATATATAGTCTAGTGGACGGTTGTGGAACTCTTGTGGACAGAAAGTTTGCACGGTTTATACTCTAATTACTGCCTAGACTTTTATGGGATTAATAGAAAGGAACCAGTGTTTCCATCGAGTGGTGATATTATTGAGGTTGGCGTTGATGGGACGGTCGGGACAAATGGAGGTGATGCGGATGGCAAGAAAAGCAGTGTTATCAGCATAATTAAGTAAACAGTACATGAAATTTTGCCCTAACTGCCGGTTGTCAGTAACTTGATGGCACGAGATACTGTGCCAGCAAGTTACTGACATCCCGCAGTTCGACCAAATTTTCGAGGAACAATCTACACAGCGGCAAAATTTTCAATGGTTTAGGACCGTCGCCTGTATGCAGGTGACAAAAGAGTGTTGACAGTACGGTTCCCTGGGACACAGGCGACAGGGAGCGGTCCGCCCGGCTCTAACCGTTCCGTGCTGCGCTGCGTTGCGCTGCGTTTCTTTGCGCGCTCACCTTGCGCCAGACCTGATTATGTAAGCCGGCCCGGCGGAAAGTGAAGCGAGCAGCGCATTTTTGTCGAAACGCAGAGCGCAAACCACATCCCGCCCCCGCTCCGCGGTTAATGACTCCATTCTGTGCGAGCAGCTCGCAGCAGAGCGCGGCTCGCCGAAGCGACAGCCGTCTGTGACTGGCACTATCCAGCAGCCCAAGAATGTGTACACCCAGCATACTCCACGTCTTGCTCACGTCCATTCTACAGCACGGCCTATTAACAACACACAGCCTCCGAGTCTGTGTTTACGGCTTTCGTAGCAGGAAAAATTTACTGTCCAATACAGATTACAGTTCAGGAAATGGTTTCGTGGCGGTTTGAAGGCAGTACGCACGCGTACAAGTCTGGTAAATTGCCACGAAAGAATGGCTGCACCTTCATGATTGGTAAGAATGATTATTCCAAGGATCTTCAAAAATGTGAACAATGAACGTTGACAGCCACCTGAATTTGTTAGTGTGTCGACTGCGGCTGAAAATGGAAAAAAATAGTTCCGTGCCGTTACTAAACATTTTCAATTGAAGTGTTAGACTGCCACATAAATCAAAACAGAACTTAATGAAATTCACACGAACTCTGCACCATCACTGAAGACCATTTAGTTTTGGATTAATGAATTTAAGTGTGTTCGGACAAGCACCGAAGACGAAGCTTGCTCCAGACGTCCAACTGAGGTCACCACAAAGTCACTGACAAAATCGATTGCATGGTAATGCAAATCCGCCGAGTAAAAATTCTTGACATTGCTGAGCTGTAGGCATCTCAGTTGTGCGAGTGTTATATTCTGCATGGAGAACTACCTATGAAAAAGCTGTTTGCGAGTTGGATGCCGCGATTGCTCACAGTCGACCAAAAGCGCATCAAAAAAATGGTTCAATTGGCTCTAAGCACTATGGGACTTAACATCCGAGGTCATCAGTCCCCTAGACGTAGACCTACTTAAACCTAATGTAAGGACATCACACACATCCATGCCCGAGGCAGGATTCGAACCTGCGACCGTAGCAGCCGCGTGGTTCCGGACTGAAGCGCCTAGAACCGCTCGGCCACAACCGCCGGCAAAAGCGCATCCTGCACAACATTTCAACACAATGTCTGGCGATGTTTAATCGCAATCCGCAAGACTGTGCTCCGATTTGTGACTTTTGATGAATCCTGGACCCCTCATTACACTTCAAAGTCAAAATGGGAGCCAAAATAATGGACAAAAGCTGGTGAAAGTGCAACGAAGAAGGGAAAGACCATTTTGTCAGGTGGTAAGGTGACGGTAAAGAGATGGCCACCGTTTTTGGGGATTCCCAAGGAATAATACTTATAGCTTATTTGGAAAGAAGGGAGAACCATAACTGGACGCTATTGCATTTCATTGTTGGATCGTTTGAATCTTTCGTTGGCTGGAAAAACGCAAAAAGTGCTCTTTCACTAGGACAACGCACAAACCCACACATTGGCGATAACAACGGCGAAATTCATGAATTTAGCTTCGAACTGGCTCTTTCATTTACCCTATTTACCCAACTTAGCTCAAACGTAAAACTCTTCCTTGCTGGGAAATTTTCATCAAATGAGGAAGTGATAGTTGCAGCCAACGACGACTTGACAGAGTTCGACAGAACCTACTTTCCCGATGGGATGAAAAAGCTGAAGAATCGCTGGACCAAGTGTATATCCCTCAAAGGGTACTGTCGAGAAGTAAGGTGAGCTGTTTACGAAATAAAGATTTTTTCTTGCTTTTTTAAAAGACTTATCAAATCCCTCTCGTATATAAGGGCATAGCGCCGCCAGAGGGTGCGCGCTGATGAGACCGCACTCACAACCTCTACCCAACACGCCAGAAATACCACCGATCCCTTCAACTCCATCTCAACATTTTTCCTCCAGGTGCAACCAGTAACTCCTGAAAACAAACCCCTCGAAGACACTCGCAATAATAACGGTAATAACCACCCGTAGCTTGCGTATTCGTAACTTTTATCTCACCATTTCACAACAGCCCCATCCAGCCAACTAATACACTAAAATATCTTAAGCCTTGACCAAGAAAATAAGATGGAGAGCTCATCTTCAAACCAGCCAACAGGAAGCCCACAATAAACACTACTAGAACTACTGACCAGCCGAACATAGAAAATGTTTCATATGGCTCTAAGCACTATGGGACTTAACATCTGAGGTCATCAGTCCCCTAGACTTAAACCTAACATCTATGCCCGAGGCAAGATTCGAACCTGCGACCGTAGCGGTCGCGCGGTTCCAGACTGAAGCGCCTAGAACCAAACGGCCACACCGGCCGGTTGAAATTAAAAGCAAGGGCGTTAATATTATGAGTGCACTGGCAATTCGACTGTTAAATTTAGGCTGTGGCCGAACGGTTCTAGGCGCTTCAGCCCGGAGCCGCGCTGCTGCTACGGTCGCAGGTTCGAATCCTGCCTCGGGCATGGATGTGTGTGATGTCTTTAGGTTAGTTAGGTTTAAGTAGTTCTAAGTCTAGGGGACTGATGACCTGAGATGTTAAGTCCCATAGTGCTTAGAGCCAATTGAACCATTTTTTTAAATTTAGAGGAGAGTGCGAATAGGTGGATAGAGTACACTGAAGGCTTCTAGAAGGAGAAGGACTTGTCTGATGGCGTTATATAACAGGAAACAGGAAAGGAGACAGGGAAGAGATAGGGCATCCAGCGTTAGAATTTAAAAGACCTTTGGACGACCTAGGATCAAATTAGGCAGAATCGTTAGCGGAAGTGGCAACAAAACGACTATTAACGTTGGGGTGTAGAATGTAGTGAGACCGGCGATACACCATCCAAATTTTGGAAAAACATCATCCATACAGTTGCGAAAACAGCAGGAGCTGACAAGTGCAAGAATTATCGCACAGTAAGCTTATGCATCCAAGTTGCTGACAACAATAATATACAGAAGAATGGAAACGAAAACTGAAGATCTGTTAGATGACGATCAGTTTGACTTTCTGGAAGGTAAAAGCCCTGGAGAGGCAATTCTGACGCTGTGCTTGGTGATGGAAGCAAACCTGAAGGAAAATCAAGACGCAAGACCTGGAAAAAGCGTTCGACGAAGTAATATGGTACAAGGTGTTCGAAGTTCTGAGAAAAATAAAGGTATGCTCTACAAGAGAAAAGATGGGCAAGACCAATAACGAAGTGATTAGATTAAAAAGGATGTAAGACAGGGGTATGGTCTTTCGCTTCCATCGTTAAATACGCGTACCGAAGAAGGTATAATGGAAATAAAGGTTCACGACTGGGATTAAAATTCAAGGTCAAAGGATATCAATTGTAAGATTCGTTGGTGCCATAGCTATCCTACGTGAAAGTGAAGAAGTATTACAGGATCTATAGAATGGAATGAACTGTATAACGAGTACAGAATATGGAATGGGAGTAAATAGAAGAAAGAGGAAGTACCAGAAATGAGAACATCGACAAACCTTATATCAGAATTGGGGATCACGAAGTAGACGAAGGAATTCTGCTACCCTAGAAACAAAATAACCGGTTATGGATGGAGAAAAGAGGACATAAGAAACAGACTAGCTCTGGGAAAAAGGGCATTCCTACACAAGACAAGTCAACTAGTATCAAAACATAGGCCAGAAAGTGAGGAAGAAATGTCTGAAAATGTACGTTTTGAACGCAGCATTGTATGATATTGAAACATGGACTGTGGGTAAAGCGGAAAAGAATACAATCGAAGTATCTGAGATGTGATGCCACAGAAGAACGATGAAAATTGGGTGGTCTGATAAGGTAAGGAATGAGGAGGTTCTACTCAGGATCGGCGAGGAAAGGAACTGATGCGATATCTGTTAAGACTTCAGGGAATAACTTCCAAGGTACTAGAGCAAGCTGTAGCGGGCAAAAACTGTAGAAGAAGCCCGAGATTGGAATGCATCCAGGAAATAACGGAGGACGTTGGTGCAACTGCTATTCTGAGATGAAACGGTTGACACAAGAGAAAAATTCGTGGCGAGCCACATCATACCAGTCAGAAGACTGATGACACAAAAAAATATTTAGTGTTAATTTGGTCTCTGTCGAGTTTCGCGTGTCTACAGCAATGGAAATGGAAATGAGCGTTTGGCGTCATTAGCCGGTTGGCCAGGAGGCCCCTTGTGGGGGCAGGTCCGGCCGCCTTGGTGCAGGTCTTATTACATTCGACGCCACACTGCGGGCCGGATGGGGATGAAATGATGATGAACGCAGCACAACAACCAGTCCCTGAGCGGAGAAAATCCCCGACCCAGCCGGTAACCGAACCCGGGCCCGTAGGACGGTCATCCTTCACGCTCACCACTCAGCTATCGGGGCGGACTCTACAGCAATGATACCTCTTAAGTCAGTTCCGAGACCTCTTGAATTTGTCGTTCGTCTTCTGATGTCAACACATGTCATCAGCATACGAAATATTCCTATTCAAAACGATATTAAAAAGGAGTGAGCTGAGACCGTTACCTTAATGTTCCCCATCAGTGACGTCGAACTAGCTGGGTCCCTGACAAATTACGCTTCTCTTTCTTTACCCTTGAAGGCAGAACGGGCTGTTCGCATTCTGCTCTGTTGTGGAGTCAATGCCTCTTCAGTCATACAGGGTGTTTCAAAAATGACCGGTATATTTGAAACGGCAATAAAAACTAAACGAGCAGCGATAGAAATACACCGTTTGTTGCAATATGCTTGGGACAACAGTACATTTTCAGGCAGACAAACTTTCGAAATTACAGTAGTTACAATTTTCTACAACAGATGGCGCTGCGGTCTGGGAAACTCTATAGTACGATATTTTCCACATATCCACCATGCGTAGCAATAATATGGCGTAGTCTCTGAATGAAATTACCCGAAACCTTTGACAACGTGTCTGGCGGAATGGCTTCACATGCAGATGAGATGTACTACTTCAGCTGTTCAATTGTTTCTGGATTCTGGCGGTACACCTGGTCTTTCAAGTGTCCCCACAGAAAGAAGTCACAGGGGTTCATGTCTGGCGAATAGGGAGGCCAATCCACGCCGCCTCCTGTATGTTTCGGATAGCCCAAAGCAATCACATGATCATCGAAATATTCATTCAGGAAATTAAAGACGTCGGCCGTGCGATGTGGCCGGGCACCATCTTGCATAAACCACGAGGTGTTCGCAGTGTCGTCTAAGGCAGTTTGTACCGCCACAAATTCACGAAGAATGTCCAGATAGCGTGATGCAGTAATCGTTTCGGATCTGAAAAATGGGCCAATGATTCCTTTGGAAGAAATGGCGGCCCAGACCAGTACTTTTTGAGGATGCAGGGACGATGGGACTGCAACATGGGGCTTTTCGGTTCCCCATATACGCCAGTTCTGTTTATTGACGAAGCCGTCCAGGTAAAAATAAGCTTCGTCAGTAAACCAAATGCTGCCCACATGCATATCGCCGTCATCAATCCTGTGCACTATATCGTTAGCGAATGTCTCTCGTGCAGCAATGGTAGCGGCGCTGAGGGGTTGCCGCGTTTGAATTTTGTATGGATAGAGGTGTAAACTCTGGCGCATGAGACGATACGTGGACGTTGGCGTCATTTGGACCGCAGCTGCAACACGGCGAACGGAAACCCGAGGCCGCTGTTGGATCACCTGCTGCACTAGCTGCGCGTTGCCCTCTGTGGTTGGCGTACGCGGTCGCCCTACCTTTCCAGCACGTTCATCCGTCACGTTCCCAGTCCGTTGAAATTTTTCAAATAGATCCTTTATTGTATCGCTTTTCGATCCTTTGGTTACATTCAACCTCCGTTGAAAACTTCGTCTTGTTGCAACAACACTGTGTTCTAGGCGGTGGAATTCCAACACCAGAAAAATCCTCTGTTCTAAGGAATAAACCATGTTGTCTACAGCACACTTGCACGTTGTGAACAGCACACGCTTACAGCAGAAAGACGACGTAAAGAATGGCGCACCCACAGACTGCGTTGTCTTCTATATCTTTCACATCACTTGCAGCGCCATCTGTTGTTGAAAATTGTAACTACTGTAATTTCGAAAATTTGTCCGCCTGAAAATGTACTGTTGTCCCAAGCATATTGCAACAAACGGTGTAATTCTATCGCTGCTCGTTTCGTTTTTATTGCCGTTTCAAATATACCGGTCATTTTTGAAACACCCTGTATTTGGCAATAATCTTGCAAGGTCGTATTCTGTCCTATGTGAGGAGCCTAAATGTTACTCCGTACATTTAATAGATAATCTACCAGGTGTGATCCAACGCAGAGGGAATTCCAGTTGGGAATATTTGGGAAGTATATTAAACGAAAGGATACAGAAGTGTGCAGAAGGCATACTAGGGGAATATCAGTGTGGCTTTCGACCAGACAGAGGAACAACTGATCAAATATTTGTGATAAGACAAATGATGGAAAAGTTCTATGAATATGATATAGATCTGCATGTCCTATTCATCTACCTCAAACAAGCCTTTGACAGCATAAATCGGCAAGAACTATACAGAGCACTGAAAGAAGTTGATACATGTGCTAAATTAATAAGACTAATCAGAATGACAATGACAGAGACAAGAGCAAAAGTAAAGGTCCTTAGCAGAACAAGTGAAAGCTTTGACTTTAATAAAGGTGTGAAGCAAGGTGATAGTCTTTCCACTGTCCTATTCAATATAGCCCTGCATAGTGTAGTAAATAAAATCAACAAAAGAGGCACCATATTTATGAAAACTAGCCAGTGCTATAGTAGGAAGAAATACCAATACGCTCCTAGAAACATACCAGGCAATGGAAACAGAAACTTTAAAAATTGGCCTCATAGTAAATGAAAACAAAACAAAATATATGGTAATGTCACAATCTGAGGCTAGAAGAACCCCTAAAAACCTAAACATCAATGGGAAATGCTTCAATGGAGTGTCCTCTTTTATCTAATTGGGAGCCCTAATAACAAATGATAACAGTATTGGAAAGGCTATAAGGGAAAGAATACAAGCAGGAAACAGAGCTTACTTTGCAAATATGCAACTTTTCAAAAATAGCCTTGTTACAAGAAAAGCTAAACTGCTAATATATAATTCCCTAGTCCGCCCAGTTATCACATACGGCTCAGAGGTATGGACGTTGACAGAACACGATAAAAATGCACTAAGAACCATTGTGTGGAAAATACTACGCAAAATCTATGGGCCAATAAGGGAGGAAGAAGGCTGGAGAATACGCTACAATGCCGAATTACAAGAGTTAATACAAGGCAGGGACATAGTAAAATATGTGAAATCACAGCGAATACAATGGCTAGGACACTTGGAGAGAATGGCAGAGGATAGAATTCCAAAGAAAATGATGAAAGGTATGATCCATTCAGTTAGGCGAAAAGGGAGACCTAGAAGAAGGTGGATCGACAAGGTAATAATGGATAGCACCAGTATGGGAGTCCGGGGGTGGAAAAGAGCAGCAAATAACCGAGAAGTGTGGAGGAAGATTGTTGAAGAAGCCAAGGCTCACCAAGGGCTGTAGCGCTACTGAAGAAGAATATTTGGGAAGTATATCCAGGTCTAGGGGTAGCGTCTTTGATTCATAAACAAAACGTCTTCGGTCCCGGGTTCGATCTCCGCCACTGCCTAAATTTTGATAAATAATCAGCATTGGCGGCCGAAGACTTCTGGCATAAGAAGTCAGCCTCATTCTGCCAACGGCCTTGTCAAAGAGGGTGGAGGAGCGGATAGAGGTTCAGGGCACTCTCTTGTCCTAGGGGTGAGAAATTGCCCCTAAAGGCGGAAGAATCAGCAATGATCAACGACATGAGGATGCAGAAGGCAATGGAAACCACTGCATTAAAGACACGTAACGTGTATCCACAGGACATGTGGCCTGTAATTGAAGAAGTGTCTTGATGATCTCTCCATTGGCAAAAGATTCCGGAATAGTCCCCCATTCGGATCTCCGGGAGGGGACTGCCAAGGGGGAGGTTACCATGAGAAAAAGATTGAATAATCAACGAAAGGATAACGTTCTACGAGTCGGGGCGTGGAATGTCAGAAGCTTGAACGTGGTAGGAAAACTAGAAAATCTGAAAAGGGAAATGCAAAGGCTCAATCTAGATATAGTAGGGGTCAGTGAAGTGAAGTGGAAGAAAGACAAGGATTTCTGGTCAGTTGAGTATCGGGTAATATCAACAGCAGCAGAAAATGGTATAACAGGTGTAGGATTCGTTATGAATAGGAAGGTAGGGCAGAGGGTGTGTTACTGTGAACAGTTCAATGACCGGGTTGTTCTAATCAGAATCGACAGCAGACCAACACCGACAACGATAGTTCAGGAATACATGCCGACGTCGCAAGCTGAAGATGAACAGATAGAGAAAGTGTATGAGGATATTGGAAGGGTAATGCAGTATGTAAAGGGGGACGAAAATCTAATAGTCATGGGCGACTGGAATGTAGTTGTAGGGGAAGGAGTAGAAGACAAGGTTAAAGGAGAATATGGGCTTGGGACAAGGAATGAAAGAGGAGAAAGACTAATTGAGTTCTGTAACAAGTTTCAGCTAGTAATAGCGAATACCCCGTTCAAGAACCACAAGAGGAGGAGCTATACTTGGAAAAGGCCGGGAGATACAGGAAGATTTCAATTAGATTACATCATGGTCAGACAGAGATTCCGAAATCAGATACTGGATTCTAAGGCGTACCCAGGAGTAGATATAGACTCAGATCACAATATAGTAGTGATGAAGAATGGGCTGAAGTTCAAGACATTAGTCAGGAAGAATCAATACGCAAAGAAGTGGGATACGGAAGTACTAAGGAATGACGAGATACGTCTGAAGTTCTCTAAGGCTATAGATACAGCAATGAGGAATAGCGCAGTAGGTAGTACAGTTGAAGAGGAATGGACATCTCTAAAAAGGGCCGTCACAGAAGTTGGGAAGGAAAACATAGGTACAAAGAAGGTAGCTGCGAAGAAACCATGGGTAACAGAAAAAATACTTCAGTTGATTGATGAAAGGAGAAAGTACAAACTTGTTCCGGGAAAATCAGGAATACGGAAATACAAGTCGCTGAGCCGGCCGCGGTGGTCTAGCGGTTCTAGGCGCTCAGTCCGGAACCGCGCGACTGCTACGGTCGCAGGTTCGAATCCTGCCTCGGGCATGGATGTGTGTGATGTCCTTAGGTTAGTTAGGTTTAAGCAGTTCTAAGTTCTAGGGGACTGATGACCACAGATGTTAAGTCCCATAGTGCTTAGAGCCATTTGAACCATTTGAACAAGTCGCTGAGGAATTAAATAAATAGGAAGCTAAGACGAAATGGCTGCAGGAAAAATGTGAAGACATCGAAAAAGATATGATTGTCGGAAGGACAGACTCAGCATACAGGAAAGCCAAAACAACCTTTGGTGACATTAAAAGCAACGGTGGTAACATTAAGAGTGCAACGGGAATTCCACTGTTAAATGCAGAGGGGAGAGCAGATAGGTGGAAAGAATACATTGAAAGCCTCTATGAGGGTGAAGATTTGTCTGATGTGATAGAAGAAGAAACAGGAGTCGATTTAGAAGAGATAGGGGATCCAGTATTAGAATCGTAATTTAAAAGAGCTTTGGAGGACTTACGGTCAAATAAGGCAGAAGGGATAGATAACATTCCATCAGAATTTCTAAAATCATTGGGGGAAGTGGCAACAAAACGACTATTCACGTTGGTGTGTAGAATATGAGTCTGGCGATATAACATCTGACTTTCGGAAAAGTAAAGGGACGTGAGAGGCAATTCTGACGTTACGGCTAATAATGGAAGCAAGGCTAAAGAAAAATCAAGACACTTTCATAGGATTTGTCGACCTGGAAAAAGCGTTCGACAATATCAATATAAAATGGTGCAAGCTGTTCGAGATTCTGAAAAAAGTAGGGGTAAGCTATAGGGAGAGACGGGTCATATACAATATGTACAACAACCAAGAGGGAATAATAAGAGTGGACGATCAAGAACGAAATGCTCGTATTAAGAAGGGTGTAAGACAAGGTTGTAGCCTTTCGCCCGTACTCTTCAATCTGTACATCGAGGAAGCAATGATGGAAATAAAAGAAAGGTTCAGGAGTGGAATTAAAATACAAGGTGAAAGGATATCAATGATACGATTCACTGATGACATTGCTATCCTGAGTGAAAGTGAAGAAGAATTAAACGATCTGCTGAACGGAATGAACAGTCTAATGAGTACACAGTATGGTTTGAGAGTAAATCGGAGAAAGACGAAGGTAATGAGAAGTATTAGAAATGAGAACATCGAGAAACTTAACATCAGGATTGATGGTCACGAAGTCAATGAAGTTAAGGAATTCTGCTACCTAGGCAGTAAAATAACCAATGACGGACAGAGCAAGGAGGACATCAATAGCAGACTCGCTATGGCAAAAAAGGCATTTCTGGCCAAGAGAAGTCTGCTAATATCAAATACCGGCCTTAATTTGAGGAAGAAATTTCTGAGGATGTACGTCTGGAGTACAGCATTGTATGGTAGTGAAACATGGACTGTGGGAAAACCGGAACAGAAGAGAATCGAAGCATTTGAGATGTGGTGCTATAGACGAATGTTGAAAATTAGGTGGACTGATAAGGTAAGGAATGAGGAGGTTCTACGCAGAATCGGAGAGGAAAGGAATATGTGGAAAACACTGATAAGGAGAGGGGACAGGATGATAGGACATCTGCTAAGACATGAGGGAATGAGGGAATGACTTCCATGGTACTAGAGGGAGCTGTAGAGGGCAAAAACTGTAGAGGAAGACAGAGATTGGAATACGTCAAGCAAATAATTGAGGACGTAGGTTGCAAGTGCTACGAAGAGGTTAGCACAGGAAAGGAATTCGTGGCGGGCCGCCTCAAACCAGTCATTAGACTGACGACAAAAAAAAGAAAACCAGCAATTTCAATTTTCGACATTTTCCTTAAAACTAAATACGTCTGCCACATTGGAGGAGTGGGAACTCTTTTTAATTCAATTCTCTGACAATATCTCCCGGGCAAAATACGTATGAATGTTCAGTCTTTATGTCTTTGTTTAGACTTATATAGAACAAAGTCGATGATAGGCTCCACATACTCAGTGTACCTGCATCGCAGGCGACTGGTGTGTGGTCATATTGAACCTAAGTACCATTTCTACTGTTACTCCACTGAAACGACAGTATAAGTGTACAATAAAAGAGGTTCTTGCTATGTAAGATGCGAAAATTAGATTATATGTAAAGAAACTTATTGACCCTGAACGCAGACATAGCACCGCATCCTCCCCAGTGAAACTTCATTTTGAAGTGCGCCTCCCGAGGAACTGTAGTATTTTGGCCTCTGCTGTACTGTCCTACTCACGTGTCACTGACAAACGTAACGTTAAAGGATGATCACAGAACAGTAGGTACGAATCGCGTCCAAGATCTTCCCTTTTACGCAGCTGCTCCCCGTCCCTCGCTCATCTCCACAGCGCAGCTTTCCCAGCGTTGAGAAAGTGACGGAATTCGCTACAGAGAAACACCACAGCAGCTGCTGCTGGAATCGGTAATGTGCGCCGGCCGCGCCCTGCTACGGTGGAAAGCGTGGAAGACGGAGTCTGCCGAGCGGATCCTGCCCCAGAGGAAGGGAAGTCAGCTGCGTCTACACCAGCGCGCCCAGCAGCCCAGCCGCCGTGCGCTGGTGCTGGGCCCAAGCGCAAGCAGAGGCCCCCGTGCCTCGTTCTCAATCAGGATCGTGAATGGTTCCTTTCACACCTAGAGAGAAGCGCGCACGCCCTGCAGTGAACAACAGCATGTCCGCTTTGCTAGCAACAGCTGCCGCTGTACTAGGTATTATTTTGACACTAAGACGAAATCACAGCTATAAGGGCAAGTGCTGGGTTAATGAACACCTCTTGCTTTCCAATGTACACTACTGGCCATTAAAATTGCTGCACCACGGAGATGACGCGCTACAGACGCGAAATTTAACCGACAGGAAGACGGTGCTTTGATACGCAAATGATTAGCTTTTCAGAGCATTCACACAAGGTTGGCGCCGGTGGCGACACCTACAACGTGCTGACATGAGGGAAGTTTCCAACCGATTTCTCATACACAAACAGCAGTTGACCGGCGTTGCCTGGTGAAACATTCTTGTGATGCCTCGTGTAAGGAGGAGAAATGCATACCATCACCTTTCCGACTTTGATAAAAGTCGGATTGTAGCCTATCGCGACTGCGGTTTATCGTATCGCGACACTGCTGCTCACGTTGGTCGACATCCAATGACTGTTAGCAGAATATGGAATCGGTGGGTTCAGGAGGGTAATACGGAACGCCGTGCTGGATCCCAATGGCCTCGTATCACTAGCAGTCGATATCAGCCATCTTATCCGCATGGCTGTAACGAATCGTGCAGCCACGTCTCGATCCCTGAGTCAACAGATGGGGACGTCTGCAAGACAACAACCATCTGCACGAACAGTTCGATGACGTTTTCAGCAGCGCAGATTATCAACTCGCAGACCATGGCTGTGCTTACCCCTGACGCTGCACCAAAGACAGGAGCGCCTGCGATGGTGTACTCAACGACGAACCTTGGTACACGAATGGCAAAACGTCATTTTTTCGGATAAATCCAGATTCTGTTTACAGCATCATGATAGTCGCACCTGTGTTTCGCGACATCGCGGTGAACGCACATTGGAAGCGTGTATTCGTCATCGCCATACTGGCGTATCACCCGGCGTGATGGTATGGGCTGCCATTGGCTACACGTCTCGGTCACCTCTTGTTCGCATTTACGGCACTTTGAACAGTGAACGTTACATTTCAGATGTTTTATGACCCGTCGCTCTACCCTTCATTCGATCCCTGCGAAACCCTACATTTCAGCAGGATAATGCACGACCGCATGTTCTGGATACAGAAAATGTTCGACTGCTGCCCTGGCCAGCACATTCTCCAGATCTCCCACCAACTGGAAACATCTGGTCAATGGTGGCCGAGCAACTGGCTCGTCACAATACGTCAGTCACTTCTCTTGATGAACTGTGGGCTGCATGGGCAGCTGCACCTGTACACGCCATACAAGCTCTGTTTGACTCAATGCCCAGGCGTATCAAGGCCGTTATTACGGCCAGAGGTGGTTTTTCTGGGTACTGATTTCACAGGATTTATGCACCCAAATTGAGTGAAAATGTAATCACATCTTTGTTCTAGTATAATACAGGGTGTTTCAAAAATGAACGGTATATTTGAAACGGCAATAAAAACTAAACGAGCAGCGATAGAAATACACCGTTTGTTGCAATATACTTGGGACAACAGTACATTTTCAGGCGGACAAACTTTCGAAATTACAGTAGTTACAATTTTCAACAACAGATGGCGCTGCAAGTGATGTGAAAGATATAGAAGACAACGCAGTCTGTGGGTGCGCCATTCTATACGTCGTCTTTCTGCTGTAAGCGTGTGCTGTTCACAACGTGCAAGTGTGCTGTAGACAACATGGTTTATTCCTTAGAACAGAGGATTTTTCTGGTGTTGGAATTCCACCGCCTAGAACACAGTGTTGTTGCAACAAGACGAAGTTTTCAACGGAGGTTTAATGTAACCAAAGGACCGAAAAGCGATACAATAAAGGATCTGTTTGAAAAATTTCAACAGACTGGGAACGTGACGGATGAACGTGCTGGAAAGGTAGGGCGACCGCGTACGGCAACCACAGAGGGCAACGCGCAGCTAGTGCAGCAGGTGATCCAACAGCGGCCTCGGGTTTCCGTTCGGCGTGTTGCAGCTGCGGTCCAAATGACGCCAACGTCCACGTATCGTCTCATGCGCCAGAGTTTACACCTTTATCCATACAAAATTCAAACGCGGCAACCCCTCAGCGCCGCTACCATTGCTGCACGAGAGACATTCGCTAACGATATAGTGCACAGGATTGATGACGGCGATATGCATGTGGGCAGCATTTGGTTTACTGACGAAGCTTATTTTTACCTGGACGGCTTCGTCAATAAACAGAACTGGCGCATATGGGGAACCGAAAAGCCCCATGTTGCAGTCCCATCGTCCCTGCATCCTCAAAAAGTACTGGTCTGGGCCGCCATTTCTTCCAAAGGAATCATTGGCCCATTTTTCAGATCCGAAACGATTACTGCATCACGCTATCTGGACATTCTTCGTGAATTTGTGGCGGTACAAACTGCCTTAGACGACACTGCGAACACCTCGTGGTTTATGCAAGATGGTGCCCGGCCACATCGCACGGCCGACGTCTTTAATTTCCTGAATGAATATTTCGATGATCATGTGATTGCTTTGGGCTATCCGAAACATACAGGAGGCGGCGTGGATTGGCCTCCCTATTCGCCAGACATGAACCCCTGTGACTTCTTTCTGTGGGGACACTTGAAAGACCAGGTGTACCGCCAGAATCCAGAAACAATTGAACAGCTGAAGTAGTACATCTCATCTGCATGTGAAGCCATTCCGCCAGACACGTTGAAAGGTGGCTACACTGAGCCACAGCGCCAGAGATTGCGCCAAAGAGTATTATTCAGCCGCCTCTACTGGCAGTGCTTGGGGAGAACTCGTAGTAGTCAGTGCTTGTTGAGATGTGCTAGTAAAAAGTGCTTGTTGAGATGTGATACTGAAAAGTTCTTGTTGAGATGTGGTAGTAGCGAGTCGGTATGGTGATATATTGTAATGATTAGAGTGATTTTCGTCAATATATGAAGGTAAAAGAAAAAAAAAATTTCCTTTTCTTTTTATGATCTCAATGTCTTAAATAATGCAGCATTACAGGTTCAGTCAACAAAGCATCTGGCTTGTGTTCTTGTATTAGAGTGTAATTCTGGTTTTCTTGCGCAATTATAGGATTTCTAATTTTTTTTAATTACTTCAGTATAAATGGTATTTAACATTTCTTGTCTTGTTGAAGAAGAACCGTGCCAGATGTGTACGTTGAGTCACACTCCCACACACAGAACAATTACACTTGTGCTTTGGTTTCGTAGGTTTTATAGTTGCTGGGGACTTAATTAATTAATTGTGTTAACAGGAAATTTTCATTTCATTCATTGTTGTTGTTCTATGCAGTCAGATTGCGTACTAAAATTAGTCAGGGCCAACCGTTTACGAGACCTCGTAATCGGACATACAGCTACTAAAAGTATTTTCAAATATAATAATTAAGCCCCCATGCGACGTTGTCAAAGGTTTCGGGTAATTTCATTCAGAGACTACGCCATATTATTGCTACGCATGGTGGATATGTGGAAAATATCGTACTATAGAGTTTCCCAGACCGCAGCGCCATCTGTTGTTGAAAATTGTAACTACTGTAATTTCCAAAGTTTGTCTGCCTGAAAATGTACTGTTGTCCCAAGCATATTGCAACAAACGGTGTATTTCTATCGCTGCTCGTTTAGTTTTTATTGCCGTTTCAAATATACCGGTCATTTTTGAAACACCCTGTATATTTGTCCAATGAATACCCGTTTATCATCTGAATTTCTTCTTGGTGTAGCAGTTTTAATGGCCAGTAGTGTTACGTGTAAGTGAGGTGGAAGAGTCAAAGATGGCAAGAGCAGTCCGTTATTTAAAGACTTGTATGTCAATAATTTCAAGATAATAATTGCTAATCACATGGTAGTTACACAAAACACGAAATTTATTTTAATTGTGAATACAAACTACAATCAGCTGTATAATGGAATGACAACAATGAAAATTTGTGCCGGACCAAGGGTCGAACTCGGATTTCCCGCTTTACGCGAGAGGTCGCCTTAATCGCTTTGGCTAACCATGCACGACTCACGGCCAGATCCATACTTCAATATGTCGTCGTTCTTGCGTCACAACCTGTACTCGTACACACGTTATGTAATTCCCGTACTGGGGCTAAGCAAAAACGGAATAGACGAAGTTAGTGAATATGGAGGGCAACATCAAAGGCACAAAGTAATGGGCTATTTAGCAGCAGATTACATGCAGTACTTGGCTTCTCATTTCGGTGCTCACGAGAAGAGGAATTGTTTACGTTAACAGACGAAATGCAGGCCACATGACTACTAATAAAGTGAGACGTTTGCAAAAATTAATTCCTTCTCCAAGCTGTGGTTCCTGCCTCACTGACAACGACATTGTGCATAGTGTCTAGCGAAGGACTCTCTGATTTCAAAACTAGACGAGCGCAATAAACGGTTTGTTTATTGGGAAAACTGCATGAATTTTATACTGAAGTTGAAATAGCTCGAAAAGCTGCTAGCAGATAGTGCTGTAATAGCAATACGTAGTGTATACAATAATGCGCAGCAGCTCAGAGCTACCAGTTCCACAGTTGAAATGCGAATGGAGGTTGACGTACCGAAGGAAGAGGTTGAAATCAAGTATTCTATTGAACAACGTGTGTTTCTAGTACTGGAATACCAGAGTTTAGAACACAGTCCTGCGGCAAAAAGGCGCAGTTTTCAAACACGGTTTAATGTACCAAAAGGACCCGATGCAAACATTGATCGTAAGCTCTTCGCCAAATTCCAACGGACAAACATCGTAACTGACGGTCTAGCGGAGAATGTTGGCCCCAGGCAAATTGTAGTTACTCTTGTAAATGTCGCCACGGTTTCTGGAATTATTCAGTGAAGTCCAAGGAAATCCATCCGAAGAAGTGCAACAGAGGCTCGTCTCAAGCATTCTATTAGCAGAAAATACTGAGAATAGAGCCTATACATGTTTCCGGTCAAAATCCAAAGCCACCTGTACGAACTGAGTGACAAAGGGCTGACTCTGCATGCCATATACTCACAATGATTGATAATGAAGGATCTGTTGTTGGCTCCAACTGTGTGAAGTCGTGAATAAACAGAACTGGCAACTTTGGGGTTCCGAAAATCACATCTGTGTGAAGCGAAACCAATATATTTTCCCAAAATTATTGTTTGGGTGTGGTATCCAGCAGAGGCATTATTGTCCCTCCTTTCAAGAGAGAAAGGGTCACTAGCGAAGGTTACGTTGCAATTTTGGAAGAATTTATCGCCACACTGGATCGACCAATCGCCGCGTCGTTCATGCAAGGTGGGGAAAGAGATATTGCAATGAACAGATGTTTCGCGCTCTTGATGAATACTTCGGGAATATAGTCATTGCGTTAGACTATTCCAAATTTACTGGCACAAGGATAGATTGGCCAACACATTCACTCGAACTGAGTTCTTGCGACAACTTCCTGTGCGGCACTGAAACATAGTGTCTACCTGAACTATCCCATCACGCTGGACGAGCTTGAATCG
Organism: Schistocerca serialis cubense; assembly: GCF_023864345.2. NCBI lineage: Eukaryota > Metazoa > Arthropoda > Insecta > Orthoptera > Acrididae > Schistocerca > Schistocerca serialis. The sequence goes on along the minus strand of NC_064641.1, from coordinate 833,692,540 downwards.
GCGATCTGTGTGGCATCTGAATCCATTTCTGATGAGACACTACAGGATGTGATGACAAATTTCAATGTTCGCTTACGCCACCTACGTACTGCGAATGGTGGATATTTCGAAAAGACTGTGATGTGATTGCAACGACTGTTTGCAGAGGACGAATTCACTTATGTACCCCGATACTACACGAGCTGGACAGCGAACATCGCCAACCGCTAGGTGCTTTTCGAACTATTTCAAAACTTCTGTATAACTTCTATACCAAATTCTTTCAGCTTTCACAATAAACATACCATTTGTTGCACTCGTCTATCAATCTTACGATCTTAATTTCTGAGATATTTAACTTTCAATCGGGGACACTTTCACTGGACAGCCTGTATAAATACACTAAAGCGCCAAAGAAACAGGTATAGGCATGCGTATTCAAATTCAGTGATATGTAAACAGGCAGAATACGGTGCTGCGATCGGCAACGCCTATATAAGACAATAAGTGTCTGACACAGTTGTTAGATTGGTTGCTACTGCTACAATGGCAGGTTATCGAGATTTAAGTGAGTTGAACAAGCACTAGTCGGCGCACTAGCGATGGGACACAGCATCTCTGAGGTAGCGATGAAGTGGGGATTTTCCCGTACGATCATTTCACGAATGTACTGTGAATATCAGGGAACCACTAAGACATCAAATCTCCGACAAGCTACGCCTGGAAAAGATCCTACAAGAACGGGACCAACGACGACTGAAGAGAATCGTTCGACGTAACAGAAGTGCAACTCTTTCGTAAATATCTGCAGATTTCAAAGCTGAACCATCATTAAGTGTTAGCGTGCGAACCACTCAACAAAATATCATGGGCTTTCGGAGCCGAAGGCCCACTAGTGTACCCTTGATGTCTGCACGTCACAAAGCTTTGTCTCGTCTGCGCCCATCAATACTGACATTGGACGGTTGATAACTGGAAACATGTTGCCTGGTCGGACGAGCTCGTTTCAAATTGTATCGAGCGTATGGACGTGTACGGGAATGGAGACAATCTCATGAAACCATGGACAATGTGTGTTAGCAGGTGACTGTTCAAGCTGGTGGAGGCTCTGTAATGGTGCGGGGCGTGTGCAGTTGGAGTGATATATGACCCTAATACGTTTGGGTACTACTCTGACTAGTGACACGTACGTAATTCCAACGGACTTGGCCAATTCCAGCAGGACAATACGACACCGCACATGTCCAGAATTGCTACAGGGTGGCCCCAGGAACACTCTCCTGAGTTTAAACACGTCCCCTGGCCACCTAACTCCGCAGACATGAACATTATTGAGCATATCTGGGGTGCGCTGCAACGTGCTGTTCAGAAGGGGCCCCACCCGCTCGTACTCTTGAGGATTTAAGGACAGCCCTGCACGGTGTCGATTGCTCCAGCACTACTTCTGACATTAGTCGAGCCCATGCCAAGTCGTGTCGCGGCGCTTCTGCGTGCTTACGGGGGCCCTACAGAAGAAATATTGAATCTAATTGATGAAAGGAGAAAATATAAAAACGCAGTAAATGAAGCAGGCAAAAAGGAATACAAACGTCTCGAAAATGAAATCGACAAGATGTGCAAAATGGCTAAGCAGGCATGGCTAGAGGACAAAAGTAAGGAGGCTTATCTCACTAGGGGTAAGATAGATACTGCCTACAGGAAAATTAAAGAGACCTTTGGAGAAAAGAGAACCACTTGTATGAATATCAAGAGTTCTACCAAAGAAGGGAAGCAGAAAGGTGGAAGGAGTATATAGAGGGTCTATACAAGGGCGATGTTCTTGAGGGCAGTATTATGGAAATGGAAGAGGATGTAGATGAAGATGAAATGGGAGATACGATACTGCGTGAAGAGTTCGACAGAGCACTGAAAGACCTGAGTCGAAACAAGGCCCCGGGAGTAGACAACATTCCATTACAGCTACTGACAGCCTTGGGAGAGCCAGTCCTGACAAAATTCTACCATCTAGTGAGCAAGATGTATGAGACAGGCGAAATACCCGCACACTTCAAGAAGAATATAATAAGTCAAATCCCAAAGAAAGCAGGTGCTGACAGATCTGAAAATTACCGAACTATCAGTTTAATAAGTCACAGCTGCAAAATACTATCGCGAATTCCTTACAGACGAATAGAAAAACCGGTAGAAGCCGACCTCGGGGAAGATCAGTTTGGATCCGTAGAAATGTTGGAACACGTGAGGCAATACTGACCTTACGACTTATCTCAGAAGAAAGATTAAGGAAAGGCAAACCTACGTTTCTGACATTTGTAGACTTAGAGAAAGCTTTTGACAATGTTGATTGGAATACTCTCTTTCAGATTTTGAAGGTGGCAGGGGTAAAATACAGGGAGCGAAAGGCAATTTACAATTTGTACAGAAACCAGATGACAGTTATAATAGTCGAGGGACATGAAAGGGAAGCAGTGGTCGGGAAGGGAGTGAGACAGGGTTGAAGCCTATCCCCGATGTTATTCAATCTGTATATTGAGCAAGCAGTAAAGGAAACAAAAGAAAAATTCGGAGTAGGTATTAAAATCCATGGAGAAGAAATAAAAACTTTGAGGTTCGTCGATGACATTGTAATTCAGTCAGAGACAGCAAAGGACTTGGAAGAGCAGTTGAACGGAATGGACAGTGTCATTAAAGGAGGATATGAGATGAAAATCAACGAGGATAATGGAATGTAGTCGAATTAAGTCGGGCGATGATGAGGGAATTAGATTAGGAAATGAGACACTTAAAGTAGTAAAGGAGTTTTGCTATTTGGGGAGCAAAATAACTAATGATGGTCGAAGTAGAGAGGATATAAAATGTCGACTGGCAATGGCAAGGAACGTGTTTCTGAAGAAGAGAAATTTGTTATCATCGAATATAGATTTAAGTGTCAGGAAGCCGTTTCTGAAAGTATTTGTATGGAGTGTAGCCATGTATGGAAGTGAAACATGGACGATAAATAGTTTGGACAAGAAGAGAATAGAAGCTTTCGAAATCTGGTGCTACAGAAGAATGCTGAAGATTAGATGGGTAGATCTCATAACTAATGAGGTGGTATTGAATAAAATTGGGGAGGAGTTTGTGGCACAACTTGGCAAGAAGAAGGGAGCGGTTGGTAGGACATGTTCTGAGGCATCAAGGGAGTACCAATTTAGCATTGGAGGGCAGCGTGGAGGGTAAAAATCGTAGAGGGAGACCAAGAGATGAATACGTTAAGCAGATTCAGAAGGATGTAGGTTGCAGTAGGTACTGGGAGATGAAGAAGCTTGCACAGGTTAGAGTAGCATAGAGAGCTGTATCAAACCAGTCTCAGGACTGAAGACCACAACAACAAGATACGATATTAGGCAGGTGTACCGGTTTCTTTGGCTCTTCAGTGTATGTTAGCATTCGTGGCTTTTGTTGTAATTCCGCAGTCAAACTAATATACTTTGTCGACTGACTATCTCGTTCATTTATGTTTCATATTTTGTAGTGAAGTTAGACCAATGTAATGTTTGTATCATTATGTGAAATAAATGTATATTATGAAATGCGTTCTGCCTGAAATCAAATTTAAAAAAGGATATGGTATCGATGAATCAGCCGATGATGCCTGCAGGGGAGAGACTCTGGCATTAGAATGTCTTCAGCCCTGTCGCAAAGCTGGTCCAATATTCCGTAAGCTTTGATGTCCTTTACGGTCGGCAAAGCGGAACTTCGAGGTACGGGTGTCTTTCCGAGGTTCACTGGCGGCCGGCACCAGAGTTTCACTGCCGTTGCGCGCCAGCCAAAACACAGGGGAGCACTCGCTGTTGGGAAACAATCGTGAAGCCACGAGCAATCGCCGAGCGCCGCCGTCGCAACTGCTGGCGTCGGTCCACTTTCCGCAGACCGCCCACGGTGGATACTCGCGTTTATGGTTGCATAGTTAATCAAGGATCTTTATGCTCTTGCATTCCAAATGAAATGTTTTATGGTATTCCTACAACGAAGGTATTCGTAATCTTTAATTTGTTAATCCTTGGATTCACTATGCGGCAAAGAATACGAAGGGGCTGTAGCGTCGGTCTCCTAGTTTTGTAGCTTATGTGGGCTGGATAATGAAGACAGGTAACAGCAGTGTTAAGAAGCTGACCATCAGAAATTATCATATGAAACCGTTTCAAGTGAGCAGCTAGCTTTTTGCGGACGATCTTGTAAGAGTAGCCTCTAGTGATACTAATGTTGGCAAATTCAAAAGCATCGTTATCGACGAGGAAAGGCATAACATCACAGCTGACGGAACCTCATTAGAAGATAGAGATGTATAATTGCAGTGTGCGTACTGTAAGACCTTCGGTATACACACCATCAGATTATTTGACTTGTCGCTCTAACGAAGTAGCGTGGCGTGTTTATCTTCTGCTGTTAGGTCAGACGATAGAAATGCCACTTGCACACTTAGAGTAGCAGATTGACGGTGACCAACTTTAAACAGAACTTGATTAATTTTCACACACATTTATTAAAATAATAAAAAGCAAAGACATTACGTACTTGATTCTGGATGCTGTTTACAATTGACAATCTGAAGTTCCTTTGGTCATGGTACGTTAATCTTATTCTCACATATCTCTGATACTTGACAAAGTGTCTGTTCATTTATCTTCATGGCTATGTACAGGAATATGGTAATCTTATTAGGTGCAGACTGAAACTTGGCTATAGACTGGTACAGACTAATGCAGACTGGTACAGACTGGTGCAGACAAATGCAGACTGACTAATCGGAGGTCTATACACACGTTATAATATCTCACGCGTTTAGGTATCACTGCGCGAGTGTGATCCGCGAGGAGAAAAGGTTCTACGTTAGCAGCAATCTCAATGGCTGCGTTACATATTAATACGCGGATCAGCGGAAGCAGAATTTGGTCCATCTCTAAGGCAGCGCCATCTCGTAGTGCGGAGACGGACGAGCGCTGCGCCTGCGCTGTTGTGCTTAGTGGGGCGCGCTCTAATGGGAAAGTTGTATACGCGCTGACTACGCGGAACTATGTACACAACAATAATAGGTCTAGCCGTCTGTTCCATACTGAGAGGTGCAACTTCCTCTACGAGAGAGAGAGAGACATTGAAAGAGACAAAGTTAGCTGTTTACAGCTCCAACTGCAACACAACCCTAATTTATCGCAACGAATCGGAAAGCGAATAAAAAGTCAGGTCCACGCTGCAAAAATGAGATACCTTCGGGAAATAGAGAGGAAGAGTAAGAGAGACACGATCCGAAAAACAGCTATTGGGAGATATTTTAATGTAAAGCCTGTGGAGAAGAATGTCCGACAGCAACAGCTGAATATTGAAAGATCGTCTGGCAAGATTAATTATGGGAACGATCAAAAAAGAAGGGGGAGTGGAAGTAAAGAAGAACTGTAGGTGACGAGGGCAGAAATCGTGACTTTGGACAGGAAGAAGTGGAGATCCATCATATCCTCTATGGCCTGAGGTACACAGGCCTCAAAATAGCGCACAGTTCGATGCAGAGCGAAAGATTAATTTTGGGATCATAAGTGATGTTAGCACTCTGAGAAAGGAAGAAAGGGAGACTGGCTTAACGTCCCATCGAGACAAAATCATTGGGGACAGAGCGCCAGGTCGGATGGGGTGAAGGCTTCGCCTCACAGTGAAGGAAATCGAACGTGCCCTTGGAAGCATCTCAGTATTTCCTTTAAACGATGTAGGAAAGTCGGACGGGATTCGAACCACTATCCTCGCAAATACAAATCCATGTCTGACCTCTAAGCCACACCGTTCGGTTGCCCTTCCATTGTATCGCACTTTAATAAAATGCGCATCGCTGAGTTCTATCTACATTCCAGAGGCTTCTTTTCGTGGAATACGTTTCATTCACTAAAACTAAGGTCACTATGAACATATTTTTATTCTCTACATGTTCTCTTTTAGCATTAGGGTTTCTTGCGATATCCATTCTTTCGTTTATATCCTCTGTAGTTAGTAGGTCTAACTCATAATTTTCGTAGAATCATGCGAATGCTTCTGAAATGTGTTCTAGGGTCCTTAGGAGTCGAAGTACTTATTACCACTAGACGTACTCAGCTCTGCTTAGAAATCAATATGACCATTTTTACACTGGCTTGTTTACATTGTTGCATCTACTACAGTTCTCATTGTGTACCATTATATAAATAACTGTTCAAATGTGTGTGAATTCCTAATGGACCAAACTGCTTAGGCCATCGGTACCTAGACTTACACACTACTGAAACTAACTTATGCTAAGAACAAGACATACACTAATGCCCGAGAGCATGGAAATTTCTTCATTCCAGAATTCCTCTTACATTGACCAGTCCTTAATTATTTGTTGTGTTGTTCTTGTGGTCCGAAGACTGGTCTGATGCAGTTCTCCACGCTAGTTATAGTTCCCAAGATATTTGAAACCTATAGTTTCTTTTGTGTTGGCAGAAGAGCCAACACCGTGTTACGAATAGAGGCCGAAATGCACGCGTTTTAGCTCACGCAGGCTGGCGTGTGGAGGGAAGAACTATACTGACGTGAGGTCTGGAACATGACAAGGAATGAGAATTCAGAAAGCGGACGTAATTAGTTTCATATTTAACTTTAATCCATTAATGATGAACGTCGCTCTTGACGGTACATGATTCACAATATTATCTGTTCAGAATACATTCTTGAAGTAATTATAGTAACTGAATATGGCGCCTTGCTAGGTCGTAGCAAATGTGGCTGAAGGCTATGCTAAACTGTCGTCTCTGCAAATGAGAGCGTATGTAGGCAGTGAACCATCGCTAGTAAAGTCGGCTGTACAACTGGGGCGAATGCTAGGGAGTCTCTCTAGACTAGACCTGCCGTGTGGCGGCGCTCGGTCTGCAATAACTGATATGGCGACGCGCGGGACCGACGTACACTAACAGACCGCGGCCGATTTAAAGGCTACCACCTACCAAGTATGGTGTCTGGCGGTGACACCACAGTTTCCCCTTGCTTTCAGCTGTTCGTAGTAAAAACATAGCAAAGCCAGTTTTCAATTAAATCATTTCCTTCATTTGACTGTAACTTTTTATTTACTGGCTGTTGTGGCCAGGCGTTGCTGTTGCCCAGTCAGGTTAAGTCGAAAAGAAGGAAACAGAAAGTACACGTTTCTAACATGAACGGAATCGGATCTACGACTTAATCTCCCTCTCCCTCACTCCAGCCTCCGTCCATCTCCTCTTTATTTGTCCATCTGTTCCTCCTTCCCCCTCTCTCTGTCCAACATCTCCTTCTACCTTCCCTGTCCAACTTCTCATCCCCATCTCTCTCCCTCTTGTCCTCCCCTCCTCCCTCTCTCTGTCAGTCTCCTTCATTTCGCTTTCTATCTCCATTTCCTGCCACCCCTAGCTCCATACGCTTCTCCTGCCTCTCTCTCATCTTGAGACTTGTTTTTTTTTTTTTTTTTTTTTTTTTTTTTTTTTTTTTTTTTTTTTTTATTATTGCGTATTCAGATTCTGTAGCACTGTTCTAATCATAAGGCGTTAAGCCATAAATACTACTTTTCCGTTTGCTAACAACGCTTCACTATATATAATGAAAACATAAATCAAATGGCCGTCAGAATGGTTATTAGAGTATTGTGTAGTCGCCCGAATGGTTACTAGAGAACTGTGCAAAAATTTGAAGCAAATCAGTCAAGAACGTTTCAAGATTTTTCGTAATAACATTTCTGCTTATATATACGCGTATTCGAATGCGACATTGTGTCATAATTTCGAAGGAATCAGTGAAGAAGTTTCAGAGATTTAAGATTTCGAACGCACGAAGTTTTACATTTTTATTTGTATAGATGTAAATGAAAATTTGGACAGAAATCAGATGCCAGTTGTAAGAGTTGAAGGGCATGAAAGGGAAGCACTGGTTGAGAAGGGAGTGAGACAGGGTTGTAGCGAGTCCCCAATGTTATTCAGTCTGTATATTGAGCAAACAGTAAAGGAAACAAAAGAAAAATTTGGAGTAGGTATTAAAATCCATGGAGAAGAAATAAAAACCTTGAGGTTTGCCGACGACATTGTAATTCTGTCAGAGACACCAAAGGACACGGAAGAGCAGCTGAACGGAATGGACGGTGTCTTGAAAGGAGGATATAAGATGAACATCAGCAAAAGCAAGACGAGAATAATGAATGTAGTCGAATTAAGTTGGGTGATGCTGAGGGAATTAGGAAATGAGACACCTAAAGTAGTAAATGAGTTTTGCTATTTGGGGAGCATAAAAACTGATGCTGGTCGAAGCAGAGAGGATATAAAATGTAGACTGGCTATGGCAAGGAAAGCGTTTCTGAAGAAGAAAAATTTGTTAACATCGAGTATAGATTTATGTGTTAGGAAGTCTTTTCTGAAAGTATATGTATGGAGTGTAGCCATGTACGGAAGTGAAACATGGACGATAAACAGTGTAGAGGAGAAGAGGATAGAAGCTTCAGAAATGTGGTGCTATAGACGAAAGCTGAAGATTAGATGGGTTGATCGCGTAACTAATGAGGAGGTGATGAATAGAATTGGGGAGAAGAGGAATTTGTGGCACAACTTGACTAGAAGAAGGGATCGGTTGATAGGACACGTTCTGAGGCATCGACGGATCACCAATTTAGTATTGGAGGGAAGAGCGGAGGGTAAAAATCGTAGAGGGAGACCAAGAGATAAATACGCTAAGCAGATTCAGAAGGATGATTGCAGTAGTTATTCGGAGATGAATAGGCTTGCACAGGATAGAGTAGCATGGAGAGCTGCATGTAACCAGTCTCTGGACTGAAGGCCACAACAACAACAACAGATGTAAATATTCTTTTGGACAAAACTGTAAATCTCCGAAAGTTCTTAACCAATTGCTTTGAAATTTTTAACACAACTTTGCATTCGAATACGCGCGTGTTTTTAATACACGCACTGAAGCGTCATATTGTATATATAAATGTATATGTATATTAGTATATAAAGGGGATACGTTGTTAGCAAGAAGAATCTCACGTTCCAAAAGTTCTTCACCAGTAGATATATAAAAATGCGCGCGTAATCGAATGTAACGTTGTGTCAAAAGAATTAGTGAAAAACGGGATTGATGATTTTGTACACTTGAACATTTACATTTTTCAGTATGTAGATTTATTTCACAGTCGCTATTTCGGCTGTAGTACAAGGTGAAAAAACAGATCTGTATTACATGTCGTCGTCAAAATATTACGAAACGCATGTGGACATATGTACCATCATAAGGTGTGAGTCCGAATTAAAAACAGGTATCACAGCTAACATTTGGTATGGCAGGAACATTTCAACGTAACGTGCCGTGATAATAGTCCTCAAGACAGTGCCGCGGTAAGCACGGACCACGTCCACACGTGAAGTGGCAAATGTCCGACCGAGACTACTCCACAGCGAGGTCAGTTTCCCCACCGCCTCCACGGCTCACCGCCCTCCCTGTCACAGCACTGCGTTTCACGTGTCTCGCGAGACAGCGGAACAAAGCGTGCGCGAGGTTGGATTTCGATAGCCGCGCTTTGTGTGGAAACCAGCTGATAAGCCGCAGTTGCCAAGTTACTCATGTAGGAGTGATGTGTCATCAAAACTGCCACTGGTCATCCTACCGGTCTTCCTCTCCTTTGAAAATTTTTCTTTGGCTTAAAATATTCTCTTGAATGTCTACTTTACTGCAGTGACATTACAACTTCGCCAGAAACTCCGTTACAGGCTAACAATGGGATTTATGAAAAAGTGTCGATATGTACTTTCAACGGCGACCTAATAGGGATCATGGAAATTAGGAACGTTCTCGAACTTGTGATCAGACCAGCCTGTTACAGCTTCTGCACAAGAGCGGACGTTTGCGTATCGATCAAGTACAGCAGCGGACGACAGAAGCTGCGAAAAAGGCCCGCCGGAACACTATAGCCACGAAGAAGCCGGAGGAGGACATCCTTTTGTTTCTGGAAGGACAGCACTATGACCGAGGGATTCCAGACTACAGATGTATGTTCAACTAACTACAAAAAATGTAGTTCAAAACTTTAAACGCGTTTTTCTCGAAACTGCTTTTCAAATTGGTGGGAAACGTAACCTAATAACGGTACATACGATTTTGATCGGAATTTGATGCCGCCATTCTAAATTGAACTCTTTATCAGCATGCGTAGCCGTTTTGTGATATTTTGAAAAGCCTATTTTCGGTGCACACTTTTGTCTGCATTTTGTGGGCAAAGAAAATGACATTTGCTTTAACGAGCAAATATTTTGTTAGAGCTAAATATTTTTAAATTACCCTTTGCATGGTGATAGAAAATATACTGAAAATGACATACACAAAATTATTTTGTGACGAGTCCGATAAGAGGGCTTCGGGAATCCCCGCCAATGACCAATGTTCCGACTGAAGGGGTCCTTCCATCTGGGGCAGCGGTTACAGGGAGCATCCAATGTGGACACAAAACACATTTAAATCCAAAAGTATGAGGAATGAAACTATATCATCAGATTTAGCATTTCTTTATATTTTGCTTGTAAAAAAGTCACTAATATCGCCTATTTTTCATGCGATTTCTACTCCCTTAAACAAGGAATTTAGTGCAGCGCTAAAGGGACAGGTTCTTTTACTTAGAGAGGGGCGTAAAACTTAAATACTTTGCGCATTTGTGTCTTCCCAGGAAATGAAACCGTAAGTACGTTAACTATTCATTGCACACCTGCTGTCTGGCAAATGCATTGTGTGCAGTCAGTTTTCTTGTAGTGATTATTAATAACTTTTTTTATTATTTAAGAGAAATTCTGTGAAAAGATAAACGTAACATGCAACGAAAACCTCAGTTACATACAACCACAAAACGATTTTCGTACATGCCGATGAGTCCATGTAGCAAACAAGGTTTGGAAACACATACAGAATGTTTTCTTGTTCTTTATTATTTGTTGTACTAGTACTGCTCATTAGCAAGGCCATTTAGTAAAAAAACTGAGTGCATATCACATGTCTGAGTATTTTCACTAAGAGGTGTTGTTAGTAAGTCAGTAGTAGACCTGGGGAATGGCGCCGATGAGTGTTGCGAGGACGAATCACTTTCATTATAATCCACAGATTGCGAGTCAGAACCGCACTGACGCTTTTGGTTTCACATATCCATCTTGTGACGATTCGGAAAACCCCAAAATTGGTCTGCGTAATTAGATCTGGCCATGATTTTTGATGGTCATAGCCATGCTTTTGAAGAACATATCTATTTCATCTTGTTATGGCAGTGGTTTCTGCATATCTTTCAAGCAGTTTTTGAAGTGTAGTCTCTCTTGTTTCTTCTCATTTAAATATGTGTGAAGAGAATCGCTTTCCTTCCTCTTTTTTGACAACAGGACTTTTTTTGGCATATGGCTAAAAGAGCAGAGTTTCGTTGAAATGTGATTCAGATTCAGTTTTTTCTGGACAGTTACCATCAGCGTTGCTGCAGAGGCCGTCACTCGATTCCATCGACACGTCAGAGCAATTTTCTATATTTTCAGTGTTAGGTATAAATTTGGAAACGTGTTCTGTCATCTCCCACACATTCTAGAAATCTCAGCCTGTCCCATTAGCTGGCAGCTTTTTTCGCAGCAGAGTCTTTGGAACCTATTTCGTCTTTTCTCTGTCTTCTGTCGCGATCACGGATACCCTTCCAGTACTTTGGGACTCATTAACCAGAACGCAGCGTACAACGCAGCAGACTTGTCCAGAATTAGTTGGCCTGTAACGCCTGATGTAAAACGTTGGTGCACTAATAATTGTCCTCTGCTGGGAAACTGGGAGATGGAATTTCAGGACCACAGCAGCATTTGCTTAAACGAGTGTGGGGAACTGTGTAAAAACCACACTAATATTCGCCGGCGTTCCAGAAAAACTGTCGTTATCTCGTGATGCGAATTAGATCCGGATCTCCCTCACCTCCCTGTCTGGCACCGTAGTTCGCCGCGCGTTACTCTGTTGCCACGTTTTCCTGACAACAGAAATTTTGCGCCATGTAGTGGACGATTCGCTCGGCGTAATGCGTCGTACGCGCAACAGTGACAAAATAGTGCAGGATCCGAAAGAGCGCACTGCGTAGTGCGCCAACGCTTTAAGTGTCTGGAGACGTCGCGCACAGTGGTTGGGTACCAACCTGACTGTTGCCTGCCATAGGCCCGACAAATAGTAGTGATTGTCTGGGGTGCGATGTCTTTTGATTGCTGAACCACTTTGTCATCCCTGGCATCCTTACAGCACAGCGGTAGGTCGATGCTATTCTACGTCCCATTTTGATGCTCCTGATGGTAAACCATTCTGGGCTTACATTTCAGCAAGATAATGCCCGCCCACAAAGAGCGTGAGTTTCTGCTACTTGTCTTTGCACTTGTCAAACCCTGCCTTGGCCTGAAAGGTCACCGGATCTCTGCCCAGATGAGAATGTTTGGAACATTATGGGCAGGACCCTCCAACCAGTTCGGGATTTTGATGATATAACGCGCCACTTGGACAGAATTTGGCACGAGATGCCTCTGGAGAACATTTAACAGCTGTACTAAACAATGACAAGATGAATAACTGCTAGTATAAGGTTCAAAGATCGACCAATGCGTTGTAATTTGCTCAGTTTGTGAAGCTCATTCTCTTGAATAAATCATCTAGTTTTTCTGAAACTGTACGAGGGCTATTCGGAAAGTAAGGAACGGTAGGTCGCGAAATGGAAACCACAGTGAAACTATTTTATTTGCAACAGTTAGCTACAACTTCCAGCTACTTATCTCCATAGTCACCGATCCGACTTAGACGTATGTCGTAGCGTTGTAATAACTTTCCAATACCCTCGTTATAGAAGACAGCTGCCAGTGCTTTCTGCCAATTCTCGATGCTGGCCTACAGCTCGTTGTCTGTGCTAAAATGTTGTATTCATAGCCAGCGGTTCATGTGAGCAGAGATGAAACTCAGAAGGAGACAGTTACGGGCTGTATTGTGGGTAATCAAACATTTCCAATTGAAAACGATGCAGAAGCATCTTCATTCAGAATGCGGCTGAGAATTGTCTTGAAGAAGAAAACGCACGACAGTTATGTAATGTTGGCTACAAAGCTTCAGGCGAAATTTCTCACCAGAACCTCGTACTTGGCGGGAGACACTATTGTTCCAGGTATCTTTATGTGCTCCCTGTGTGCTCAGAACTAAAAAGAACGACGTAATGCGATTGACGGGCATACGAGAGACACTGCCCAACACACCTGTGCAAAACTTCTTCGGATATTCACTGTGGTTTCCATTTCGCGCCCAATCGTTCCTTACTTTCCGAATAACCCTCGTACATCTACCGATTTCCGCCCCATTGAGATAATTCCTTCGTGGTGCGTCCTTTTTCTTTTTCTTCTTTTTGGATTAGTGTGTATTATAAAGTCTCGTGCTACGTTGTTTTGCTGAGTGTGAAGGCTTCTCAGGAAATAGTGTAGGGCTTTTTGTTACGGCGTAAAGTCCGAGCCAGCACGCCAGTTGGGAACGACAAAGAAGAGTAGGCTATAAGAAGAGGTCAGCCAGTCGTACGCTGACCGACATCTCTCCAGGACGACAACGCAACAGCAGTGGCCCGTACATGAAGACGATCTAAGCGCTGCACCCGACTGGTGGGATCCCACTGCTTTAGCAATGCCAACGTCAGCCACTTCGATAGGAGTCTCTGTGTAGCACACGCTTGTGTTTGTCTATTCTGAAGAAGACTGATTATTTTGCATGTTGCCCTTTGGTTGCGACACATATCAATGTTAAGCATTTGTAATTGTCATTTGTAATAAAACTCATTAATATGAGTTGTTCGATTGTTTGTCTAGCGAACCGAGTATGCAGTATTCCTAAACACAACAATTTTGATGCCGTTTTCACTAATACTTTGATTCAGGAGGAAGGTTTGTGGGCTCAGAAGATAGAGATAGAGATAAGGCCACCCGACGAGCAGCAGGTCGCCGCGAGCTGCCTCTAACTTTCTAAACGGCCTGCGATGCAGGACATACCATACAATAATCTGATAGGAACCGATTTCTCTGGTGTGGAGTTAATGTTTAAGAGTTGTAACGGGAAATGCGGGAAAAGGTCGTAAAAATAATGTATCTTGCGCCGGACTGACCACGGAGTCGGGCGGCGGGAAACTGGCCTTAGCTGGTGCCGAAGTCCATAGGCGTCGGGCAGACCACACGCCGCGGTAGATCGCGGCTCCCACTACTGCCACAATTTGGCACTCAAAACGCTAATTAAATATGGAGCAGATAACATTCCTGCCTCCTGAGAACATTCATCACACCTCCTGCTTAAATTGTTTAATTGTAAATATGGAAGTTAACACATTCAGTTAGCTGACGTTGTTCTCTGACTTTTAGTCATAACTCCCTGCAGTGGCCTGTAAATTTACCAAACAAATCGTCTGACTGTAGATACGTAGTACTACCAGTTTAAAGCCGGGATGGGTCGCTAGAATTCTGTATATTCGATCTGTTGCCCTTTTTGTGAATAGGAGTGACCTGTGCTATTTTGCAGTCACTGGGTATTATTTGCCACGCGACCGATTCTCGATAAATATTAGCTACCAACAAAGTTGAAATGAAACTTCTTGGCAGATTAAAACTGTGTGCCGGACCGAGACTCGAACTCTGGACCTTTAAGAGTTGGTCCCGATTTCGAGTCTCGGTCTGGCACACAGTTTTAATCTGCCAGGAAGTTTCATATCAGCGCACACTCCGCTGCAGAGTGAAAATCTCATTCTGGAAACATCCCTCAGGCTGTGGCTAAGCCATGTCTCCGCAATATCCTTTCTTTCAGGAGTGCTAGTCCTGCAAGGTTTGCAGGAGAGCGTCTGTAAAGTTTGGAAGGTAGGAGCCGATGTACTGCCAGAAGTAAAGCCGTGAGGACGGGGCGTGAGTTCTGCTTGGGTAGCTCAGACGGTAGAGCACTTGCCCGCGAAAGGCAAAGGTCCCGAGTTCGAGTCTCGATCCGTCACACAGTTTTAATCTGCCAGGAAGTTTCATGTCAGTGCGCACTCAACTGCAGAGTGAAAATCTCATTCTGTTCCACCAACGAAGTTAATTTCCTGTTGTATTCAGTGAAAAATCTAACTGGAATTCTGTCAGTGCCTGGTGCCTTGCTCGCTTTAAGTAGTCTTAATAACTTTTCAACACGTGTGTCGCTCATTTCTGAGTCCATAGGTCAGTCAAATATCGATATAGTAGTTTGCTCTGAATACATCGACCCGTAAAATTGTGGATTTGACATAAATTTCTGCTATTTCTTGTCATTTTACTTCAGTATATTTAGACCCCTGCTTACACATCCACGGGACTTTGCCAAACAGCGTACCAGCGACGAAAACTATGACTCCGAGGCTACTGTTTGCCTATTTGTTCTGGGAGGGCACCAAGGACTCTATAAATTTAACCAACGACATGTACTCCACCAGGTTGTTATTTTGAAACAGTACTTTCAGAACAAAACTACTAGATGGTTTCCATCATTTCTCATTTCCAAGTGTGTAACAGATGTGGTAAAAAGTCCTGGTAAGGAGTATAAAACAGAAATCACCATGTAGAGTTGCGCATAGACCGGTGTCAGTGTATGTAGACATCGACAAACCACACACACTCCGATGCAGAGTGCAAATTCATTCCCTCGTTTCCTCTACGGTATTTGTTCTTCGATCCTTCACTTACCTTACGACTACAGGGCATCTACTTTGGTTACGATTACTTTCTCGATTTACTTTGTGAATATTTCGGTAGCAACATTTGGCGAAACTCTATGTATGTGTGTTATGTGGATAGGTATTACGTGTTCGTGTCTATTGACAACCACGTATGTATAACTGTACATGGTGATGATGATGATTGGGTTGTGGGGCGCTCCAGCCGGCGGCTGTGGCCGAGCGGTTCTAGGCGCTTCAGTCCGGAACCGCGCTGCTGCCACGGTCGCAGGTTCGAATCCTACCTCGGGCATGGATGTGTGTGATGTCCTTAGATTAGTTAGGTTTAAGTAGTTCTAAGTCTAGGGGACTGATGACCTCAGATGTTAAGTCCCATAGTGCTTAGAGCCATTTGAACCATTTTTGGGGCTCTCCATTGCGCGGTCATCAGCACCCGTACAAAGTCCCAGTTTTTACGCAATCCGATCCAGCCACTGTCACAAATGATGATGATGATGATGAAATGATGAGGACAACACAAACTCCTAGTCCCCGGGTAGAGAAAATCGCCAACCCGGCCGGGATCCCGTGTTCCAGACGCAGCAATGCTCGCCACTAGACCGCGAGCTGCCACACTGTACATGGTGATTTCTGTTTTATACTACTTACAAGGATGATGTATCCAAATCTGTTACGCACTTGCGAATGAGCAACGCTCAAAGCTATGTAACAGTGCGTAATAAAATACTGTTTCAAAATACCACTCTAATGGTAATGATGTCATTTTAGTACTGTTGGTTTATTTTTACATGTCTCATATTTCCTATCTCCTCCCCCCCCCCCCCCCCCCCCTTGAAACACACTCATTCCTGCAGGTGCTTCCGTTCTCTTCCTCCCAATCCCTCCTACGTATTATTCCTAGAAGTTAAGCCATATTTATAGTAAATTTGTTTCAAATTTCTGGAAGCTTTCCAAAGTTATGCTTACACTTCATTACCCTTCCCTCAGCCCTAGAAGTTATAGGGACGTAAAGTCCCACACTATTTTTTCGCAGGAAGCGAGTTAAGTGTGACTGAAATTTCTCCAGACGTTCTGGAATTATAGTGGAAGGAACACACATACATACACACACACACACACACACACACACACACACACACACACACACACACACACATCCACGATGTCAAGGTAATTCGAGTCAGAGCGTCAGCTTAGTTGGACACGTGCCTGTGGCATTTTCAAAGCACCATCCCGATGTTCACGCGATAACAACACGTAAATTACATCAGGATGGTCAGACGGCGATATGAACCTCAGAGCTTCGGTACGCGAATTCAGTTTAAACAGGTTTTTGTTCGTATTTGGTTCGCCGTAAGCTATATTAATATCGTTAGGCAACGGGTAAAATGAATGTGGACATTTTCACGTGGTGTGAGCAAAATGAATACAGCATACTGGGTCTTGCGAATCTCCGACACCCACTGCGGTATTTGTTTGTTGAGACACCAGTAAGCGACGTTCGTGTACCTTTTCTACGAGCCGGATCTGCTTTGAAACTTACAGGCAGATCAAAACTATGTGTCGGACAGTTTCGAGTCCCAGTCCAACACACGGTTTTAATCCACATTGAAGTTTGAAATCAGCGCACACTTCGCTGCAGAGTACAAATTCATACCACCTCTGCCTCGTTTCCTCTATGGAATTTGTTCTTGGATCCTTCAGTTACCTTACGATTACAGGGCATCTACTTTGGTTACGATTACTTTCTCAATTCACTTTATGAATATTTCGTTAGCAAACACAGCCCGTAACAGCAGCTATTCTCTATAGCTAAGTTGCTCCAATTAAACTTGTGCAGCACCCCTGACAATTCGGCGCTTATGAACACTGCGGCTCCACCGTTTTCATTTTCCTCAGCTTGTTGTTATCGTGGTCTTCAGTCCAGCGACTGGTTTGATGCAGCTCTCCATGCTACTCTACTCTGTGCAAGCCTCTTCATCTCCGAGTTACTACTGCAGTCTACATCCTTCTGAATCTGCTTAATGTATTCATCTCTTGGTCTCCCACTGCGATTTTTACCCTCCATGCTTCCCTCCAATACTAAATTGGTGATCCCTTGATGTCTCAGAATCTGTCTTACCAACCGATCCCTTCTTCCAGTCAAGTAGCGCCACAAATTCCTCTTCTCCCCATTTCTATTACCTCCTCATTAGTTACGTGATGTATCAAACTAATCCTCAGCATTCTTCTATAGCATCACATTTATAAAGCTTCTATTCTCTTCTCGTCCACAATCCTTAACGTCCATGTTTCACTTCCATACATGACTACCCACCATACAAATACTTTCAGAGAAGACTTCCTAACACTTAAATCTGCACTCGATGTTAACAAATTTCTCTTCTTCAGAATCGCTTTCCACAGCCAGTCTCTATTTTATATCCTCTCCACTTCAACCACCATCAGCTATTTTGCTCCCCAAACAGCAAAACTCATTTACTAATTTAGGTGTCTCATTTCCTAATCTAATTCCCTCAGCACCACCTGACAGAATTCAACTACATTCCATTGCTCTCTTTTGCATTTGTTGATGTTCATCTTACGTCTTTTCAAGACACTGCCCATTTCGTTCAACTGCCCTTCCAGGTCCTTTACTGTCTCTGACATAATTATAATGTCGGCAAACCACAGAGTTTATATTCCTTCTCCATGGATTTTAATTCCTGCTTCAAATTTTTCTTTTGTTCTCTTTACTGCTTGCTCAATATTCAGATTGAATAACATCGGGGATATGTTACAGCCCCGTCTCACTGCCTTCTCAACCACTGCTTCCCTTTCATGCCCCTCGACTCTTATAACTGCCATCTGGTTTCTGCACAAATTGTAAATAGCCATTCGCTCCCTGTATTTGACCCCTGCCACCTTCAGAATTCGAAAGAGAGTATTCCAGTCAACATTGTCAAAAGCTCTCTCCAAGTCTACAAATGCCAGAAACGTAGGTTTGCCTTTCCTTAATCTGTATTGTAAGATAAGTCGTAGGGTCAGTATTGCCTCGCCCGTTCCATCATTTCTACAGAATCCGAACTGGTCTTCCCCGAGGTGGGCTTCTACCAGCTTTTTCATTCATTTGTGAAGAATTCGCGTTAGTATTTTGCAACAGAAAATTATGTCCCAACGACAATAGTGGAGCCCCACATATCAGCAGACAGCGTCATCTGGCAGGACCTTGTAACTGTGAAAGAAGTATTCAGAGCGTTTCCCAGGGCAGCTGCGACTTTCGGCACCTGGCGGAGAGCGCCTGCTCCCCGTTGGAGCAGCTTTCACACGACTTGTCGGCGACAGAGCGCTGGCGTGCGACAACGAGGACGTCGGCCGAGCTCTGAATGCACCACAACGTTTGACGCCATAAAAGCTCCACCACTTGCTGGAAGAGCCCATTATGATTAAAATCTGAGGTCCAAGTGTAAGAAGTGTTAAACGCACTTCAAGCAGAAATAATAATAATAATAATGCCAGGCGTCTGTGAATGAAGCTATATTGCTTCAGTCAAAAGCTTCTATGCATGAAATCTGTGTCAGCGGTGTTACTGTTGTGGTTATCAGACCGAAGACTGGTTTGATGTCGCTCTACACACTAGTGTTAAGTGTTTCATTTCTGTATACCTACTTGAACCGTCTTACTTTATTGAAGCCTTGGTCTTCTTCTGCAATACCCCTCACCCCATTCCCCTACCAAACAATTTCCTCAGACAAAAACTCAACTATTCCTTCATGCCTCTGGATGTACCCTGTCAACCCATCGCTCCTTTTGGTCAAGCTGTGCCATCCGACTTCTTTCTCCTCGTCTTAAACATCTTGTCTTCTGTAAGAAATGTATCAGCAGTAGCAGACGTAATTCTACGTCTGATTCTATACTCCGCGAACAACGTTATGTTGTGCGGCGGTGGGTACTTTGTTTACGACCGTCAATCGCCCCCCCCCCCCCCTTTCCTGTTCCAGTCGAGAATGGTCCACGAGAAGACTGACTGTTGGTAAGCCTCCATGTTATCCCCAGTCTCTCTAATTTTACCGCCATGGCCTTTTCGCTAGATACGAGCAGGCAGTAAGTTGATTGACTCTTCTCAAAGTACGCTTTCGGGATTTTGACAATAAACCAATCTGTGATGTGCAATGTCTCCCTTGTAGAGTACGCCACTGGTGTTAGCTGAGCATTTCCGTAATGCTTTCGCGTTTATTACATGAACCAGAAACGAACGCGCTGCTTTTCTTTGGGTCTTCCCTATTTTCGAAGGGACGCAAGTTAAAGGGCAGTATTTAATTACTGGACAAAGGACGATTTTGCAAGCTTTAAAAAGGATTATTCCTATGAATCTCTTTCTGGTTTGTGCCTTACTTGTGATTAGTTTTATCTGGTAGTTCCACGTCAAATTGTTCTGTTTGCATAGTCCCCGATATTTAATGGGCGTGACTTATTCCCGCAGTTGTTCTGCAATCTTATATTCATACAATAATGGATCTTTCTGCCTGCCTATGCGCAGTATATTACATACGTTAATGTTGGGTGTTACCTGCGAGTCCCTCTGCAGGTCTACCTGCATTTCGCTTCGATTTTCTAGCGTTGCGACTCCTCTACATATAACAGAATCATCCCAAAAATCATCATAGATCTTCCGAAGCTATTCACTAGGTTATTTAGATAGGAAGGCATGGTGAAAAGTAATGCCGCCGAATTTTTTATGTGGACATTCTTAAAAACTTTTAAAAAATAAACGTTCTACAGCTTTACTCTTCAAGTCTACTCATTTATTTCTCCACATAGCCCACACTGGCCAACGAGAGACCAGTTTGTTGATACTGTCACTGTGTAATGTTTGACATTGTTCAAAGAGCCACAACCACACCTCTGCTTGCACCTCTTCATCACTACCAATGTAAAGTCCTCGAAGGTGTCTCTTAAGTTTTGGAAACAGGTGTAAATCAGATGGGGCCAAGTCGACACTCTATGGAGAATGATCAACGTCAGAGAACCCCAGGCGTCGGGTAGCTGCAGATGTCGCAGAGCTCGTGTGTGGACTGTCATTATCATGCTGAAGCAGAGGTTGCTCCACATGTGGATGAACTCTTCGAATTACGAGGTGCATTCAAGTTCTAAAGCCTCCAATTTTTTTTTCTCCGGACTGGACAGAGATAGAAACATGTTCATTGTCAATACATCCCAGAGACGGCAGTACCGTACGGCAGAAGGAATTTTACCGCCAGCGGCGAGAATGAGAACTGTTTTAAATACTTAACATGGCGACGTTTTCCTTACTTGAACAGCGTGCAATCATTCGTTTTCTGAATTTACATGGTGTGAAACAAAGCGAAATTCATCGACAGTTGAAGGAGACATGTGGTGATGGAGTTATGGATGTGTCGAAAGTGCATTCGTGGGTGCGACAGTTTAACGAAGGCAGAGCATCGTGTGACAACAAACCGAAACAACCTCGGGCTCGCACAAGCCGGTCTGACGACACGATCGAGAAAGTGGAGAGAATTGTTTTTGGGGATCGCCGAATGACTGTTGAACAGATCGCCTCCAGAGTTGGCATTTCTGTGGGTTCTGTGCACACAATCCTGCATGACGACCCGAAAATGCCAAAAGTGTCATCCAGATGGGTGCCACGAATGCTGACGGACGACCACACGGCTGCCCGTGTGGCATGTTGCCGAGCAATGTTGACGCACAACAACAGCACGAATGGGACTTTCTTTTCGTCGGTTGTGACAATGGATGACACGTGGATGCCATTTTTCAATCCAGAAACAAAGCGCCAGTCAGCTCAATGGAAGCACACAGATTCACCGCCACCAAAAAAATTTCGGGTAACCACCAGTGCTGAAAAAATGATGGTGTCCATGTTCTGGGACAGCGAGGGCGTAATCCTTACCCATTACGTTCCAAAGGGCACTACGGTGACAGGTGCATCCTACGAAAATGTTTTGAAGAACAAATTCCTTCCTGCACTGCAACAAAAACGTCCGGGAAGGGCTGCGCGTGTGCCGTTTCACCGAGACAATGCACCCGCACATCGAGCTAACGTTACGCAACAGTTTCTTCGTGATAACAACTTTGAAGTGATTCCTCATGCTCCCTACTCACCTGACCTGGCTCCTAGTGACTTTTGGCTTTTTCCAACAATGAAAGACACTCTCCGTGGCCGCACATTCACCAGCCGTGCTGCTATTGCCTCAGCGATTTTCCAGTGGTCAAAACAGACTCCTAAAGAAGCCTTTGCCGCTGCCATGGAATCATGGCGTCAGCGTTGTGAAAAATGTGTACGTCTGCAGGGCGATTACTTCGAGAAGTAACGCCAGTGTCATCGGTTTCGGGTGAGTAGTTAATTAGAAAAAAAATCGGAGGCCTTAGAACTTGAATGCACCTCGTATAAGCTGACTGGTGGCATTTTCGGATGACTTACTGTTCGTTTTAAGTGGCGACTCCAAAAGAGTTATAGAAGACAAATGTAATGCTGCTAACGCTGCCCTCCACGAACTTCAGGGCTGGTGACAAAGTGTTAAACTGTCACAAAATAACGTACCCCCTGCTGAAAGGGAACCTAATACGAGACCCAAAAAAAATTAAATGATGTAACTATTAGGAGAAGTGCAATAACGAGATATCTAGGGATATTTCTGGACGAACATCGTAACTTTGCACATCATATAGAGGAAGCAGGCAAAAAAGGTTCGAACATGATGAATAAAATTGTAACCATTGCAAATAGGCAATATTGGCTTCCCCTGAAAACAATCAAAGCATACCACCTATCTATATTGGCATCAGTCATAGATTATGGTACGAGCGTTTGGGCTCATAGGCTGCAGCTTGTGAAGCCAGCCTCATTAGTGAGAAGAGTTCAATGAGCCACTCACTGCACTATTTCCAATGATGCTTTGTTAGTAAATGGACTTGAAAATTAGGAAATGGGGAGCCTTTTGCTGATTAAAGAACTGCAATCAAATGGATGTGCGAAGGGTGCTTGGAACTGAGGCCAATTCGAAAAAGGAAATAAAAGATCACGTATTACAAGCGTGGAAAAATGAATGGGACACTTCAGGTACAGGCAGGGGAACATACAAATTTCTCTCTAACATCAAGGAGAGATTAAAAGTGAGATTTCTTAACCCATTGAGTGAACTGATACATTACCTGTCTGTCCACGGCCATAATGCCATGTTCCTACACAAAATCAGAAGACAGATGAATGACAGATGCGCCTGCGGCAGTGTGGGCACACCAGAACACACATTGTGGGACTGCACGCTCTATGAAAATGCAGCGGGTAATGGACGCCAGGTATTAAGGATGTGGGATTCCTAAGCAGCACTAATAAGGGAGTCGACCTGGTGCATCTTGGAGGATACTGCAACCGCAGTATTCAGAAAGTTCAAGGAAGACTTCACGAGACATTCAACCATATGACATCATGTTGCTGTCCAGGCTAGACAGTATACTCTGCGGATGGAGAGAACTGAGGTCAGCGACTACCGTATGAAATACTGTCTTGAGAATCTAGGTTGCGTTGGTGCAAGTGATCATGGAAGTGTGGACTTTAAGAAGTAACAGTGATGGGTGAGCCACTGACAGCTCTAATAATAACAAAGGTCTTTGTTGCTTTTACTGTTGATATTGACACCGCTATTCTTCTCAAATTCTTAAGTTTCGTTAATGACGAATTTCATTAACGAGTACCGAGCGAGGTGGCGCAGTGGTTAGACACTGGACTCGCATTCGGGAGGACCACGGATCAATCCCGCGTCCGGCCATCCTGATTTATGTTTTCCGTGATTTTCCTAAATCGCTCCAGGCAAATGCCGGGATAGTTCCTTTCAAAGGGCACGGCCGACTTCCTTCCCCGTCCTTCCCTAATCCGATGAGACCGATGACCTCGCTGTCTGGTCTCCTTCCCCGAAACAACCACCCAACCAACCAACCATTAGCGAGTGCAGAAAATGATTTCATAAGCCATTACTGTGTGAAAGTATGCAAAATATGTTAGGAGGTTGAGTCTTTGGTTTCCAAGACTAGCAATGCTGTAATGCAAACGCTGTCGATGTGCTGCCCGACGCTCAAGCAATCCAGCAGACTATGGCTGTTGACCGGGGTAGTGTGAGGGCGGATCCAGTTGCGGAAACAACCATATAGAAGTGAAATGCACCAAAATAAATGAACAAACAGAGAAAAAATTCTGTAGTGTTTGTGGTAGATTAGTAGCTCTGTAATTTTTAAAGGTTCTAATATAGCTTTGCAGTAGTAGAAGAAGCAGTAGCAGCTTTTTTTCCATCTCTTTTTTTAAATTAACTATCAGAAATAAATTACGAATACATAAATTATAACTATCAAAGAAAGTGTGATTTGTAGGCTGTAATTATGAAGAATAAATAAATTAAAAATATCAATCTTTGCATCAAGAACTGATCACATTCCAGTTTCCTGCATTTTGTAACAACTTTTCAAACGACAATCTTGCAGTAGACAATTACTGGATCCGCCATCAGCCTAAATGTTATACGCCGTGTTATTTACATACATATCGATGATAACGGACCTATCAAATCTCCATGAGGTATGACGATCGTTATTTTTCGCTTCTGGCGACATCTTACAATTTACTCACTGATGTAGGAAATACCTCTTTGTCCCTGTTGATTGCTAGGCAAAGGTGTTAAACGGTAATGAAAGCCTCAACCCTTTCTTGGCTAGCGGAGTACCAGTAACCCCTCTCCCGACTCTTAAGGAATCGAACTTCCACATACAAGGCAGCTTCAGAAGGAAAAGGTTTGAACTTTGTTGAAACTCGCTAAGTGCTGCCGTCAAACACTGGACGAGTACAGTCTGAGTAATTTCCGCTCGGTTTTAAGAACTACTTTTCCACACATCTCAATTTTTGCGCCGTTATAACTCCTGCACCATGTGTCATACCACGACATACACTGAAGGCAAAAAATCGCTACGCCAAAATATAATTAATGTAGATTAACGAAATTTCGGGATTCAATTTCTGTACGTAACCTATTTACGTGACTAATATCCCAAGATCACAGATTAATGTAAG
The DNA here is from genome assembly GCF_023864345.2 of Schistocerca serialis cubense. Taxonomy (NCBI): domain Eukaryota; kingdom Metazoa; phylum Arthropoda; class Insecta; order Orthoptera; family Acrididae; genus Schistocerca; species Schistocerca serialis. The sequence goes on along the minus strand of NC_064641.1, from coordinate 833,667,749 downwards.
CGCAAAATAAGCCATTGCAAATGTGAAATGGTAGTACATTAATAACAGGTGTAACCAACCACCGGAATGTTGAATGAAAGCTTACAAACTTGCATGCGTTGTGTTGTACATGTGCCTTATGTCAGTTTAGTTTGTGGGATGGAGTTCCCTGCCTGCTGGTCGGTCAATAAAGAGACGGTTAACGCTGGTTGTAGGGACGCTGGAGTTGTCGTCCGATTACGTCCCACATGTGCTCGATTGGAGACAAATCTGGTGCTCGAGCAGTCCGAGGCAACACGTCGATACTGTGTAGAGCATGTTGGGTTACAGCAGCGGTATGCGGGCGAGCGTTATGCTGTCGTAAAACCCCCCTCTGGAATGCTATTCGTGAATGGCAGCACAACGGGTCGAATCACCAGATTGACGTACAAATTTGCAGTCCGGGTGTGTGAGAACACCACGAGAGTGCTCCAACGGAAACCCACCTCAGACCATAACTCCAGGTGTGTGCCCAGTGTGTGTAGCACGCAGACTCTGATTGCACAGCCTAAACTAGCCTCCTCCTACCCGACACACGGCCATTACTGGCACCGGGACAGGACCAGCGTTCATCAGAAAATACAACAGACCTCAGTCTTGCCCTTCAATGAGTTCTCGGTTGGCACCACTGCAGTCGCAACTGGTGGTGATTTGGGGTCAGTAGAATGCATGTTACATGGCGTCTGGGTCGGAGCTGTCCTTGAAGTGAACGATCTGTAGCAGTTGGTTGTGTCGCTGAGGTGCCAACTGTTGCTCAGACTGCGGCTGCACATGCAATACGACGCACTAGAGCCACACGCCGAAACACCATGGCTTTCCCTGTTGCTAGGGAACGTGGCCGTGGTGAGTCTTGTGTTCTTGCGACCGTACACTCTTGCGATCACCGCTGCCAGGAGTCATATACATTGGCTGCATACCTGACAAGCCTTTCTGCAATATCGCAGAACGAACACTCAGCTTCTCGTAGCTCTATCACACGACCCCGATCAAACTCAGTGAGATGCTGATAACGGCGTCTTTGCCAGCCTAAAGGCATTCTTGACTAACATCAACTCAGCGCGTCCAATCTCAAACGAAACTAATGCTCACGACCGTTACACCGTGTATTTAAAGCAAACCTGATTTGTATCATCATGAGTTGTGCTCACTCCCAACTATGCGTTTTCGTGAACTTCGCTGTCTATCTGTGTTTGGTTTCCCGATCTTATTGCGGTTATGTCGTGGTTCTTCATCCTCCTATGTGTGCCAGCAGCGATGTGTATCGATATTTGCACCGTGTACCATCTATGGTTTGGTGCATATACACTCCTGGAAATGGAAAAAAGAACACATTGACGCCGGTGTGTCAGACCCACCGTACTTGCTCCGGACACTGCGAGAGGGCTGTACAAGCAATGATCACACGCACGGCACAGCGGACACACCAGGAACCGCGGTGTTGGCCGTCGAATGGCGCTAGCTGCGCAGCATTTGTGCACCGCCGCCGTCAGTGTCAGTCAGTTTGCCGTGGCATACGGAGCTCCATCGCAGTCTTTAACACTGGTAGCATGCCGCGACAGCGTGGACGTGAACCGTATGTGCAGTTGACGGACTTTGAGCGAGGGCGTATAGTGGGCATGCGGGAGGCCGGGTGGACGTACCGCCGAATTGCTCAACACGTGGGGCGTGAGGTCTCCACAGTACATCGATGTTGTCGCCAGTGGTCGGCGGAAGGTGCACGTGCCCGTCGACCTGGGACCGGACCGCAGCGACGCACGGATGCACGCCAAGACCGTAGGATCCTACGCAGTGCCGTAGGGGACCGCACCGCCACTTCCCAGCAAATTAGGGACACTGTTGCTCCTGGGGTATCGGCGAGGACCATTCGCAACCGTCTCCATGAAGCTGGGCTACGGTCCCGCACACAGTTAGGCAGTCTTCCGCTCACGCCCCAACATCGTGCAGCCCACCTCCAGTGGTGTCGCGACAGGCGTGAATGGAGGGACGAATGGAGACGTGTCGTCTTCAGCGATGAGAGTCGCTTCTGCCTTGGTGCCAGTGATAGTCGTATGCGTGTTTGGCGCCGTGCAGGTGAGCGCCACAATCAGGACTGCATACGACCGAGGCACACAGGGCCAACACCCGGCATCATGGTGTGGGGAGCGATCTCCTACACTGGCCGTACACCACTGGTGATCGTCGAGGGGATACTGAATAGTGCACGGTACATTCAAACCGTCATCGAACCCATCGTTCTACCATTCCTAGACCGGCAAGGGAACTTGCTGTTCCAACAGGACAATGCACGTCCGCATGTATCCCGTGCCACCCAACGTGCTCTAGAAGGTGTAAGTCAACTACCCTGGCCAGCAACATCTCCGGATCTGTCCCCCATTGAGCATGTTTGGGACTGGATGAAGCGTCGTCTCACGCGGTCTGCACGTCCAGCACGAACGCTGGTCCAACTGAGGCGCCAGGTGGAAATGGCATGGCAAGCCGTTCCACAGGACTACATCCAGCATCTCTACGATCGTCTCCATGGGAGAATAGCAGCCTGCATTGCTGCGAAAGGTGGATATACACTGTACTAGTGCCGACATTGTGCATGCTCTGTTGCCTGTGCCTATGTGCCTGTGGTTCTCTCAGTGTGATCATGTGATGTATCTGACCCCAGGAATGTGTCAATAAAGTTTCCCATTCCTGGGACAATGAATTCACGGTGTTCTTATTTCAATTTCCAGGAGTGTAGTTCCCGCTAGGGGGTCTGCAGTGAGTCGGTCGGGTGCTGCGGACCAGGGAAGTAATCTCCGCGCGGTGCAGTCGGCTGGGTCCGCTGGCGATCCCTGCGCAGTGTCGGAGTATGTGTGGAGCTGTCCGATCGCTACGAGCTTCGTGGTTCACCGACCCAAGACGTCAAAGTTAAGTAGCGGTTTCAACTACCCAAGCCACGTCCATTCATGTTGTGTGGTTCGTTTCGGTCGTTCGCTGTTGGGGAGGTCTTCCTATGAGCAACACTGAGTGTTTCTATTGCTGAAATCTAGCCGCCATGCGGTGCAATTAACTATATTGATTGACTACAATTCTAGTGCACCCGAGGGATTTTCTGTCTTGTGGCCGTTAGTGTTCTGGTTACCTACCCTGGCCACTGACGTAAATTCAGGCAGTGTCCCTTTGGGTGAAGTTAACTATATTACCATATTTCAAATTCAAGCATACCAGCGGAATTTTCTGCCTTGTGGCCATTAGTGTTCCGGTTACCTGCCGTGGCCACTAACGCAATTTCAGGCAGCGTCCTTTCCTCACCTGTTTTTGCTGTCCAGCATGGTGTGTAGTTTTGACAGCTAATACATACTCCATTGTGGATAATCACGTTCGTAACTTTCGGTGTTTGAGTTCTCATGTACTGATTGGTGGCATGCAATTCGTTGTGTTGGTCGGTCCGTGGCTGTCCCCTGGTTGGGTTCTGACGGATCAAGTGTACTTGGGCTCATCACCGGTCTCACTTAGTGAACGAGGGCAGACCGACCTCCCTGGAGGCTTCTGAGTGCCGTTTTCTTTATTGTCCTCTTCACTAGTGTTTAATTGTCTTTCATAATCTATCTCAGCCAATGATTTAAAAATTCTTGTTTGTACTGGACTTTACGTATTTTGAATTTTGGAAAATCAATTGTGGGCCTTAAGCCTTTAAAACCCTAGTCTTGAAATTACCTTTTAAGCAAAACATTGTAGCCTTCTGCCTTAAAAGATTATGGTAATATATTTTAAAATTTTAAAATGTAATTGTGGCCCTCAGCCGCTTGTATTGCACCTTGCATATGTATGTTCTATCTACTTTCCCCGCGAGGTTTTCCAGCCTAGCTGTGTTGCGATATGTATTTTAATTATTTTATTTCCTATTTTAACTGCATTTTTATTTTGTTGACTTTTAAGATTTCTTGTTTGGAGGCCGTCAGCAGCGAAATAATTGCCTTTTTGAAACTCGTAGTTCTAAAGATTCGGCTATGTGCCGTTTATTGGTTTAAGGGTGTTATTAAATTACAGTAAATTACAATTTTGAGTAAACCTGACCGACACCTTATTTGGTCCTTTCCACGATCCTAATCACCTGTTCTGCCCTGCGGGTTTAGCGGGCGTCTCACGTCATAGTGGCGCTAGAAGCGAAATTTGAATAGACGTCATGTTTCAGATATAGAAACATACCTACCACTTTCGTTTACGTCGCACAACTGCTTGTTGGTGTTGCGATTTTTTTTCCGTCAGTGCAATTTTGCAACAGTATATGTGGATAACATCTGAAAAATGTGTTGCGAATAGAGTTAGAAGCAAAGAAGTAATAAATGAAACGTCATGCGTGACGCGAAAATTTTATTGCATGAAAAGGGAAATATAGTAAACCATAATTTTTTGCTTTCATTATTGTGTAGGAGTTGTCAGAGAGAAAAATTTTGTAAAAAGATTAAAATTATGTATTCAGTTTGTTGGAAATCACTAAGTGCTCTCTGTCTCAAATACTGGACGAATGTAGTCTGAGTAATTTGTACGCCGTAAGATCACTGCCTTAAAACATACGTACAGTTTCTAACTTTAATATTAGACTTACTGTGTTAAACCTTTAACGTAAGATTATACCTCTTAATGGGTACATTATAATAGTAGAGCGTACTGCTCTGGGATCCTTACCAAGTAGGATTAATAGAAAAGATGGAGAAGATACAAGGAAGAGCGTCGTGTTTCGTCACGGGATCGTTTCCTCGGTGCGAGAGCTTTGCGGAGGTGCTCAACAGAGCCAATGGTAGACGCTACAATAGAGACGCGGTGCAGCACGGAGATTTTTACTGATGAAAGTTTGAGAGAGTACGTTCCAAGCAGTGTCGGGCACACGCGTGTCGCGAAATGGCCACAACGAGGAAATCAAATTAGCCCCCTTATGAGCTTTACTGGCGGTTGTTCTTACCACGAGTCGTTCCCGAAGTGAACAGAGAGATGGGGGAAGAAGGAGAGGGCGGGCAAGGGAGAGTTGTACCAAAATTACCCTCCGCCACAAGCTGTAAGGCGGGTTGCGGAGCATGGATGTAGATCTACACGTGGATGTAGAATACACCAAGTTGAATTTTTTCCAAGTGTTTCTGCAATTCTTTGCGACTGTACAACAATGATACTTCCCCTGCAGACGACAGTATTGACAGCAAACGCAATGATAGTCCTGCCAGCCATGGGTGGTAGACCGTTAACGCGTATAGGGAGAACATCATAACACTTCCGCGGGTCGCGCCAGATACCACTTTGGTAAAAGGTGGAATGCCGGCAGCTGTGGCAGAGCGGTTCTAGGCGCTTCAGTCGGGAACCGCGCTGCTGCTACGATCGCAGGTTCGAATCCTGCCTCGGGCATGGATGTGTGTGACGTCCTTAGGTTAGTCAGGTTTAAGTAGTTCTAAGTCTAGGGGACTGATGACCTCAGATGTTAAGGGGGGTAGGACGTCAAACGGGCCGACTTGGAGCAGGTAAAGCACCACAGGACATTTTAATTTGCACTGTCTATACCTTTACAAATTAATTCATAAAACTTTATCAGCATGACCAGGAAGGATTCGGGATTCACACTCGTAGCAGTGGAAGTTCAAAAACATAACAAAATAAATTTTTTTACATGTGAAATTTAATCATTTTTTCGCTTACTATTAGCTACATTTGTTGCAATAGGTACATTTTTCTTCACAAGTAAAAGAGATTCTTTGATGAATTTTGCACAGCATACAAACCATACTTACAGGTGTATGAAACTCTAGAATTTTCCAAATCTATTAAAAACTGTGGTAAAAATTGAGATAATTAACTACAAAATTTGATTTTTTTTTTTCTAAACACAAAGTTTAAAACGTAACAGCTCATTCATTTTTTCATAAATTAAATAGATTCTAGAGTTTCAGACACCTGTAAGTATGGTTTGTATGCTGTGCAAAATTCATTCAACAATCTCTCTCACTGTAAGACGCGTATATTTCTATTGTTTATTGTCAAATCACAATTTATGAAAGATGTTTATATTTTATTAATAGGATTAAGTAGAAATAATTAATATATGTCATGTTGGAAATAATTGTGGTAGCAGGGAATGTCTGCACCAAAGTATTGTTGATATAACTTTAAAAAGGGCGGGAGAAACCGCGTACGGATACATTTTAAGAAAAGAGCGGGAAAGACCGCGCATTGATACATTTTGCAATGGTAGCAGGGATTGTCTGCACCAGAAAGCATTGTTGGTAGGAGAAACGGCACTTTAGCGTTCGTAGGAAGTCAGTAGTAAGCGAGAAGTGAAGCGAGTCGGTAGCAGGTTCAAATGGCTCTGAGCACTATGGGACTTAACTTCTGAGGTCAGCAGTCCCCTAGAACTTAGAACTACTTAAACCTAACTAACCTAAGGACATCACACACATCCATGCCCGAGGCAGGATTCGAACCTGCGACCGTAGCGGTCACGCGGTTCGAGACTGTAGCGCCTAGAACCGCACGGCCATCCCGGCCGGCAGTCGGTAGCAGGTCTGAAGCGAGAGGTTGAGAGGAGCGGTGTGCCGGCCAGCCACTAGCTATGATTTACAAGAGATTATAAACGGATGTACAGAGACATCAGCTAACTATTATAATAAGAGGAACTAATATTATTGAATTAATTTTTTTGGGAAACTCAACACTACTGAAGGTATGTTTGCGCATTGCTAGTTGTAAGATTATTGTAAAAAGTAAGTCCCATTTGAATGTTTGTAAAATCATTTCATTCAGAATATAATTAACTTTTGCCAGCAATATTGCATTTCTAATTATAATCCATCCCAAAAACCATCAAGGTAAAACTTTGCAAAATTTTATGGTTGTCAAGAAAAAGTTTAACTATGAATTACGTAATTTCAGTCAAATTAATTATAGAATAACATCAGCTTTGCTATTAAAGAATAGCGTCAGCTTTGGTAATAAATACAGTTGCTTATCATGAAAGCCCACCAGTAGCTAATATAGTATAGTAAAACAGAGTAAGTATATTCATGTCGCAGTTTGATGTAGCAGTCAGATGGCGATCCAATAACAGTAAAAAAGGTAAGGAACAGTTTTGGGTTATTGGAGATAACGACTGAGGGCCACGACGACGACACATTCTATGTTTCGTCGAAATAATCAGAAAGTCACTTTTAATAAGCAGCAATTAAATTTGTATGCGAAGATAGAGAAAGAGAATAAATTTCAAAGGGACGATTTCATTTGTTATTATTAAGCAAGAGATACAAATCCTAAGGGAAGGCTTCATAGTTTATTGTAAAAGGGAATGTTATCATTAACAAAAGAGATATAGAGGAGACGGGAAGGTTTCATTACTTATGAAGAAAAGTGTACCTATAGCAACAAATGCAGCCAATAGTAAGTGAAAAAATGATGAAATTTTACATGTAAAAAAATTATTTTGCTGTGTTTTTTAACTTCCGCTGCTACGAATGTGACTCCTGAATCCTTCCTGGTCATGCTGACAAAGTTTTACGAATTTACTTTTAAAAGTATAGACAGTGGAAATTAAAATGTCCTGTGGTGCCTCTCCTGCTCCAAGTCGGCCCGTTTGACCTCCTACCCCCCCCCCCCCCCCCTTAAGTCACATAGTGCTCAGAGGCATTTGAACCATTTTAAGAGGTGGAGCTTGCAGCGAGCGGCCGATGGCGGCCCACCTGCAGAGTTGGTGCTGATGCGGCGAGACGAAGTAGAAGTCGGAGCTGTCGGTGGAGGGCGCGCCCAGCAGGAACTCGTAGCTGGCCACGTCCCAGGGGTCGACGTAGTGGCGCGCGGACCCGGAGCCGCAGCCGCTCTCCATGGCGCCTGCCGGTCTTCTGGAGGCGCTCGGCTCCGCGACACGCACCGGCCACCTGCCGGCGAAAGCGCTGCCCTCCCCTCTGCCGCCGCGCCACGCCGCAGCAACCGTGTCTCCAGAAGGCGCCAGTAAACACACACGCGCTCCCACTAGACTAGTTGCACGGGAAGCAGGCTTCCCGTATTATTTCACTGCGTCCACACTGAAGCGCCAAAGAAACTGGTACAGGCGTGCGTATTCAGATACAGACATATGTAAATACACTACTGACCATTAAAACTGCTGCACCACGAAGATGATGTGCTACAGACGCGAAATTTAACCGTCAGGATGAAGATGTTGTGATATGCAAATGATTAGCTTTTCAGAGCATTCACACAAGGTTGGCGCCGGTGGCGACACCTACAACGAGCTGACATGAGAAACGTTTCCAACCGATTTCTCATACACAAACATCAGTTGACCGGCGTTGCCTGGTGAAACGTTGTTCTGATGCCTCGTGTAAGGAGGAGAAATCCGTACCATCACGTTTCTGACTTTGATAAAGGTCGGATTGTAGCCTATCGCGACTGCGGTTAATCGTATCGCGACATTGCTGCTCGCGTTGGTCGAGATCCAATGACTGTTAGCAGAATATGGAATCGGTGGGTTCAGGAGGGTAATACGGAACGCCGTGCTGCATCCCAACGGCCTCGTGTCACTAGCAGTCGAGATGACAGGCATCTTATCCGCATGGCTGTAGCCACGTCTCGATCCCTGAGTCAACAGATGGGGATATTTGCAAGACAACAACCATCTGCACGAACAGTTCGAAGATGTTTGCAGCAGCATGGACCATCAGCTCGGAGACCAAAGCTGCGGTTACCCTTGACGCTGCATCACAGACAGGAGCGCTTGCAATGCTGTACTCGACGACGAACCTGGGGGCACGAATCGCATAACCTCATTTTTTTTGGATGAATCCAGGTTCTTTTTACAGCATCATGATGGTGGCATCCGTGTTTGGCGACATCGCGGTGAACGCACATTGGAAGCGTGTATTCGTCATCGCTATACTGGCGTATCACCGGCGTGATGGTATGGGGTGCCATTGGTTACACGTCTCGGTCACCTCTTGTTCGCATTGACGGCACTTTGAACAGTGGACGTTACATTTCAGATGTGTTACGACCCGTGGCTCTACCCTTCATTCGATCCCTGCGAAACCCTACATTTCAGCAGGATAATGCATGACCGCATGTTGCAGGTTCTGTACGGGCGTTTCTGGATACAGAAAATGTCCGACTGCTGCCCTGGCCAACACATTCTCCAGATCTCTCACCAATTGAAAACGTCTGGTGAATGGTGGCCGAGCAACTGGCTCGTCACAAGACGCAGTCACTACTCTCAATGAACTGTGGTATCGTGTTGAAGCTGCATGGGCATCTATACCTGTACACGCCATCCAGGCTCTGTTTGACTCAATGTCCAGGCGAATCAAGGCCGTTATTACGACCAGAAGTGGTTGTTCTGGGTACTGATTTCTCAGGATCTATGCACCCAAATTCAGTGAAAATGTAATCACATGTCAGTCTTAGTATAATATATTTGTCCAATGAATACCCGTTTATCGTGTGCATTTCTTCTTGGTGTAGACATTTTAATGGCCAGTAGTGTAGTAGAATACGGCGTTGCAGTCGGCAACGCCTATATAAGAAAACAAGTGTCTGGCGTAGTTGTTAGATCAGTTACTGCTGCAACAACAGCAGGTTATCAAGATTTAAGTGCGTTTGCACGTGGTGTTATAGTCGGCGCTCGAGCGATGGGACACAGCATCTCCGAGGTAGCGATGAAGTGCGGATTTTCCCGAACGACCATTTCACGAGTGTACCGCCAGTGTCAGGAATCCAGTAAAACATCAAATCCCCGACATCGCTGCGGCCGGAAAAAGATCGTGCAAGAACGGGACCAAGGACGATTGAAGAGAATCGTTCAACATGCTTATTTCAGTGTTGCGCCATCAACAAGTGTCAGCGTGCGAAACATTCAATGAAACACCATCGATATGGGCTTTCGGAGAGGAAGATCCACTTGTATGCTCTTGATGACTGCACGAAACAAACCTTCACGCCTCGCCTGGGTCCGTCAACACCGACATTGGACTGTTGATGATCGGAAACATTTTGCCCGGTCGGACGAGTCTCGTTTCAAATTGTATCGAGCGGATGGACATGTACGGGTACGGAGACAACCTCATGAATCCAGGACCCTGCATGCCAGCAAGGAACTCTTAGAGCTGGTGGAGGCTCTATAAGGGTGTGGGGTGTGTGCAGTTGTATACATCTAGATACGACTCTGACAGGTGACACGTACGTAAGCATCCTGTCTGATCACCTGCATTCATTCATGTCCATTGTGCATTCCGACGGACTTCTGGAATTAGCAGGACAATGCGACACCCGACACGTCCAGAATTGCTTCAGAGTGGCTCCAGGAACATTCTTATGATTTTAAAAACTCCCGCTGTCCACATTATTCAGCATATCTGGGATGCCTTGCAACGTGCTGTTCAGAAGAGATCCCCACCCGCTCGTACTCTTACTGATTTATGGACAGCCCTGCAGGTTTCATGGTGTCTGTTCCCTCCAGCACTACTTCAAGACATTGGTCGAGTTCATGTCACGTCGTGTTGCGGCACTTCTGCGTGTTCGCGGGGGCCCTAAACGATATTAGGAAGATGTACGTGTTTCTTTGATTCTTCAGCAGAGCAGGGTCAAAGTTTGAATGTAGCACACTACCTTCAGCGTAGGCAAATCGAGCAAATCGGTTGATTCATTTTGCGTTATATGTAGTCTACGGCGCGCCTTAAGGGGCTTATGAAGAGAACATTTAGTTCATGGGTGGTTCCTGAGAAAGCCCGAGGAACATGGTTTTTGGTACGAAACCGAGTCGCGGATTTCAAGACGGCTATGCGCAGCAGATGACTGAAATTTTTACGATATATTCTAAGATCCCGATCTCGAACTACGTTGAAAATTTTCTTGAGATCTTTATCGATTTCCGTGATACAGGGGTTCAAAGTGTGCCTACTTGTACGCGTGAAACTTGTACGTAATATCAGATGTGAGGCTAAAACTTGGCTTATACAGTGACGTAGTACGGAGAAATGTGCTGAAAAGTGTCTATTTTATCTTCAGGAGGGTTCTGGGAACCACATGATGTAGTACCTCAAACAAATACAAAATTTTTGTACACGTAAAATCCGTTCTGAGCAATAAAATTACTTTTGTGTTATGGTACAGCTGGGCTATTCCACTCATTTCAATTGTAAGCCATTTGTAATATGACATGAAGCTTTTAAAGAAATCTGTCATTGTACTACATTATGTTATGTTAGTTGTGAATACATTCCAGTATATAAAAGGTCGAAAATGCTTACCGGGAACAAAGTGTTAAAGAAACATCTGAAGAAGGCAGAAATCGTAGAATATACAGGGTGGTCCACTGAAAGTGACCGGGCCAAATATCTCACGAAATAAGCATCAAACGAAAAAACTACAAAGAACGACACTCGTCTAGCTTGAAGGGGGTAACCAGATGACGCTATGGTTGGCCCGCTAGATGGCGCTGCCATAGGTCAAACGGATATCAACTGCGTTTTTTTTTGTTTTTTTTTTAATAGGAACCCCCATTTTTATTACATATTCTTGTAGTACGTAAAGAAATATTAATGTTTTAGTTGTACCACTTTTTCGCTTTGTGATAGATGGCGCTGTAGCAGTCACAAACGTATAAGTACGTGGTGTCACGTAACATTCCACCAGTGCAGATGGTATTTGCTTAGTGATACATTACCCGTGTTAAAATGGACCGTTTCCCAATTGCGGAAAAGGTCGATATCGTGTTGATGTATGGCTATTGTAATCAAAATGCCCAACGGGCGTGTGCTATGTATGCTGCTCGGTATCCTGGACGATATCATCAAGTGGTTCAAGTGGCTCTGAGCACTATGGGACTTAACATCTGAGGTCATCAGTCCCCTAGAACTTAAAACTACTTAAACCTAACTAACCTAAGGACATCACACACATCCATGCCCGAGGCAGGATTCGAACCTGCGACCGTAGCGGTCACGCGGTTCCAGACTGAAGCGCCTAGAACCGCTCGGCCACTTCAGCCGGTGACGATATCATCCAAGTGTCCGGACCGTTCGCCGGATAGTTACATTATTTAAAGAAACAGGAAGTGTTCAGCCACATGTAAAAAGTTAACCACGACCTGCAACAAATGATGACGCCCAAGTAGATGTTTTAGCTGCTGTCGCGGCTAATCCGCACATCAGTAGCAGGCAAATTGAGCGAGAATCGGGAATCTCAAAAACGTCGGTGTTGAGAATGCTACATCAACATCGATTGCACCCGTACCATATTTCTACGCACCAGGAATTGCATGGCGACGACTTTGAACGTCGTGTACAGTTCTGCCACTGGGAACAAGAGAAATTACGGGACAATGACAGATTTTTTGCACGCCCTCTATTTAGCGACGAAGCGTCATTCACCAACAGCGGCAACGTAACCGGCTTGATATGCACTATTGTGCAACGGAAAATCCACGATGTCTGTGACACGTGGAACATCAGCGATCTTGGCGGGTTAATGTATGGTGTGGCATTATGGGAGGAAGGATAATTGGCCCCCATTTTTTCGATGGCAATCTAAATGGTGCAATGTATGCTGATTTCCTACGTAATGTTCTACCGATGATACTACAAGATGGTTTACTGCATGACAGAATGTCGATGTACTTCCAACATGATGGATGTCCGGCACATAGCTCGCGTGCGGTTGAAGCGGTATTGAATAGCATATTTCGTGACAGGTGGATTGGTCGTCGTAGCACCATACCATGGCCTGCATGTTCAGCACGCGTTCTCAGAAATGATAAGTTCACAAAGGTACATGTATCACGTTGGAACAACCGAAATAAAACGTTCAAACGTACCTACGTTCTGTATTTTAATTTAAAAAACCTACTTGTTACCAACTGTTCGTCTAAAATTGTGAGCCATATGTTTGTGACTATTACAGCGCCATCTATCACAAAGCGAAAAAAGTGGTCCAATTAATACATTCATATTTCTTTACGTACTACACGAATATGTAATAAAAATGGGGGTTCCTATTTTTTTTAAAAAAAGCGGTTGATATCCGTTTGACCTATGGCAGCGCCATCTAGCGGGCCAACCATAGCGCCATCTGGTTTCCCCCGTCAAGCTAGACAAGTTTCGTTCTTTGTAGTTTTTCGTTGGACGCTTATTTCGTGAGATATTTGGCTCGGTCACGATCAATGGACCACCTTGTAGAAATGGTGGGGCTATTCCACTCGACGAAGAAGATATTACGTCACAGTGTGTTTCAGTGTCAAAATCATAAGCATTTGCCACAAATAAAAGTTGTACGTCCCTTTCCACCCACATAAACCTCGAGAAACCATGTAGCACAATGCTGGCACTTTATCCAGAGGAGCTGCCAACATCAATTGTTATTTATTCATTGTTTCATATCTTCCTCGGACCATGAGCCACTTGGCTTTTTCCTTTCGTATGTACGGATGATGCGAAATGAAACTAAGGGAACGTGTTCTACACAATTTCGGAGTAAAACAAATACTTGTTGATACACTCACTGCATCACCTGTTCTTATACAAGAAACAATGAGAGTTTAAAATTTCAAGTTATCGCGTTTGGTACACCTGTATTCTTTAACTACGGCAATAAACCGTCAGAATTCGCTTACCTCTAGTTTTTGTTTGTTCTTCTGTCCTGTGAATAACGTTACAGGAAAAACCCTTACTACAACTACATGCGACGACACAAAGAAACTGACACACACCGAAGCTTAAATGACTCCGACTCTGTGAGGAACTAGTGCACTGTTGCAACATTTCGTATTTCAGGTGGATTAGCCCCGTGAGCGGAATAACCCCGCGATACCGTCTTTCATTTTTCACATTCGTAAACAATAAAGACTCTGACTGATGAGTGGGGTGCAACCTACACATCCTACTTTCACTAGCACCTTTAAAATTTTTCCCAAAAATTATTGTATGCGAATATGTTCGCGCTTTTTGTGCTGAAAGAGGAGGATACAGTGGAAGCGGAAAAGAGACGGAAAAGTAATAAGTACTGGACGATAGCAGAAAGTCGTTGTGGTATATAAAGACAGAAAAAGACAATGGCAGTGTGAGAGAAAGAGAGGGACGCAGTGGCAGTGAAATGTAGTTGACAGGGACAGAACTGTTCTGGGAAAGAATGAACGAGACAGTGGCAGTGGGAGAGGTATAAAGAGACAGAGAAAATGGAAGTGGATGAGAGCCCTTGATAAACATGCTATACGACAACGACAACGAGAAAAGGATAATTACAGTGAGAAGAGAGAGCAGCAGTGGAAAGGAATGAATGAGACAGTATTGCCGGCCGGAGTGGCCGTGCGGTTCTAGGCGCTACAGTCTGGAACTGAGCGACCGCTACGGTCGCAAGTTCGAATCCTGCCTCGGGCATGGATGTGTGTGATGTCCTTAGGTTAGTTAGGTTTAATTAGTTGTAAGTTCTAGGCGACTGATGACCTCAGAAGTTAAGTCGCATAGTGCTCAAAGCTATTTGAACCAATGAGACAGTAGCAGTAAGAGAGAGCAAGAGGGAGACAATGACACTGAGTGGAGATAGTAGCAGCAGGGTAGAACGAAGGAAACTGTGGCTGTGAGACAGGAGGGAGAGTCACAGAGATAGTGAGTTAGATTGAATGTGTGAGTGAGAATGAGGAGCTGGGAGTGGGTGGGTATGAGCGACTTACAGGTATGGACTTCTGGGCTTCAGCTTGTGGGAGTCAGTTGCACATTAAAAAGAGCGCCAATATGTTCGCATTCCAAAATTTTTAAAGATGCTGAAGAAGGTAGAATAGGCAGCTGGTACCCCACTTTTGGGTCAGAGCCTTTTAAAATAGGAGTATATTAGCCTTTTTTGCGCTGCAACAGGAGCATTTTTCCGCTGGTACAAGCTGATACAAGTTACCTTCTCTTTCGTTGCTTTAATGCTGCCCTGGAACTTTTGCATGTGGTGGATCCATGTTCTGATTGAGTCACGAGGGTAGTCCGCCAACGTGAACCTGCTGTGGGATCGTTTCAACAGTCGTTACGAACCTATGACGGAAGTTAATGTTTAATTTTCGTTGGACGAGCTACATCTCAAAGGTGCTTAGTCGTACCTAAGCGAGTGAACGTACTACTTGCGAAGGTAAACTTCGATAGTACTCGTGCGTGATTGGCTGTCCCTTCATTTACGTGTGGCCGAAGGTTGGTCCTGTGCATGATATTTAGAAATCAGATGCTAAGCGTTTTGGTGCAATATATTACATTTATGTGCCTCTTATTTTAAGGTTTAAAAGGGAGTGCTAGTAGTAAATTGCGAGGATCTCTCAGTTGATTTACCTTGTAAATGCCGCACCTCTGGGTGTGAGGTCTTGCCGTAAACTTCGGCTTCTTTTACTAATTTGATGTATGCTGCTGAGTTGTGGAAAAGGCACAATACCGTGGCCTTATCTTAAATTATATGTAATTGTTTTAAGATGTTATGGCATGTGGGGTAATATTGTTTTTTTTCTGTTTTGAAGCTCTAAATCTTAATTGTTTTACTGTACATGTTTATAACCTGGTGGGACGGCCTATTGGGAGCTACGCCGAGTATACGACGGCTTTTCGGAAAGAAAGGACCGATAGGTCGCAAATTGAGAACCACAGTGAAAATCAGAAATGTTTTATTTGCAACAGTTAGCTACACCTTCCAGTTACTCTATCTAGTCACTGATCCGAATGAGACATTTGTCGTAGCTTTGTACCAACTTTCCAACACCCTCGTCATAGAAGACAGCCGCCTGTGCTTTCTGCCAATTCTCTGCGCTAGACTGCAGCTTATTGTCTTCATAGCCAGCGTTTCGTAGGAGCAGAGATGAAGATCAGAGGGAGCCAAGTCCGGGCTGTATGGTGGGCGATCAAACACTTCCCATCGAAAACTCGGCAGGAGCGTCTTCATTTCCTCTGCAGTGTGCGGCCGAGAATTGTCATGAACAAAGAAATTCATGACAGTTACGTTACGTGAGGTTGCATAAAATCAGGTGAAATCTCTCACAGGCACTCATCTTCGCGGGAGACACTACAGTAGTGGAAATCAATATAAAAGCATGGATATTTGCAGGGAAATTAAAATTGGTGTTTGGAACAGTTGTGCACAGTGTACTTGCTGTAGTGTGAGATGGAGTATACTGACAAATTCAGCAAAGTGGTATCGTATTTGATATCAGTAGTACAGCACATAACATCGACGATTCAGGTGGGACAGGGTGGAATTCGGTGTAAAAAGGCAGTCGGCTCTGTGTGGTGTTAATGCGTGTGTACATGGCTTTCCTGCAGGTAGGAAGCACACCATTATTGACAATGTGTATTGTGTACATAAACCACGATTCTGACAATGTTGTTGTTGTTGTGGTCTTCAGTCCTGAGACTGGTTTGATGCAGCTCTCCACGCTATTCTATCCTGTGCAAGCTTCTTCATCTCCCAGTACCTACTGCAACCTACATCCTTCTGAATCTGCTTAGTGTATTCATCTCTTGGTCTCCCTCTACGATTTTTACCCTCCACGGTGCCCTCCAATGCTAAATTTGTGATCCCTTGATGCCTCAAAACATGTCCTACCAACCGATCCCTTCTTCTAGTCAAGTTGTGCCACAAACTTCTCTTCTCCCCAATCCTATTCAATACCTCCTCATTAGTTACGTGATCTACCCACCTTATCTTCAGCATTCTTCTGTAGCACCACATTTTGAAAGCTTCTATTCTCTTCTTGTCCAAACTAGTTATCGTCCATGTTTCACTTCCATACATGGCTACACTCCATACAAATACTTTCAGAAACGACTTCCTGACACTTAAATCTATACTCGATGTTAACAAATTTCTCTTCTTGAGAAACACTTTCCTTGCCATTGCCAGTCTACATTTTATATCCTCTCTACTTCGACCATCATCGGTTACTTTACTCCCTAAATAGCAAAACTCCTTTACTACTTTAAGTGTCTCATTTCCTAATCTAATTCCCTCAGCATCACCCGACTTAATTTGACTACATTCCATTATCATCGTTTTGCTTTTGTTGATGTTCATCTTATATCCTCCTTTCAAGACACTGTCCATTCCGTTCAACTGCTCTTCCAAGTCCTTTGCTGTCTCTGACAGAATTACAATGTCATCGGCGAACCTCAAAGTTTTTACTTCTTCTCCATGAATTTTAATACCTACTCCGAATTTTTCTTTTGTTTCCTTTACTGCTTGCTCAATATACAGATTGAATACCATCGGGGAGAGGCTACAACCCTGTCTCACTCCTTTCCCAACCACCGCTTCCCTTTCATGCCCCCCGACTCTTATAACTGCCATCTGGTTTCTGTACAAATTGTAAATAGCCTTTCGCTCCCTGTATTTTACCCCTACCACCTTCAGAATTTGAAAGAGAGTATTCCAGTCAACTTTGTCAAAAGCTTTCTCTAAGTCTACAAATGCCAGAAGCGTAGGTTTGCCTTTTCTTAATCTTTCTTCTGAGATAAGTCGTAAGGTCAGTATTGCCTCACGTGTTCCAACATTTCTACGGAATCCAAACTGATCTTCCGCGAGGTCTGCTTCTACCAGTTTTTCCATTCGTCTGTAAAGAATTCGCGTTAGTATTTTGCAGCTGTGACTTATTAAACTGATAGTTCGGTAATTTCTCATCTGTCAACACCTGCTTTCTTTGGGATTGGAATTATTATATTCTTCTTGAAGTCTGAGGGTATTTCGCCTGTCACATACATCGTGCACACCAGATGGTAGAGTTTTGTCATGACTGGCTCTCCCGAGGCCATCAGTAGTACTAATGGAATGTTGTCTACTCCCGGGGCCTTGTTTCGATTCAGGTCTTTCAGTGCTCTGTCAAACTCTTCACGCAGTATCTTATCTCCCATTTCGTCTTCATCTACATCCTCTTCCATTTCCATAATATTGTCCTCAAGAACATCACCCTTGTATAAACCCTCTATATACTTCCTCCACCTTTCCGCCTTCCCTTCTTTGCTTAGAACTGGGTTGCCATCTGAGCTCTTGATATTCGTACAAGTGGTTCTCTTCTCTCCAAAGGTCTCTTTAATTTTCCTGTAGGCAGTATCTATCTTACCCCTAGTGAGACAAGCCTCTACATCCTTACATTTGTCCTCTAGCCATCCCTGCTTAGCCATTTTGCACTTCCTGTCGATATCATTTTTTAGATGTTTGTATTCCTTTTTGCCTGCTTCATTTACTGCATTTTTATATTTTCTCCTTTTATCAATTAAATTCAATATTTCTTCTGTTACCCAAGGATTTCTATTAGCCCTCGTCTTTTTACCTACTTGATCGTCTGCTGCCTTCACTACTTCATCCCTCAGAGCTACCCATTCTTCTTCTACTGTATTATTTTCCCCCATTCCTGTCAATTGTTCCCTTATGCTCTCCCTGAAACTCTCTACAACCTCTGGTTCTTTCAGTTTATCCAGGTCCCATCTCCTTAAATTCCCACCTTTTTGCAGTTTCTTCAGTTTCTATCTGCAGTTCATAACCAATAGATTGTGGTCAGAATCCACATCTGCCCCAGGAAATGTCTTACAATTTAAAACCTGGTTCCTAAATCTCTGTCTTACCATTATATAATCTATCTGATACCTTTTAGTATCTCCAGGATTCTTCCAGGTATACAACCTTCTTTTATGATTCTTGAACCAAGTGTTAGCTATGATTAAGTTATGCTCTGTGCAAAATTCTACAAGGCGGCTTCCTCTTTCATTCCTTCCCCCCAATCCATATTCACCTACCATGTTTCCTTCTCTCCCTTTTCCTACTGACGAATTCCAGTCGCCCATTACTATTAAATTTTCGTCTCCCTTCACTACCTGAATAATTTCTTCTATCTCGTCATACATTCTGACAATACCAAGAGGTAAATAGTTGTCGCTTGGTAAAAAAGTCGGAGACTCTAATCCTCAAATCGCCAAGAAGTTGAACTGTTCAAGTACAATGATTTATAATTTCGTTAGATTGGGCGCACGATATGGACAGAATGGAAAATATGAGCACAAAGCAAAGGTCAGAACGCGTTATTCTTCTCAACTTGTTGCTAATATACAGTTACCAGTAGCAGCCAGGTTTGTACGACATATTTTGTCGGATGAAAACATCTCGAACTGAAGTAACCACTACAGAAACCTGCTCTAGCACCCAAATATAAACAGGCTAAATTGGAGTTCGCTGATAAACATTTGTCATGGACTTCAGAATGGAATAAAATGGTCTTCAGTGATAGGAACAATTTTAATTTAGATTGCCCGGATGGATTTCTGTATGATTGGCATGACCTGAGAACAGAGAGCGGCAGGTAAGAACGAGCAGAAATTTTGATAGTGGAAGTGTTATGACTTTGGCAGCCTTCTGCACTAAAGGGAAACCACGCACTGCTTGGATGAACACTAGAATGAACTCTAATACGCACAGTGAGATGATGGAGACAGAATGTTTGAGGACCTATGGAACGAAAGTCTAGTGTTTCAACAAGGTAATGTATCTTTGCATGTTTCTGCTATAACTAAAAGTGGTCTGAGGATAAAGGTACCGACGTCATGCCCTGACCTGCATGCAGCTAGGATATGAACCCTGTGGGTGTTTATCGCAATGGAAGGCAATTTGAGGCGATACATGAAGAGTAGGCGACAATTTCGCTGCAAGAACTATAAACCCCAACAGAATCAATTCCGAAGAGAATTTTCGAGGTAATTAGGAAGGACGGAGGTTGGATACAGCACTAGTAACACAACAGAACAGTGAGTGCCTTTATACCAATTTCCATCCAGGAAACGCAAACGGCTTATTTTGCGACTCGTGTTATGAAAGAAACTATGTAATCCCGTCATGACTGTTTATGTCTTGTATGTATCTGCTACTTTCGATATATGTTTGCTTCAGACATTACTTTCGTAGGAACCCTGCCTTTATACTGATTTCCTCTACTGTATTTTCTAGACATCTTTATGTGCTCACTGTACACTCAGAACTGAAAAGAGCGACCTGACACGACTGGCAGGCGTACTAGAGACGCTGTCCAGCACATCTATGCGTAGCTTCATCGGTTTTTCACTGTGGTTTCCATTTCGCTTTCGATCGGACCTTACTTTCCAAATAGCCCTTGTACTCGTAAATGTACCCATACCAAATTCTGAACGAATTTTTCCAGAATGAGTCCCTGACGTCCTTCGTCAATTGTTGATCCGCTTTTGTGGGTTGTAATTCAACTCTCATTATTGCAATTCTTCAGTTACTAAGTTTAAGGGACAAAGATCCTTTCAAAACTATGTTGTTTTGGGTGTTTATCCTGTCTGTTTTACTTATTGGCGTTTTAAACTATAAGGGGCGATCACAAAGTTTTCGTTCGAAGGCCGTACAGTCCATAATCGGTATGTCAATCAGGAAAAATCGCCGTGAGCATTGAGGCAACTATCCCGCCGACGTACCAGATTGAAGATACCGTTTGGTAAAACACGGTGTCCTGCTGCGTGAAGAAGTCGGTAGCTGCCTGCTACACATCATCTTCCGACTGGAATCGTCGGCCCTTCAAGACATTTTTTTAAGCTACCGAAGGCGTATGGGGAGAGATGAGGAGTGTGGGGTGGGTGCTCGAGTGTCTCCCATTTGAGTTCGTAACTCGTGCGTCACGACATTTGCGATGTAGGGACGTCCGTTGTTATGAAACAGTAGCACCCCTTTTCTACAACGGTCGTTTTCGACAGACATGCCGCCCCATGCACATACTTGATTCTTCGATCGATGTCTACCGATGTTTGTCCTACGGCAGCCAAGAAAAAAATAACAGCACGTTGACCTGTTAGGACACACTTGGTAATAACATCGGAAGGACACGAATGCCGCATTAACCCTTTCCCTCTCTGTCGGTGCTCATATACTCCTACCAGCATCGGAGTCGCGCTACGTTTCGTATACGCTACGGTAACATCCCGAAACGGAAAGTTTTCGATCGATCCTTATATAAGGCTGCCCTCAAAACATACATTCTCAGAAATTTATTCATCAAATTGAGACCAATGACTGATACTAGAAACCTTCTTTTGTCCTCTTTCTCTATCCTAGTCAGATTTCTGTGTCTGCTCTGCTTCTTCCGTCATATGTTAGGTTGCGTTGAAGGTAACAGAATTCCATCACTTTTCGCAACTTAATTTTCGGTTTAATTGAAAGTGGGAAAATACCTGAAGACCTAGGAAAGTCTCTATCCCTTCAGTCTCCCTTATTTGGGTCTCTCGTATTTGCTCTGCCTATCCTACCTTGAAAAAAAATTTTCTTCACGTGACTGTCAGCAGCATCAGTATAGTTGGAGAAAGTCGTGGTAAACACACTGCTGTCTTGCCATATATTTATTCACAGTGGAAATATAACGTGACAACTTCATATGACATACATTCCAGAAAAGAATGCACTTAATTCTCTCACATGGTTTCATTTTTCGATATTTTGTGTTCGCTTAAGCCGATATTATGGCGCGAGGTATCTTTTTCTAAGGTTTGCAAGTCAGCTATAGCATATTTCCTGGTTAAATAGCGTGTACGACATGTGAAGTTGTCACAATATTTTTCCACTGTGAAGATGATTAATGATCGAAACCGAAAGTGAATAAATATATCGTAAGACAGCACAGTGTTTACCATGCATTTCTCCAAGTATTCTATCTTGTACGGATCCCTGACTGAGAGCAATATTCAAGTGTCGGTCGAGCGGGATTTTGTGAGCTACCTCCTTAGCGGGTGACCTGCACTTCCAGATGATTCTTCTTATGGAACTGTCTAGCATTTGCCATACCGGCGATCAGTTATGTGTGGTCTTTCCACTTTACGTCGCTTCGTACACATATTTGCAGTAATGTTTAATAGACGTGAATGGTTCAGATGGTTCTAATGGCTCTGAGCACTATGGGAACATCTGAGGCCATCAGTCCCCTAGACTTAGAACTGCTTATACCTAACTAACCTAAGGACATCACACACATCCATGCCCGAGACAGGATTCGAACCTGCGACCGTAGGACGTGAATGCTTCTAGTGACTGTTCTGCGATCGTGTATCAAACAGTAATAGATCTTTCGGCCTATTTACGAGCAATACGCTACATTTCTTAATGCTGATAGTCAACTGCCAACCCTTGCACCACGCGTCGATGCTCTTTACGTCATTTTGCATTCCGGTACGTATTTTCTACCTTTGTGACTTCTCTTCATACAATAGCGTCATCCGTGAAGAGGCTCATAGAACTTCCGACCTTATCCACAAGGTCATTTAGATTTATATTGTGAAAGTAATGGTCGTACAACACTCTCTTGCGGTATGCCCGCAGTTATTTTTACACCTGTAGATATCTCTCCGTTACGAATGGCATGCTGTGTTCTGTTCGCCAGGTCTCTTCAGTCTCGAAGCTGGTTGATATTCCGTATGTGGGGCATTTTGTTCATTAGACGACAGTGCGGAACCGTATCGAAAACCTTCTGGAAGATGAGGAATACGGAGTCAGTGCTAGTGGCGGTATCTAATGCCCTTTGGATCTCGTGGAGCGAGCTGGGTCCAAGCGACATTGTTTGTGGAAACCATGTTCATTCCTACAGAGGAGGATTTTGACCTCCAGAAATGTCATAGTACACGAGCATACACCATACTAACGTCAGCGATATAGCCTGTAATTACGTCCATCTGTTAGGCGATCCTTCTCCAAAACTGAAATTATCTGTCCACTTTTCCGATCACTGAAAAGGCTTCGCTCCTCCAGCGACATACGATACACTGCTGCTATTATGACTAAAGAGTGTCTGAACAGATGGGTTTGATTCGTTTACTGATTAGCAGAAGACCAAATTTTTTGGGAGTTCTTGCCAGATCGGTAGAAAGTATTTTACTTTCGAATTCGTAGAACGTTTTTCACGTGCCTCTCATCGCCCCAATTTCGGCTTCGTTTAGTTTGTGTCTGGGCAGAGATGGTGATGTTTCTTCTCGTCGTCCGTGCACAGTTGTTAGAAAATGGAGTACAATGTTGATCAGAAGATTCGAAATCTTCGTCTAGCCAAGCAAATTAAGATTTTTCACATTTCCCTAGGTTGTTTCAGGCTTGTGCCAGGAAGATTGCTTTATTAAGGACATGGCTGATTTCTTTCAGTAAACCTGTCCAATCCATTGTTTACCTTTGTCAGCAATGTTATCGTAATCGAGTGACGTCAAGTCCTGATCTCCTTCCCTTCCTTAAAAAAAAACAGCCGGCCGCGCTGGCCGAGCGGTTCTAGGCGCTTCAGACCGGAACCGAGCGACTGCTACGGTCGCAGGTTCGAACCCTGCCTCGGGCATGGATGTGTGTGATGTCCTTAGGTTAGTTAGGTTTAAGTAGTTCTAAGTTCTAGGGGACTGATGACCTCAGATGTTAAGTCCCAAAGTGCTCAGAGCCATTTAACCCTTTTTCTTCCTAAAAGCAACTGAGTTATCTATGTATCTACGGATTCAATTCAGTTGTGAAATATTTGTGATTTCATACAGTATCAACTAAGACATACTGAAAAAACTAACGTCATACGTAGAATATAAAGAAGTAGAAAGTAGCTCATTAACACTGACGGAATCCGCAGATACAAAAGTTATTACGTGTATTATTTCGAGGTGGTCGTTTTGTCGCGAGTTCATTTCATGCATCACGCGCATGCGTTCAGCGTTAAGTCACTTGTCGACGTCCAGGCAATCATTCACCAGCCGTGCCCAAGGGAATGGTAAATCACTGCCGAACAGGACAGTGCGGGAATCTCTTGTAGCAACGCTAGAGCTTCACGGATGATAGCCAATTAAAGCGCTGAGCTGTCACAGTTCAAGTTGTCGCCCCTTGAAGTT
Organism: Schistocerca serialis cubense; assembly: GCF_023864345.2. Lineage (NCBI taxonomy): Eukaryota > Metazoa > Arthropoda > Insecta > Orthoptera > Acrididae > Schistocerca > Schistocerca serialis. The sequence continues at coordinate 833,643,891 of NC_064641.1, read as the reverse complement.
TGAAACATAAAAGTAGTTCCATCTCCTCTTTGGCCCTGGGTAACACACCAGAGAACAATTTTTCAGACTCTAGTCTGGTGTATTTGATATGCGGATATGTGCACATTTGATGAGCAACTTTTACAGAATGGTGAGAGTGCAGCAAGCAGCGAACACTCGGATGTATTCATGTGATCGGAAACCACGAGAGCGTTGAAGTTTGGTAAAATCGTGTCCTTTGCACGTTGCATTTCACATGTGGACTCACTGTCCATAATGTTGTTTCTTTGTCCTCGTTTTTCAATTGCTTCAGAATGCATGTTGATCGGTATCTGTCTCCGAGTTAAACAAACACCGCTCGAACAAGCCTTGAAGACCCATCGGTACTGATCGGCCGCCGTGTCAACCTCAGGCCTTAGGCCTCACCTGAAGTGGATACGGAAGGATACAGAGGGGCATGTAAATTCAGCAGACTTCAAACAGATTCTCCACTCTAACAGATTTTTCTGAATAGCCCGTAAAATTATTTTTATGTCATTTTGTGCCATGAAGTTCGGAAGGGATGGTATATGTTCTGATTCGATATTTGTCCTTAACCATAACGGATGACTTTGTATATGTCCACGTGTTATAGACTTACTGAATTTTTCTTATATTTGGGCTTCGCGAATTCATTACCTTGTACCTCTCCTTGACGAATACGTCAAGAAGTAGGCTTCGCAGAACAAGCATAGACTATAACAGTGCCCCAAGGTTTAAACGACAAAACATATCTTCCCTTATTCTCTGCGTGGTGACAAGAGGCCAAGTTCCTCTCACAATCACAACCTGTCCGCATCAGCCTTATTTCACGGAAGTTACACAGCTTCCGACATGTCTTACTTTTACACAATGACGTGCGTCCACCACTTACAAGTGTGAAGGGTGATAGAGTGCCCCACCGGAGAAAAGATACCAATTCAACAAGGGCTAACGCACGCCTCGGAGTACAACCGTCACACACAATTCTCGGAGTTGTTCTGCCAAACCACCAGGACTGGTAGACAGCTTGGTCACGTCATTCCAGAGACCAGCAGCACGGGCACACCACACAATCCACAGTCCACCCATGTTCTTCGTCACCTCCTAACTGCCCACCTACGTCACTCCCCTCTCCAGCCGCCACCGTGCCCTGGCACCATGGGACCTCGCCGCGCCATCGGTCGGCGCAGGAAACGAACTCCACGCTTACAGAAGGAGGGAGATACAAAACAGGCGGCATCAATGCCGACAAGGCACACTGGAAGAAATTCAAGCAGTTTTATCACAAGACATTCAAAGACTAATATAGACTGTTTTCAGAGGATCCTTTTCCAAGAACTAGAAAACGTCAAGGTTAACTCAAGTGCAAAGCTTAAGTTCAGTCAGGGATTCATGAGAGCATTCCTTACATTAATTTTCTCATATGGTTCCGGTATTTAAAGCACAACATATTGAGGGCAAAAGACAATTAAAGACATTTATTCACTTTTTCTCATTTCATATTATCAAAAATAAATTAGACGTTACATTTCATGGCATAAATTGGGTTAATAATCTTGCATGAATACTCACGTATCGTTTCAAAAGGAATGGCACACTTAGTATGCCACTGTGAAATATGACAGGATCACTACTGTTGATGTTATTTGCATTATAAAATTTCGTAACTCGAAGACTTGTTGAGTTTCACATCGCAAACAGTTTCTACCGAAGACCTTGTGACCTTCAATGGAGTATAAGCAGCACTTCCTAATGTGATAAATTCCTTAGTGTTACTGATGAGTACAGAAAGAAATAAATACGTTGCATGTGCTTGAGCCAATCTACGAGTGTACGGTCATCACACTCACGTCATCTTCTACAAGCCCGGAACAAAATAAATTATTTGAAAATAAAATAATTTAGAGAGAAAAATGTAAAAGATAAAAACGGATGGACGACTGGAAAATCATCCCCAGTTTCTTCGGAATACGAGTTCATTGTCTTAAAGCACTAGCATTACCTTTTTTTATGAGTACGGGTCGCTTTTTCAATAACCATTTGCCTTGATGTAAGCTCTTTTGACAAGTTCACTAGCCCATCATAACACTCTATCAAAACAAACATTTTAATAGAGAAATAAATTCCACTCAGTCTTAAAAGCATTAGATATTCCATTATGAAACTACCTCATCAAAGTCATTCGGAGTGATGTATAGCTACTGCTATTCTTTTGATGGCGTTACAATCGTGCGCAGGTCCATTTCACCTTTTCCAGTGCAGTTTTCCGCCACCCTCTGACTTCGAGAGATTTTATGTCTTCTTTCGCATCGTCTACCCACCGCTTTCGCGTCTTTCCTCTCTTCTTCCAGTTGGCTTCCATTTAAAAATCGTTGTAGTTGCTCTTCCTGTATCGTACCAAAGACATGTCCAAACCAGACTGTTCTCCTACTTTTTATTATTCTTACGGTGTCAGCTCCTTGTGTGAGACGATCCAGCTCAGTTTTCGTTCTAGATCTCCAGAAGCCATTGTTATCCTGGACTGCCTCACAGATGTTGCGCCGAACCCTGCTTTCAAATATCCTGAGCTGCTGCTCATCGGTACTCGCTACGTCCATGTTTCACATCCGTAAGTCACAACTCGACTGATCATGAGCTTATTAATTTGCAGTTTCAGTTACCAACAATTTCTTAAACTTGTGGAAGCATCTATTACCATTTTGCATGTGCAGTTTTGTTTCAGCTGACATGTTATTTGCCCTACTACTATTAAATCCCAGATATTCAAATTCTGCACACATTCAAATTTAAACTTACTGCTGATAATTTATCCAAGTCATTATTTTCATGTCCTTGTGTAATGTGGCTTCTGTCAACTCACCTATTGGTCTGTCTAATGAAACTCTTCTCCTACCAATAACTGTTACATCATTAACATTTGCACATATCTGGGTCGACTTTTGCCTGTGCAATCAGATATTTGAAGTTTTCGAATGGCTGTTTCAAGAGTCGTAAAATGGCGTTGTAAAATGGGCGCCTTCTTGTCTGACTCCTTTGCTAATGCTAAGCTTTTTACCGAGTTCTCCAGTCACTCGCACTACAGTCTTGGAACCAGCCAATGTCGCTGAGTAAGTTAAAAAGAAGAGACAGTGTTTAAATAAGAGAAAGATACTTGGGTGGTGTACGAAGCAGTAGCAAACCATACAGCATTCCTGCACAATCAATACTATCGAAGGTCTGCTTGAAGTATACATAGAGGTTATGAAGCTTAATGTTATACTCATATGCCTTTTCGTGTATTTGCCTCAGCACAAATATTTCATCTGTTATTGACCTCTTCGGCCGAATTTCATATCGTTATTCTCCCAGAATCTCTTCCGCATACTGGACTAACTTGTTGTAGATAATATTATAGAGAATCTTGTAGATTACATTCAGCACAGTAATTCGAACAAGTGTTGTCTCCTTCCTTATGTATTGGTTGGATTACACCAAAGGTGCACTCTGCTGGGATCCATTCCTGTTTCCATATCAACTTGGTAAATTTGTGAGGTCACCTATGGAGACCAATTCCGTCATTTTTCAATTTCTGCAGTCATTCCATCTGTTCCTAGTGCTTTGTAGTTTTCTATGCACTTCACTACCCTCTGTAGCTCCTGTAATATTGATTTTTCTGTCTCTGGATCTGCAATTCAGTAGGGTGGCTTCTCACTTCTGGTAGGATTACCTTCCAGAATTCCGTTGAAGTTTTCTGTCCATCTGTCCAGAACATCTTGTTTATCTGCCAGTAGTCCGCAGCTCGTGATCGTGCTGTAGCGTTCTCGCTACCCATTCCCGGGTTCGATTCCCGGCGGAGTCAGGGATTTTCTCTGCCTCGTGATGACTGGGTGTTGTGTGATGTCCTTAGATTAGTTAGGTTTAAGTAGTTCTAAGTTCTAGGGGACTGATGACCATAGATGTTAAGTTCCATAGTGCTCAGAGCCATTTTTTTATCTGCCAGTAAATTTTCCTTTTTGTTCTTATGTGCTGTTATTTTCGGTCTACACTCTTGAGTGTCTTCTTTAACTTTCTTATAATATTTTTTGCTCTCGTTCCTTTCATAATGTTCTTCCATCTCCTCTGTATTTCTCCTTATGGTTTCCTTTTTTTCTCCTTCTACATACCTTTGCAGCCTCTCTTCTCTTTTCGTTATATGCTGCTTTATTCGATCTTGTATGTCGCTGTAAGCAGTTCAGTCTTGCTCCTTTTTCTATTCCATGTTCCACTGCCTGTCTACATTCATCATCATACCAGTCTGCATTTCCAAGTCTCCTTGTTTCCCCGACTATTTCATGCGCTGTCGTAAAAATGCCATTTTAATAGAGTTCCATTTTTTGTCTATATTTTGTTTGTAACTCTAGACATAATCTGTTCTGAGACTCTTGAACAGTAACCTATCGTTCAGTTGTTCTATATTCCATTTCTTCACTGTGGTACTATTTGCTTTAGCAGCCATAGCAAGTTTCTGCCACATTTTGACTCTTACTAGATAATGTCAGAATAGGAATTACGAATAGCTCCACAGAAAGAGCACATTTTCCATATCAGGTAACAACCTCTTCGATACCGATATGTAGTCTTTTGGTTTGTTTTATTTGTTCCTGGTATTCTCCACGACTCATTATAGGTGTTTTTCTTTGGGAAGCAAATACCTAGTGCCTTTAACTTGTTCACTGAAGCAAACTGGGCAACCCTCGTACCGTTATTACTAATTTCATTGTGCAGTCTTTCCTGAAGTTTCTTCCTTGTCCGGTTTGGTATTATAGCCACCAAGAACTATTTTGGAGTAGTATCTACGTATTCTGTCACAAATCTCCTGCAGCTGATCATAAAAACCATGTACCATATCTTCATTGTGAAATTTCCTTTTGATACGCTTTCTTTCTTTCATTGTGTGAAATGAAAGCAATAACAGATCTACATATATCCTTGGAGACTATAAACCCAAATCCATGCTCCACTTGTCTTTCATCTTTTCCTCAATAACACAGGATGAATTTATGCTTATGAATCTCACCCCTTGCCTTCCATCTCGTCTTCTGAAGTGCAACAACTCCAATTCCATAACTTAGCGTCTTTTACGCAATACTATTTTTAGCGCCTATCTGCAGTAGTATAAGCATGTAAGAACTTGTATATCTATATTTCTGTTCCTTAAAGCACTTCGTAACGGCAGTCCAGCATTCATTGTTAAATTACTTGCGATGATAGGCTTTTACAATGCAGCGCTATCGATCCTGTGCTCATCCCCCAACCTGGAGGTTCAGGCTTTTATTTCGGACTTATCTCACCTAGAGGGCTTAACGACCTAGCCTACAGACCCCTCCCCGTGCCTAAAGATGTGAGACATGCTTTTAAAAAGAGATGGGGCCCCTCCACGCCCGCACCAACGTGGTGAGCAAACCAAACGTTCTACTGTCACCTCCGTCAGCATGTTGGTTATCTAATAGGTGGATCACCGGATGCTGGACTGTGACGCTTCGTCTGGTTCCTCCGCTGGGGCCAATCCCGGCTTGAGTGACCCTGCCAGTAGCTACGCTACCGCCGGCATAACCCCCGGCTTCTTCAGAGCTCACCAGCCTCCCTGTCCGATATGTAAGGTGCCTTCGACAAGGCGGTATCCCCTGGGAAGGACTGTGTATACTGCTAGTGGTAGTTAAAAATAAATCAGCATGATATCTGAACATCTTAACGAGTACCCTTGACTATGACATACGTTATATCAGTACTGAAAAGTGTCTTGTTTCTTTTTCTAAGCGTGTGCTTTTGCGAACACTACAGTCACATACCGGGTAACACTGCATGTATGCGTCTAACAAAATCACACACACATACATATTTCATTATTTAAGCTAACTGTGAGCAAACTCCTTGGGTCGAATTAATAGAGGAACTGAGAAGGTGCTTGCATGGGGGCCGCCGGCCGGAGTGGCCGAGCGGTTAAAGGCGCTACAGTCTGGAACCGCACAACCGCTACGGTCGCAGGTTCGAATCCTGCCTCGGGCATGGATGTGAGTGATGTCCTTAGGTTAGTTAGGTTTAAGTAGTTCTAAGTTCTAGGGGACTTATGACCACAGCAGTTGAGTCCCATAGTACTCAGAGCCATTTGAACAATTTTTTTTTTTTTTTTTTGCGTGGGGGCTAGGCAAACCCACAATACTGCCATGCTCATCGGGTGGCCTGGTATTCTAGCAACTGCTGCTCGAGGAGGGCTGCAAGAGGACTTTCTTCTTGACTTATACCATTTTATTTTTGCAGTGTTGGTTGTTGTCGGGATGTATAGGCACAAGAATGGTTTATAGTGCAAAAAAAAAAAATTCTTTTGCTGGATTCTAAGACATAAGAAAGGACTGAGTTAGTGACCTAATGGAAAGTACTGGAAAATACGTAACAGTGACATGGATGTGTAAAATCTAAAAGAAGACTTTTAGTCAGTAGTGAGTGTGAAATGACTGCTGCAGCTGATGGTGATGCTTTACACTAATTTTCAGGCGTGCTATACATTCAGCCATTGTGGAGCAAACTGAGGAGCTACTTGATTAAGCAGCCGGGAGAGCAGTGTGCTGGCCACACGCCCCTCCTATCCGCATCCAGTGACGCCTGTGGGCTGAGAATGACACGGCGGCCGCTCGGTACCGTGGGGCCTACATGCCTATTCGGGAGGAGTTTAGTTTTTTTTTAGCTATCCAACTCGCTCTTTTCCATTCTTCTTTTGGTTCTTGCTTAATTCCATTAGAAGGAATCAATAAAATTGCAGCACAAAAAGATCGCTCACATGTGTTCCAGTAACACGTAATCGTTCTTCGTTTTCCTAGTTAAAGCATCTGAAAACTTGTTCCGGGTCTGGTGTGAATGGTTTTATTGATCTGGAATGTTCTTGGTTCAAATGGCTCTTAGCACTATGGGACTTAAGCCGTGTGGTCTAAGGCGCTGTAGTCATGGTCTATGCGGCTGGTCCCGGCGGAGGTTCGAATCTTCCCTCGGTCTTGGATGTGTGTGTTTGTCCTTAGGATAATTATGGTCAAATAGTGTGTAATCTTAGGGACTGATGACCTTAGCAGTGAAGTCCCATAAGATTTCGCACACATTTTTGAACTATGGGACTTAACATCTGAGGTCATCAGTCCCCTAGAACTTAGAACTACTTAAACCTCAGTAACCTAAGGACATCACACACATCCATGCCCGAGGCAGGATTCGAACCTGCGACCGTAGCGGTCGCGCGGTTCCAGACGGAAGCGCCTAGAACCGCTCGGCCACACTGGCCGGTCGAATGTTCTTTCCTGAACCCCTGTCAATCCTGACTTTCTCACTATCCTTATGAAAGTTGTAACGTTGCCGTATGTGTTCTTCTGTAAACTGACATCCTCTGAATCTATGCCTTGATGTTCAAGAGATGTCGGTACAAATGTTGATGTACAATCCCTGACTAATGCGTAATTCATACTCATTCCCCCATCCAGTAACTTTATTCACAAGTGCCGGCCGGTGTGGCCCAGCGGTTCTAGGCGCTTCAGTCTGGAACGGCGCGACCGCTATGCTTGCAGGTTCGAATCCTGCCTCGGGCATGGATGTGTGTGATGTCCTTAGGTTAGTTAGGTTTAAGTAGTTCTTCGTTCTAGGGGACTGATGACCTCAGATGTTAAGTCCCATAGTGCTCAGAGCCATTTGAACCATTTATTCACAAGTGCCTCTTTGTGATAGAATTCTGAAAACAGTTCCTACTTTGAATAGATCTTTTTCTATGCAATTGACGATATACATTGCCTGGTGCTCTCGGCACACTGTTGACACTGTGGATCTCGGAATATTGAATTCCCTAACGATTTCCATGCCTCTAGCTCCAACTTTTCATTCCGCATTCAGAGTCTGTTAATTCCCTTCTTTCGGCCATAATAATGTCGAAAACGTTTTCACATGGATCACCTACGAACAAATGATAGCTCCGCAAAAGCGTCACCCTTTATACCTTGTGTACGTGATATTACCGCCTTCTGTATATTTGCATATCGGTATCGCATGACTTTGGGCCCCTGAGCGTAAGTGATTCAAGGTTCCAGTTCTCTGTGGGGGTAAAACGATCACCAGAGTGCATTAGTGTTGTTCGTGTTTAGTGCTGGTACCAGGCCTGGTAGGATATGTGAAAGGCGTGAACGACGTAGGATGTTGGGTGATCACTGTAAAGAACAAGGAGGATTCGTGTGAGACAGCGTTATCAACAACTGAAAGAGTTAGAAATGTGTCTCATTGTGGGTCTCAAACTGGTCGGCTGATGGAGTCATCCATTATCCAGATTTGTGGGGCATTCTCATGTGAAGGTGTCCTGATGATGGACGGTATGGGAATGTGAGAGCAGGCGTGCTCTTTGTCGAGGTCCCAGTCGGCCAAGTCTGGCCACCACCAGGGAGGATTACCGCATTCTGCATCAGGCACATCGTAACCCCTTCACATCTACACCTTCCATCCAGGAACAAGTAATGGACTCCCTACAAGATTGTGTGTCATCCCGCATCATTGGCTGGAGACTAGTAGCGCCAGACTAGGAGATCAGCATCCCATGCGCAGGCTTCCGTTAAAACAACACATGTGTCTCCATTTTGAATGGTACCAAGACGGGAAAGCAAGAACTGCTGGTGACGACTGTCGTGTTCAGTGACGGATCGCGGTTCTACACAACCACAGACGACCATCTTTGGCAAGTAGGCTGGTGACCTGGTGAGGGGTCTCAGTCCTCCAATCTTTTGGAGATGCACAACAACGATGGTCCTGGCGTCATCGTGTAGGGGGCATCGGCTGTGGTATCAAGGTCACGGCTGGTAGTGATTAAGGCAGCTCTGATGGTGCAATGCTACATCGTCAACATTAAGCGTCTATTGTATGTTACTTCTCATGTGACAGTGTCGTGATGCCATTTTCAACAGAACAATCCTCATCCATACTTGGCATGTGTCACCATGAATATTCTGCATGATGTTGAGGTACTCCTCTGGTCGGAAACATCTCTAGTTCTGTCCCAGACAGAACTTGTATGGGACTATTCTGATTGTCAACACTGTCCCAATGCCACTACCCTGGATGTCAAGGACCATATAGAGAGGCTGTGAGCCAGCTTGCATCAGGAAAGAATACAACGGCCTTTCCAACCGAATCAGTGCATGCATGGAGTCCAGAGGGGTTGCAGCATCATACTGATAAGTTGATTCATATTGCCAAGTTGTTTGTCAATTTAAATTAATATTGTAATCACTGAAACAACATCACATACCCTCTCATCCCGTGAAGTTTCATTTCGTTTCCTCCTCGGTGCATCACTTCTTTTGTCAGGCAATGTATTTAGTGACTATCTTGCACATTGTATAGAGTAGGCTGATAGATCCGTCATTTAATGTCTTCACTGAAATCTGTTTTCTCCGCAGGCATTCTGTTCATAACTTTCAAATAGCTGTAAAATTGCTCTATCTCCAGCTTCAGCTGTTTCCACTGAAACACCATCATCGCCCAGCTCCTTTTCTCTTGTCACTCACAGTATAGTTTTTCAACTTTATCGTCGAAAGAACAAATGAAGCAGGCAAAAAATAATACAAATATCTAAAAAATAAGATTGACAGGAATATCATCTGTCAAAGCACGAATGACTAGAAGAGAAATATCAAGCAGTAGGAGAATAGGTGATTTATGGAAAAGACAGATGACGCTTAAAAGAAAATCCAAAATACCCTTGGAGAAAAGAGAAGCACCTGTATGAATTTTAAAGAGCTCAGATGGCTAGACAGTACCAAGCGAAAATAGGAAGGCTGAAAGGAATATATAGAATGGCTATCTAAGGGAAACGCACTTGAAGACAGTGCTTTAAGAAGGGGAGAGGAAGTAGATGAAGATATGTACTGGATACTGCACTGTGAGAAGAATTTAACAGAGAGTAAAAGACAGAATTACTGAGATCCTTGCAAGAACCAGCGACGATAACCCTTTTCCAACTGGTGCGTAAGATGTATACTGCAGGCGAAATATCCCCAGACTTCAAGATGAATGTAGTATTTCCAGTTCTAAAGAAGACGTGTGATGAAAGACGTAAATGTTATGGAATCATCAGATTAATGTCATAGCTGCACCAAACTAACATGAATTATTTACAGAAGAATGGAAGAATTGATAGAAACCGATATTGAGTAAGATCAATTTGGGTTTTATATAAATGTATCACGCATGACAACACTGACCCTAAATCTTAGAAGAAAGGCTGAAGAAGGGCAAAGTTATAGTGCCAGAAAAAAATCGCAGCACCAAAAAATAATTGATACGATATTGCAGTGCCCGTGTTATTCTGATTACGATGCAAAGTTCCCTTGGATATGCGTGCTTACAACCATTGCGGCGACTACAGCCGTTACGAAACAAATCAAATGAGTTCGCATTTGCGAATAGAGACTACCATCAGCTGTAGAATGGAATGACGACAATAAAAAATGTGTGTCGGATTTCACGCTTATCGCGAGCTGTCGCCTTACCATTTGGTTATCCATGCACGACTCATGGTCACACCCAAACTTCAAAAAATGGTTCAAATGGCTCTGAGCACTATGGGACTTAACAGCTGAGGTCATCAGTCCCCTAGAACTTAGAACTACTTAAACCTAACTAACCTAAGGACATCACACACATCCATGTCCGAGGCAGGATTCGAACCTGCGACCGTAGCGGTCGCGCGGTTCCAGACTGAAGCGCCTAGAACCACTCGGCCACCACGGCCGGCCCAAAACTTCCATATGTCGTCAATCATGCATACATGTCCAAAGGACACGCATGGTGCACGACACATGGGAGTCGTCCACAGCCAGCCAAATAGTATGGCGACCGCTCGCGATAAACGGAAAATCCGGGTACGAGTTGCTGTCTGGCATAAGTTTTCATTGTCGTCATTTCATTCTACAGCTGATGGTAGTCCTTATTCGCAATTGCGAATTCATTTGAAAAATATTTAACGGCTGATGCACTTGGTCGATCAATACAGGAATAGTTAATGCTGTTTCTGGATGACGCTGAAGTTGTCGTCCATTGGTGTCTCATATGTGCCCAATTGTAGACAGATCTGGTGATCGAGCGGGCAAAGGCAACATGTCGACACGCTGTAGAGCATTTGGAGTTACAACAGCAGTATGTGGGCGAGCGTTATCCTGTTGGCAAACACCCCTGGGATGCTGTTCATGGATGGTAGTATAACAAGTGGAAACACCACATTTTCGCATAAATTTGCAGTCAGGGTGTATGGGATAACCACGAGAGTGCTCTTGCTGTCATACAAAATCGAACCCCGAACATAACTCCGAGTTTAGGTCCAGTGTGTCTAGCACGCAGACAGGTTGGTTGCTGGTCATCAACTGACCTCCTTCTAATCATCACACGGCGGCCACAGCCTCCGAGGCAGAAACAGCTTTCATCAGGAAACACAGCAGACCTCCACCCTGCTCTCCAATGAGCTCTCGCTTGACACCGCAGAAGTCGTAATTGGCGGTGGACTGTGGTCAGTGGACTGCATGCTACAGGGCGACTGCCTTGCAGCTGTCCTTGAAAAATCGATTTGAAACAGTTCGTTGTGTCACTGTGGGGCCAATTGCTGCTACAACTGCTGCTGCAGATGCAGTACGATGCCCCAAGAGCCATACGCCGGACACGATGGTCTTCATTCTCGGTAGTGTCACGTCGCCGTCCTTACCCCGATCTTCTTGCGACCGTACACTCTCGTGAGCGGCCAGCAGCCACGTTCAGTGGCTACATTCCTGCCATATCGTAGAAGGAACATCCAGCTTCTTGTAGGCCAATTACGCAACCTCGTTCAAAGTCAGTGAGGTGCTGATAACGGCGTCTTTGTCGTCTTAAGAGCAATCTTGACTAACATCAGCTCACCGAGTCCAACCTAAAAGGTAACGACCGTTTCAGAGTGTACTTAAAGCAAACTCGATTTGTATGCTTATACTGGTACTACTAGCGCCACTCTTATGCGACAGGCGCGAAATTTGAATAGACGTCTTCTTTCAGATGTAGAAACACTCATACCAACTTCCGCTTATGTCGTACAACTTCTTCTTGGTATTGTCATTTCTTCCATCAGTGTAGTTCTATAGTGTTTGAAGAATTTGAGAAATCTTTTGACAGTGTTGGCTAGAATACACTCTTGAAATTCTCGAGTTAGCAGAATTGTACAGTAGCCAGACTGTAATTATAGGACTCGAAGAACATGAAAGGAAGCAGAATGCAGCAAGACAGGATTGCACCTGATCCCAAAAGTTATTCAGTCTGTACAATGAGCGAGCTGAACAAGAAACGAAGGAGGACTTTAGAAAGGTGCCGAAGTTCAGGAAGCAGAAATAAAAACTTTGAGGTTTGCTGATGACTTTGTAATTCTTTCACATACGGTATAGGGCTTGGAAGAGAAATCGAACGGAATGTCTTGTCTTGAGAAGATGTTGTTGTTGTTGCTGTTGTTGTTATCGTCGTCGTCGTCATCGTCGTTGTTGTGGCCTTCAGTCTGAAAATTGTTCTGACACAGCTCTCAATGCTCTCTCTCTTCATCTATGCATAACTGTTACTTACTGCAATCTATGTCCATTTGAATCTTCTTACTATTCTCCAGCCTTGGTCTCCACCTATAATTTCTGCCCCTTATACTTCTTTCCATTGTCAAACTACCAATTTCTTGATGTCTTAGGATGTGTGCTATTGGCTGATTGCTGAAAGAATACCTTTTCCCCCGTTTCGATTCAGTACCGCTTCATTACTTATTCAATCCACCAATTTAATTATCATCAGTCTTCTTCAGTACCACATTTCGAAAGCTAGTATCCTATCTTGAACTGCTTTCCGCCCATATTTCACTTCTCTATTTTCCAGACAAGTATCTTGAGAAAAGACTACTTAATACTTACATTTATTTTAGAGGTTAATGAAATCTCTTTTTTCAGAAACGCTTTTCTTCCTATTGCCAGTCTGTGTTTTACATCCTCCTTACTTCAGCCATCATCAGTCATCTTGCTGCCCAAATAGCAAGACTCATCCACTACTTTTAGTGTCTCGTTTTCTAACTTAATTCTATCAGCATTGCTTTATTTAATTAGACTGTATTCCATTACACTCGTTTTACCTTTATTCATGTCATCTTACACATCCTTTCAAGGCATTCTCCATTCAGTTGAACTGTTCTTCCAAGTCCTTTGCCGTTTCTAAAAGAATAGCAACAGCAGACCCAAACCTCAAAATTTTAATTTCTTCTCACCACAATTTCTTTAGTTTTAGTCTGTGACACTTAACCAACAAATAGTGGTCAGAGTCCATATCTGCTGCTGGGTTTCAGTTTACAATTTGCTTTGAGAATTTGTGTCTTACTATTACATAATCTACTTAAAATCCTCCCATGTCTGCAGGTCTCTCCCATGTAAACCTGAAAAAAGGTCATGAGATGAACATTAACAAAAGTAAAACAAGTGTAATGCAATACAGCCAAATTACATCAGTCTGTACAGTAGATAAGGAAAGGTGGCATTGAAAGTACTTAGATGAGCCAACTGGCAACAGCAAGAAAAGCATTTCGGAAAAAGAAAAATGAATTAAGATGTAATATAAAGTTAAGTGTTAGGCAGTCGTACGTGAAGGTACTTGCCTGTGCAGGAAAGAAGAAAGCAGAGGCGTTTGAAAACTCATGTTACTGAAGAAAACTAAAGATGTGGAACTGAGTCGAATAGAGAAGAAAAGAACTTCATGGGACAACTTGACTAAAAGAAGCAACCAGTTGATAGAACACATTGTGAGAAATCAAGGAATAGTTATTTGGTAATTGGGAAAGTGTGAAACATAAAACCTGTAAAGGGAGACAAAAGCTAGATTACAGCAAAAGGGTTCAAGTAGATGTAACATAAGGTAATTCTGCAGAAATGAAGATATGAGAATAGGACAAACTAGTATTCAGATTTGCATCATCCAGACTTTGAAATGAAAAACCACAGCACCAAACCAACAACAACAATCTTAAGAGCTGTGAACATAAGATTACAATACTAACAGATGTCAGTAGGAGATTTATGAGGCTCTGAGCGCACTTTATCACGCACTTGCCAAAAGTCTCCTCAGCCAATCGAAATTTTCAATCATTTGATCACACACAGTAATCAGAAGATTTATAAACATTAACTGAATATCATAAACAAAAACAATGATGGAAAATCAGCAAAATAACAGATTTTAGCTCAATAGTATAAATAAAAAATAACTAATTGTAATGAATAAAGTCTCATATATGAAAAAAATCAAAAATTATGAACTTTAAAAATATAAATCTAATAAAACTAAAAAAACTAATAAAAATTTAAAGTCTTTTATTGACTTTTAAAGGAACTAATAAATTTTTTAATCTTGTAAATTAGCTCCTCAAATTTAGTATTCAAATATTTACAAGCTGTATAAGCTCACATTTTTCTTTTAAAAAATACAATAAATCATTTTATACATTAGCTCCCCAAATCTAGTATTCAAATACCCACCACCTTTATAAACTCATAGTTCCATTTTTTAAATTCTGACTTATTTGTTTTCCATTTTATTTAATCTACTAATGTTCTTTGTCTTTCATTATTAAACAATTTATTAAATTTTTGCTTATAATTGAGTAGTCAGTGGATTACTTCACTGTAGCTCAACTGCTAAGGTATTCTAAAAGAAATAATGTAAGGCAGATACATTTTAAGAAAAGAAAAATCGATTAATTTATAATTAAACACATCATCATTAATCAGAGAAGAAGTTTAAAAATGGAAACAATTAGCATATTCTAACATTGAAAATAATGGCACAATTATTAAAAAGATAAAGCTACATAATTAAAAGAAATATTCACTTTTTCTACCAACATATATATTTGTAACAACAGGAACCAGAGAACCAATTAATAATTGTGTAGTTATAAAGAATTTAAAAAATATTACAAAATATGAATACCAAAAATAATATACACTCTGTTGAGCTTAATCATTTCTTGAATGCGTCAAAACCACTAATCAGGTTAAAGAAAATTATATAATGATTGATAATAAATTTTATATTTTATTGTGAGTACAGAATGCAGCCCAATATCTAAGTTATGGATTTGAGCATCAAACTCAAAATTATAGCATTACTACAGAAAAAGATACATCCAAAAAATTTAAGAATGAAATACAAAGAATTTTAACAAAAATTTCTAAATTTCAAACATGTAGATCAGGACAGACATAAAACATAGTTGTTGGAACACAGTTACAATTAATAAATATAATACATTAAGAGGATCATCATATACAGAATTACCAGAAAAAATAATAACTAAGTTTTAGTAATGATAAAAATAATGACCAAAAAAATCTTTGTGGTCAACAAAATCAGCATTATATCCTGTAAATAAGACCCACAAAGAATTAGTAAATATAAAAAGGTTAATATTCAACAAAAATTTCAAACTTATAGATTCGATTATTGAAATATTGTAAACTTAAACTGACATTTCAGAAGTATTTATTAATTCTTATTTCTTTGCTGCAAAATATAAAGTATACCATTAAAAAACATCAAAACCTAAAACAGTAAACATATTAATTCACTATATTTTCAAGAGGAATAGAAACTCACACTAATGTTGGATAAAAGATTTATTTAAACATGTTTCAACTTAGATAACAAAACATGAGAAAGCAGGTTATTTGTGAAATGTGTTTATTACATTTACTAATAAAGGACAATTAGACAGTCACTCACAAAATTATTTAACAAAGGATCAAAAGTCGAACTACAAGAGATAGGCCATATATAACATTTAAAAATTACATCTACACTCAAAATATTCCTTCTCCTATTTAAGCTGATTTTGAAGGTTTGTTATAAAAATAAATTGAAAATCCACAACTAACAACAGATGTCATTATTAATCTTTGCAAAAACAGACATAATGTCTTATGGGATAACAGCAATCAGTGATTTTATGTTACTTTAAATCCGTCATGTGATGTGACGTAGCATGTGAAAGTTGCTGAATTGGACGGGTTACTCCTGTAACTTAAATATCAGATCTGAAGATGGTTCTGAATGAACCGAAACCGGTCATATGAATAATAAAAAAAAAAAAATTTGCAATCAAGATGGATTTAAAGTAACATAGTAATCATTATTAATCGTTTCTAGAGAGAAAAATTACAATCTATATACAAACTTAACAATAAACAAATAAATCAAACTGATTTAAAAATAAAATTAAATACCGAAACTTATACTACAAAATGTCAAAAATAAGAATGAAGCGATTTTCATTTGAATATGAAATATATAAATGGACACTATACAAGTTCTGTAGTGTGTAAGGGATCAAATTGTAATAAAAAATTTATGGAATGGATGAAAAACAAGTTATAGAAATAAGAAGAATTTATTCTGAAGAAAAGAAATTAAAGCTTTGATTTCTGAAAAACATTCAAGAGACAATAAACCTAAAATTAGTGCATTTTGTAGAAAACTCTATACAAAAAAAATTTTCACCATGATCATGAGTGTGCTCCCTGCCGCCGTTGGATAAGCAACTGAGCAGCAAGTCGTATACTCCTAGCTCACTCATTTGTTACATAGTTTAATTCTTAATTTCTTTAAGTGTTTTTGGTACTTGCATTGTTTAATTCATAAATTTCGGGCGTATTATAGTATTTGAGAGCTGTTGCATCGCGTTTTAGTACCTGAATAGTGTAAATTCGCGTAGTCGTTTGTCTACTGTTTTTGTTTTGAACGGCCAGTGTCGGTTGGTCACAGTCAGTGTGCTCCCTGCCGCCGTTGGATAAGCAGCTGAGCAGCAAGTCGTATACTCCTAGCTCACTCATTTGTTACATAGTTTAATTCTTAATTTCTTTGCGTGTTTTTGGTACTTGCATTGTTTAATTCATAAATTTCGGGCGTATTATAGTATCTGAGAGTGTAGCATCGCGTTTTAGTACCTGAATAGTGTAATTTCGCTTAGTCTCCTTCCGCTGCCGAGCAGTGTCAGCAGTGCGCAAGTAGCAGCATTACTGCGTTTACTAGGCAATCTTGTATTTTAATAACCGTTTAAATATTGTCGATTTGTTTGCGCTCTCTGTAGATTAGTTCAGACGTTCTTTGCAAAACAGTTTTTAGCATGGATAGGGACTGCAACTGCTGTGTTCGGATGCAGGCTGAGTTGGCATCCCTTCGCTCCCAGCTTCAGGCAGTGTTGGCTTCGGTCACACAGCTTGAGGCTGTTGCCACTGGGCATCACTGTGGGGGTCCGGATGGGGGTTTGTCGGGGACGGCCAGCTCGTCCCACGCATCCCCTGATCGGACTAAGACTGTGGTTGCCTGGGGTACTGCCCGCATTGAGGCTGATCCTTCACCTGTGGTAGAGTGGGCGGTCGTTTCAAGGTGTGGCAGGGGGCGAAAGACGTTCCGGAGGGCTGAACGGAAAGCCTCTCCAGTTTGTCTGACAAACCGGTTTCAGGCTCTGTCTCAGGCTGATACTGATCTTCGGCCTGACACGGCTGCTTGTCCTGTTCCAGAGGTTGCCCCTCAGTCTGCAAGATCTGGGCAGTTGCAGAGGGTGGGCTTACTGGTAGTTGGGAGCACCAACGTCAGGCGCGTAATGGGGCCCCTTAGGGAAATGGCAGCAAGAGAGGGGAAGAAAACCAATGTGCACTCCGTGTGCATACCGGGGGGAGTCATTCCAGATGTGGAAAGGGTCCTTCCGGATGCCATGAAGGGTACAGGGTGCACCCATCTGCAGGTGGTCGCTCATGTCGGCACCAATGATGTGTGTCGCTATGGATCGGAGGAAATCCTCTCTGGCTTCCGGCGGCTATCTGATTTGGTGAAGACTGCCAGTCTCGCTAGCGGGATGAAAGCAGAGCTCACCATCTGCAGCATCGTCGACAGGACTGACTGCGGACCTTTGGTACAGAGCCGAGTTGAGGGTCTGAATCAGAGGCTGAGACGGTTCTGCGACCGTGTGGGCTGCAGATTCCTCGACTTGCGCCATAGGGTGGTGGGGTTTTGGGTTCCGCTGGATAGATCAGGAGTCCACTACACGCAACAAGCGGCTACACGGGTAGCAGGGGTTGTGTGGCGTGGGCTGGGCGGTTTTTTAGGTTAGATGGCCTTGGGCAAATACAGAAAGGGCAACAGCCTCAACGGGTGTGGGGCAAAGTCAGGACATGCGGGGACCAAGCAGCAATCGGTATTGTAATTGTCAACTGTCGAAGCTGCGTTGGTAAAGTACCGGAACTTCAAGCGCTGATAGAAAGCACCGAAGCTGAAATCGTTATAGGTACAGAAAGCTGGCATAAGCCAGAGATAAATTCTGCCGAAATTTTTACAAAGGTACAGACGGTGTTTAGAAAGGATAGATTGCATGCAACCGGTGGTGGAGTGTTCGTCGCTGTTAGTAGTAGTTTATCCTGTAGTGAAGTAGAAGTGGATAGTTCCTGTGAATTATTATGGGTGGAGGTTACACTAAACAACCGAACTAGGTTAATAATTGGCTCCTTTTACCGACCTCCCGACTCAGCAGCATTAGTGGCAGAACAACTGAGAGAAAATTTGGAATACATTTCACATAAATTTTCCCAGCATGTTATAGTCTTAGGTGGAGATTTCAATTTACCAGATATAGACTGGGACACTCAGATGTTTAGGACGGGTGGTAGGGACAGAGCATCGAGTGACATTATACTGAGTGCACTATCCGAAAATTACCTCGAGCAATTAAACAGAGAACCGACTCGTGGAGATAACATCTTGGACCTACTGATAACAAACAGACCCGAACTTTTCGACTCTGTATGTACAGAACAGGGAATCAGTGATCATAAGGCCGTTGCAGCATCCCTGAATATGGAAGTTAATAGGAATATAAAAAAAGGGAGGAAGGTTTATCTGTTTAGCAAGAGTAATAGAAGGCAGATTTCAGACTACCTAACAGATCAAAACGAAAATTTCTGTTCCGACACTGACAATGTTGAGTGTTTATGGAAAAAGTTCAAGGCAATCGTAAAATGCGTTTTAGACAGGTACGTGCCGAGTAAAACTGTGAGGGACGGGAAAAACCCACCGTGGTACAACAACAATGTTAGGAAACTACTGCGAAAGCAAAGAGAGCTCCACTCCAAGTTTAAACGCAGCCAAAACCTCTCAGACAAACAGAAGCTAAACGATGTCAAAGTTAGCGTAAGGAGGGCTATGCGTGAAGCGTTCATTGAATTCGAAAGTAAAATTCTATGTACCGACTTGACAGAAAATCCTAGGAAGTTCTGGTCTTACGTTAAATCAGTAAGTGGCTCGAAACAGCATATCCAGACACTACGGGATGATGATGGCATTGAAACAGAGGATGACACGCGTAAAGCTGAAATACTAAACACCTTTTTCCAAAGCTGTTTCACAGAGGAAGACCGCACTGCAGTTCCTTCTCTAAATCCTCGCACAAACGAAAAAATGGCTGACATCGAAATAAGTGTCCAAGGAATAGAAAAGCAACTGGAATCACTCAATAGGGGAAAGTCCACTGGACCTGACGGGATACCAATTCGATGCTACACAGAGTACGCGAAAGAACTTGCCCCCCTTCTAACAGCCGTGTACCGCAAGTCTCTAGAGGAACGGAGAGTTCCAAATGATTGGAAAAGAGCACAGATAGTCCCAGTCTTCAAGAAGGGTCGTCGAGCAGATGCGCAAAACTATAGACCTATATCTCTTATGTCGATCTCTTGTAGAATTTTAGAACATGTTTTTTGCTCGCGTATCATGTCATTTCTGGAAACCCAGAATCTACTATGTAGGAATCAACGTGGATTCCGGAAACAGCGATCGTGTGAGACCCAACTCGCCTTATTTGTTCATGAGACCCAGAAAATATTAGATACAGGCTCCCAGGTAGATGCTATTTTTCTTGACTTCCGGAAGGCGTTCGATACAGTTCCGCACTGTCGCCTGATAAACAAAGTAAGAGCCTACGGAATATCAGACCAGCTGTGTGGCTGGATTGAAGAGTTTTTAGCAAACAGAACACAGCATGTTGTTATCAATGGAGAGACGTCTACAACCGCTAAAGTAACCTCTGGCGTGCCACAGGGGAGTGTTATGGGACCATTGCTTTTCACAATATATATAAATGACTTAGTAGATAATGTCGGAAGTTCCATGCGGCTTTTCGCGGATGATGCTGTAGTATACAGAGAAGTTGCAGCATTAGAAAATTGTAGCGAAATGCAGGAAGATCTGCAGCGGATAGGCACTTGGTGCAGGGAGTGGCAACTGACCCTTAACATAGACAAATGTTATGTATTGCGAATACATAGAAAGAAGGATCCTTTATTGTATGATTATATGATAGCGGAACAAACACTGGTAGCAGTTACTTCTGTAAAATATCTGGGAGTATGCGTGCGGAACGATTTGAAGTGGAATGATCATATAAAATTAATTGTTGGTAAGGCGGGTACCAGGTTGAGATTCATTGGGAGAGTGCTTAGAAAATGTAGTCCATCAACAAAGGAGGTGGCTTACAAAACACTCGTTCGACCTATACTTGAGTATTGCTCATCAGTGTGGGATCCGTACCAGATCGGTCTGACGGAGGAGATAGAGAAGATCCAAAGAAGAGTGGCGCGTTTCGTCACAGGGTTATTTGGTAACCGTGATAGCGTTATGGAGATGTTTAATAAACTCAAGTGGCAGACTCTGCAAGAGAGGCGCTCTGCATCGTGGTGTAGCTTGCTGTCCAGGTTTCGAGAGGGTGCGTTTCTGGATGAGGTATCGAATTGCTTCCCCCTACTTATACCTCCCGAGGAGATCACGAATGTAAAATGAGACAGTAGAGCGCGCACGGAGGCTTTCAGACAGTCGTTCTTCCCGCGAACCATACGCGACTGGAACAGGAAAGGGAGGTAATGACAGTGGCACGTAAAGTGCCCTCCGCCACACGCCGTTGGGTGGCTTGCGGAGTATCAATGTAGATGTAGATGTAGAACAGGAAAATATATACATTCTGTGTCTACTAATTGTAGTTTACAATTAAAACTTCCAATTTCTGAACCAGTTTATTTACATAATCAGCCATGATATGATTCTCATTTATTTCTAAAAAGTACTTTGTTACAATGAAAATGGAAGACTTAATACCAAATGATGACAATAATTATTTGTTTTAGTAAAAAAAGAGAAAATCTGAAAATAAGAGTTATTCAAAGATTTAAATTTATAGCTTCAAGCCTTGATAAACTTTCTACAAATTTAAAAAAGAAACAAGTGAAAAATATTTTACAAACATTTCCCAAAAGATCTAATAAATTAACTAAATAAGAATGGAATTTTCCTTATGATTATAGAGATAGTCCAGAAAATCTGAATAAAAAGAACTTCTACCAAAAGAATATTTTGATAATAAATAAAATGAATGTGATAGTAATGAAGAAGATTAGAAATGTGCTGGATTAATTCGGGATAAAATCAATATAAAAATATTGGAGAACATCATTATTTATAATTATTTATTGACAGTCTCGAAAATTTCAGAAAACCTGTGAAAAGCTTATGATCTAGACTCTTCTTGGTATTTATGTCACCATGATTATCTTTTAGTTCAATGTTAGAAATAACAGTACAACTATTTGAACTATTAAAAGATTGTGATATGATGCTAATGGTTTGAAAATATATAAGAACTATATATATATATATATATATATATATATATATATATATATATATATATATATATATATATATATACAGAAATATTTTATATAGTTATGTTCTAAGCCATTATTTGACTTACAGATGTTTCGAATCAGTTGAGCCAAATTCGTTTGACTCTAAAAAAATAAGCGAAAATCAGCCACTTCAAAAATTGGTTATATTTTTGATAAAGACTTTGAATACCCAAAAAATTAGAATCATCTATAAAAAGAGAAAACTGTTAACTACTTTAGACAATATATTTAATTACATTGTTCTCTATAGAAATCTCAACCAGTATTTATATCTAATTATACATAAAGTTTATAATATAAACAGTCTCATAAATAGATTTAAATACAGAAATGATTATGAAAAGGATTTCTACACACTGTTTAATGATTCAGTATTTGGCAAAGCAAATGAAAATATAACAAAGAGAGTACATAGAAAATTAGATTCAAATTCACATAATGTGATAAATTAGTAGGAAACCAAACCTTAAGGAAAGAACAATATTTAATGAAAATTTAGTTGCTATCCATGTAAATAAAACTGAAATTTTGTTTAATAAATGTACCTATAATGGAAGGTGTATACTTGGTTCATCGAAAAAATTAATATACAATCGACACTACAAAGCTATAAAAGTAAGGTATGGAGAAAATATAGAAATTTTTTTAACAAGATACTGGTTTTATAGCTATAATACGAAAATGGAAGACTTTTATAAAGATATGAAATAAATGATTGATAAATATGATAGTAGTGATCATTCAGATGATCGTATTTACTATATATAATCAAGTAAATAAAAACACATCAGGAAAAATTATGGATGAATGTAATGGATATAGAATGGAGGAATTTATGGTTTAAGAGAAAAAATATATGCTTATAAAAGTGATAACAAAGAAGAGAAAAAATCTAAAGAGGTTAGGAAAAATTCTGTTAAAAATGAAACAAGTTTACAAGATTATGAAGATAGTTTGTTTGAGAGCAATGAATAATGCAGAACTATGAGCTTAATATGAAGCTTTATTCTCTTGAGAGTAATAAAAAAATTAAGTGTTCACAACAATAAAAGATATTTTTTAGAAAAGAAAATAGACACACTACCATATTGACATTACAAAATAAATAATTAGTTTATGACATAATTTTCATTTTAATTTTTGGTAATAAAATATAAACAGAATGAAAAATTGTTATAAATTTTTTTATTTTTGTTACATTCTAGAAAACATTTACTTCATTATTTGTCCTTAAAGGCCAGAGTCTTATAAAAACAATTAAAAGTCTCTAATTTCTAGACAATTTATGCATTTTTTAAAATTAATATTTTCTCCATTGTCATCAATAGACAGGGTAATATTATTCAGCGTTGTTTTATCATAATTCGTTTTAAATGTTATTATAGTAGTGTTTAGAAAAATTCTTTTCACACACACAAAGAATTTGATTTTTGCTACCTGTTTTTTATTATGCACATTTAGATCAGCTCTATTCATTGTTGTATAACTATCTTTTGTATATTTCTGTGAAGTATTGTTATCAAATGATTTCTTTACTTGACAAGCTTTACACTATCTAGATTCAGTCACTTTCATTTACCAAAAAAATTAATAGAAAGAAGAAAAGGTATTCAAAATAAAATTCCTACTAAATTTTTTTCCCATAAAGAGAAATTTGTATTACATATAAAGAACTATTTACTTTTATTTTACAAAAAAATAATCCTTGGCCTAAAGCAAAAGGGGTTGCTGAAATTTTAGAATGTAAAGATAACACATTAGCGATTAGAAAAAATATTGGTGAAGATAGTAAGATCATTTATGAAACTATAAAATCGATACGGCAGGATCCCTTAAGAGGAAATGAAAATTCATCTATACTTATTACTGAATATGGGTTATAATCCTTAAAACTGGAAAAAAGGTAACAAATTCATACAGAAACCAAATAGAACACAAAAATTATTGTACAGATGGTCAAAAACATATTAAAACATGAAGAAGAATACAAAAATAATTATGAGATAATTAAACTGGAAGAGAGTACCAAAGAGAAAATTTAATGCAAACATGTAATATTGCTTCACAGTCAACAAACAAACAAAAATGATAAAATAAATAGAATATTGCCAAAAATAATTTCTTGAACACTAACGAATATTTAAGGCCAACATTTGTTATTTTAATATTATTCACTCACATTTTAGATGCAGTTATTATGTTATTAGAAGACAAAGAAAAAGACCAGAAAAACAATTAAATTAGAAATAGACATCCTAATTGTGAGAAAAGGTCAAGATTTAGTTGTTACCCCGATTCAGTAAATTTGTATTTAACAATGAAGGAAAATTTAACAACATATTATCATTGCAATAGTTTTTAAATAATAGATAGACCAGAAGAGTTTATTTATGATATAGTAAATCGAATCCTTGCTGATTTTCACTTTTAATGTTAATATTATTCCCTTTCAAAACTAATTTTAAGTATCTACATAAAAAAAATAATATTTCACACCCAAATATTATGGAAATGGTAAAAAAAATTTAGTAAAAACTTTAATATAGTATACCATTTGTAAATTTGTTTTTTGGAGTTGTCATAAAAATTTCAATTACATCTTTTAATTTGTATGTAACTGGGTATATGTCTTTACTTCCAAAAATATATGTTGATCAATTAGCTCTGTAGCATTTTTAAAAAAATTACTTTTAATTTAGTGATTTGAACTTTGTCTCTTCTATTTTGATTTACTGGTATATACAGTTACATCTTTTCAGTTTATCACTAACTTCCATTGGCTTTATATTCATTGTTGAACTTTTGGATTATTATATTCATCAATTAGTTGTTTAATTAAGTCAGTCCATTTATACTTAATTTAAAGATCAAAATTTTTCGTTGTTTTTCTTTTAGTGTTGCAATAACCAAGTCAAGCCTTTGATTTGGAAAATTTGAATAATTATTAAGTTCAAATTTTGTAATAAGTTCTTGAAAATAATTATTACAAAATTCCTTGTCATAATTTTTTTTAAATTTCGTGTATGTCACCCTTAAAACTTTCTGATACAATTTTACTATTTCATGTTTAGCTGGAGTAGCCCAAGCAAATTTTGGAATGCATTAGTTATAGTCAGTAAATATTTGAAAACTTTATTTATTTTTAGGCACTTTCAATTTCCCAGAAGTCATCTGTAGTGATTCTGCATGTAATAAATCATCTACACCAAATCAAATAATAATTCTTCCTTTGAAATTTTTTTCTTATCTCTTTATATAATTCATTAATTATTTCTTCATGAATATTATTAGTCTAACACCCAGCACCTAATAACTTTTTTCCACTAATTTACGTTTTTTATTTTCACAAACTGTACAAATATCTTTAATTCTTTGTCTTCCATTGCTTGTTGTACTTCTATTTGGATGATGTGTATCAGTAAATTTTTTAAATTTCAACAACAGATATAATTGGGATTATCCATTTATATAATAATTAATTTCATCAAATAAAATTATTTTTATATCTACTGGAACAACTTTAATTTTCACTTTTAATTTGGAAAATTCGATTTATTAGCACTATTTCTTTCATAAATATAAATATCACAGAATGATATTCTTTTACCTATATTTTTACCAATAACAATAACTTTTTAAGAGTAAATATATATTTTAGATTTTGCGTTTTATATCCATTTCCAGGTATAAATAAAAATTCAATGATTTGTTTATCACTGACCTTAACTGTTATTCCATTAAATTCATCTAACTGCTAATCTTATGTCATTTATACTTGAATTATAAACTTCCATAGGACTATTAAAAATATTATTTATTTTATTGAATTGTGTTAGAACTATTGAATTGTGTTTGAACTATTTTAAAAAAGTTTTTTGTATCTTCTTCTATACAGTTTTTAGTAACATAGTTAGAGAGTTAAATTTTTGTTTATTCGTCTTTGGTAACAAGATTATTAAACTCTTTTCCTACGTTACATTTCTTCAATGCATGTTAATATCGATTGGACCATTTATATCTACTAATTTTATTATTAAAATAACATTTAGTCTATTTGAAAATGCTAAGTAATTCTTTATGAAATTGTTTAATTATATTTTTATTTTTATTCTCATTCATATGTAATAATTTTTGCATTAATACTCGATTCTGTTAGGCCTAAATTGTTTTTTTTTTAAAATTCGTGTTTAAAACTTTTTATTCTGGTTTTTATTAATTTTTGATTCAAACACATGTTTACTGATTTTTGATTCCAGTTCTTTATTAATTTTTTATTATATTTGTAATTCAGGTTTTGATGTTATTTAAATTCATGTTTATTAATTTTAATTCTAATTGTTTATTAATTTTTTATCTATTTTTCCTAAATTCATTTTTTTGTTAATATTTAACTCTCAGCTTTTTCTAAATATTCATATTTTATTCCAGAAGAGTCCATTTATAAAATTTAAAATATCATTAAATTCATAATTATCTGACAATAGTTTTAACACAAATAAGCACAAATGACCACAAATTAATCAAAATTTTGTATTCTTTCAACATCACAATATAAATCTTTTTCTCAGTCTAATCAGTTCTTCCGATATATTGGCACCAAATGAATCAGAAATTATTTTTGTGTTATTTTATCTGTAATAAGAAAGCCAGTTAGTACTGACATTATCAGAAGGATGTGAATTAACTACATCATATTCAAAATTTTATAATTATTCAGGTAATTTATCAATCAAAAATACCTCTAAAATATTTAATTTTTGATTCCTTTACAGGATTTTCCTATAGCAAAATTTGATAAAGTTTTATAATATCTGTTTATCATTTTTTAGAACTTTTTTACTCCAGTGCCTTCTGCTCAAATGCTTAATATTGTCTTTTTTCTTGTTCTGATTCTTTATCAGTTTATTCCTTGTTTATTTCTTCATTAGGTACAGCAGCAGCTCCACCATCTAGTGAACCAACATTAGCTAAATTTCTTTTATCAAATTATGATATTTAATACCTCTACTTGGCTTTGTTTTATTTGGATTCTTTTCAAAATATAATGCTCATGAATGAAATAATATATCTGCATAGTTTGATAAAACTGTAATATTAAAATTTCTACACTTACCATCCATAGTATTCGGTTTTTCAGTTGAAAGATTCATTAAACCCTCTGTACCCTCGTATGTCCTTTTGCCACCTGTTAATTTATCTCTATCAAATTTTACTCATAATCCACCAACAAATTTAAATGTATCAACAGACCTTAATCCAGAAACTTGATCTTTCTTATGGTTGATCTCTTATGTTTATTTCTTTACCATTTTGAACTTCTCTTTACCCTCATCTTCTTATTTATTGAATGTATCTTGTATTTCTGATTCATTTAGTGAATAATCCTAATGTTTAATTGGTGGCATATCATCAAATTCTTGTAAATATTGATGATCCTTTTAAGGAATCAATTTTTTTCAGTCACTTTACATTCTTCTATGGATTTAAATACACCATCACTTAAACTTTTTCTATTGCATCAATTTCAGGATGGTCTCTCTTACTTTTTTTACATTCTGGGCTAGGTTAATTCCCCCATTTTTTAAATTCTTCCTTTAATTCTTTCTTTAACTTTCTATTTTGTTTAGCTTTTTTAATAACTTCAGGTTTATATTTGGCCAACATTTAATAAAGATAAAAAAGAATAATAATTTGTTTTTTAACATTTTACATTTTATGTTTTTATATTTTTGTTTTTTATTTTTTATTTTTATATCTGTCTGTTTTATGTTTTAGATTTTTATGTTTTTATGTTCTTAATTTGTTTTTGGTTTTGTCTTATATTTATATGTTTTATATTGGTACACATAATTAAAGCTTTTGGCCATTAAGGCCTTTGTCACCAGTAGACACACATATATACATGCAGTTTGGTCTCAGCTCTCTGAGGCTGCAGACGTGTGTACAAGTTGTGTGTGTGTGTGTGTGTGTGTGTGTGTGTGTGTGTGTGTGTGTGTGTTTACTGGTGACAAAGGCCTTAATGGCCAAAAGCTTTAATTGTGTGAATCTTTTTATTGTTGCCTATTGCAACTCTGCATCTCCACTATATGGTGAGTAGTAACTTTCCTTCTCTGGTACTGTTACATTCCATCCTGGATTTTCCATTGTTTAAGATATGATTTCAGTTTATTTTTGAAGCTATTACTGCTGTCTGTCAGACATTTTATTTAATCTTGCAATTTGTCGAAAATTTTTATAGCAGCATATTTTACCCCTCTCTGTGCCAAACATAGGTTGAGCAAAGGATAGTATAAGTCTTTCTTTTTTCTGGTATTATAATCATGAATGTTACTGTTGTTTTTAAAATGGTCCATGTTGTTGAGAACAAATTTCATTAGTGAGTAAATGTACTGCCAGGCTGTTGTAAGAATTCCCAATCTTTTAAAAGATCTGCGACTATGAACCCCACACGTTATTCTAACCACTTTCTTTTGAGCAGTGAATACTTTATGTCTAAATGTTGAGTTAACCAAAAATATTATTCCATATGACATCAGAGAGTGAAAGTATGCATAGTATGTTAGCTTACTAATTTCTATATCCTCAAAATTGGCAATTATTCTGACTGCAAACGTTGCTGAACCTAGTTGCTTTACAAGATCCAAAATATGAATTTTCCAATTAAAATTCTCATCTATATGTACACCCAAAAACTTAGTATGCTCTAAACTGTCTACTGACTTCTGTTGATATATTTATTGAAGGATCTGTTCAGATAGGAAGGGAGATCGTTCATATATATCAAGAACAGAAGAGGACCCAGGATTGAACCCGGCGGAACACCTAATGTAATTTCACCCCCGTTAGATGAAGTGGCAAACTTACTTAAATCACTTGACCCATATAAGGAAACTTTTTGCTTCCTGTTCTGTAGGTATGACTTAAACCACTCATATGCTATTCTGTTTATACCACAGAATTGTAATTTCTGTAACATAATGTTACAGATAGAAGTGCTCTGATTTAAAAGGGTGGATTCAAGGTGAAAGGATATCAATGATAAGCCTTGCTGACGACATTGCTGTCCTCATTAAGGTGAAGAAGAATTACAGGATGTGTTGAATGGAATGAAAAATCTAATGAGTACTGAGAATAAACAGGAGAAAGGCTAAAGTAATGAGAGGTGGCAGATAGGAGAATAGTGAGAAACCTGACATCAAAATTGGTGTTCAAGAAGTAGACCAAGTTAAGGAATTGTACTACCTTGGTAGGAAAATAACCCATGTGAGATGAAGCAAAGATGACATAAAAAGCAGACTTACATGGGCAAAAAGAGAATTCCTGGACAAGAGAATTCTGCTAGTATCACAGTTGGCCCTTAATTTGAGAAAGAAATTTCTGAGAATGTACATCTGGTGCACAGCATTGTATGGTAGTGACTCAAAGACTGAAGGAAAGCTGGAGCAGAAGGGAATTGAAGCATCTGAGATGTAGTGCCACAGAAGATTGTTGAAAAATTATATGAACTAATAAGTTAAGGAATGAGAAGGCACTCTGCAGAATCACCAAAGAAAGGAATATATGGAAAATGCTGACAAAAAGAAGGGACGCCATGGAATAACCTCTATGGTACTAAAGGGTAAAAACTGCAGTGGAATATAGAGACTGGAATACATACAACAAATAATTGAGGACATAGGGTGCAAGCAAAGTTCAAAGATGGAGAGATTGGCACAAGAGGGGAATTCGTAGTAGGCCATCTCAAACCAGTCAGAAGGCTGATGGCTAAAAAAACGCCAAAAGTAAATAGAGAAGTGACAGGACCAACAGCAAGCCTGCGGCTCACATGCCAGATGTGCTACAAAATACAGCCTGCAGGAGACATGCAAACACAAAGCAAATGACTGCCAAGTCAGGTTGGCAAGCCACAGAGCCCTGCTGATAACTCCTCAGAGAGTGACAGTTGTGACACTGCGATGTACACTAGTACCGAGGTGGCGCAGTGGTTAGCACACTGGACTCGGATTCGGGAGGACGACGGTTCAATCCCGTCTCCAGCCATCCTGATTTAGGTTTTCTGTGATTTCCCTAAATCGCTCCAGGCAAATGCCGGGATGGTTCCTTTGAAAGGGCACGGCCGATTTCCTTCCCCATCCTCCCCTAACCCGAGCTTGTGCTCCGTCTCTAATGACCTCATTGTCGACGGGACGTTAAAAGACACTAACCTAACCTAACCTACACCAGTACCCTCTGTCGTACATATTCCACAGTGACAACAACAATAGCCCTTCTGGAAAACTGGAACTCCACAGCAGTAAAGATGCATCTGGTAACAGTTCAGTCCATGGTTGAGATCCCTTGAGAAGGCTCTACATTGATTGGAAACAAACAGAGGTCACACATAAATTGAGTTGACACAATTCATGAAAAGGGTTGTACTATTGGAAGATGTCTGCACATACATCTACATACATACTTCACAAGCCACCAACTGATGCACAGTGGAGGATGTCTTGTGCCATTGCTAGTAATTACCTTTCCTGTTCCACTCACCAAAGGAGGAAGGCAAAGAAAGACTGTCTATATACTTCCATACAAGCCCCGATCTCTCTTATCTTTGCTGTAATTTAGTGGCATTACGATTGTTTCGAGAAAAGAACATCCTCTTCACTCCCTTATGAGTTTAGGAAAGATGTACATAATATTCACTTTTTAATCGAACCTACTAGAGACAAATCTATTAGTACACCTCTGAACTGCTTCAATGTCTACCTTTAACGCAACTTGGTGGGGATCCTAAACACTTGAACAGTACTCAACGAATGAGTCACACTGGAGTTCTATACAAGGTCTCATTTACAGACTGAAAGTTGTCTTGCGAAACTTAATTCTTACTTATTTATCTATACTCTTATTCTGGGCAAGACACGTGGGTTGGTCTATCTGATAATGGCATAAGAAACAGAGCACTGACATGGAATCATTACGTTTTGTAACAAATTATACGCTTTAAGGAATCCTATCTCTATATAGTATACTAATTTCAATGAAAGTGAAGATGACAGTTCATTATAGGAAGGCCTGAACTCGAGAAAATAATTGTATCCTCATAGACACTCAGAACTTCTTAATTAATTCTGGAAGATAATCAGTTTCAGAAATCCAGAATTAATTCTGAAAACATCCCCCAGGCTGTGGCTAAGCTATGTCTCCACAATATCCTTTCATCCAGAAGTGCCAGTCCCGCTAGTTTCATAGGTCAACTTCTGTGAAGTCTGGGAGGTGGGAGACGAGGTACTGGCGGAAGTAAAGCTGTGAGGATGGGTCATGGGTCATGCTTGGGTAGCTCAGTTGGTAGAGCACTTGCCTGCGAAAGGCAAAGGTCCCAAATTTGAGTCTCAATCCACACAGTTTTAATGTGCATCGAAGTTTCAGTTTCAGAAACGTTTTTAAAAAATAAACTGATAGTCACACGTGTGATCTAGGTTGGCCCAGAAGAAGCTTGTTAGGAATTAGATAAATAATGGTTGAGTTATTAACATCATTCATATCTTTTATCATGAATATCTTTTACAACACATTTACTCTTAGATTAAGATTAACAAAAAGAAAAAACATATGAAATAGCATATTAGTTAAGAATCTTAACCTACCAGGAAGTGTTGGAACTGAACGCTACTGGAGAAATGCATGGTGTAAATTCACAACTGATGCAGTCATTTGAAAACTGGGAGAACAGTGAGATACATGGATTAAACATACACACATTCTGATTAGCCATTCATCACATAGAAGGAAGTTACTCATAAATTCAAGAAAGAACCAAAATCTAAAATGGTAAGAGAGAAACTAGTCTCGATGATAGAGTTCAGGCACAAAACTGCACCGAAATTCAAAAGAAAATTTACACGGAATTACAATAATGGGCACTATGGGACTTAACATCTGAGGTCATCAGTCCCCTAGACCTAACTAACCTAAGGACACCACGCGCATCCATGCCCGAGGCAGGATTCGAACCTGCAACCGTAGCAGCATCGTGGTTCTGGACTGAAGCGCCTAGAACCGCTCGGCCACAGTGGCTGGCATGGACACAGTGAGCAGAGTGACAAATCAGTAGTAGACACGTGGCTATCAATTACAAAGAAACATCAATTAGCTAAAAAAAAGCATGACAAAGAATGATCACAAAACCAAACTATATTGCACAGGGTAATGACTAAGCAAGCCATGCTCAATGATACCCACTCAAATCTCCACAAAAAACCATTGGAATATAATATGACCAATGGAATGATAAATACACATGCAGTACTCGTAAACAGTTATGCTTTTGCTTCAAAAAACTAATCACAATCAAATATACACATGGCCTCATGCCCCTCTATCACAAAATTGTAGACCACAAAGAACACTCCAATAAATTACGATATCGCGAATTAATATCAGTTCCTACACATGAATACAATATCTGGTATACAATATCTGAAACCTACTAAGAGATGAATTAGAGACTCATTTAAGCTGAACTTACAGATTCACAACATTACTAATAGTGAGAACTAAAACTAGGTGTTACATCTCTGACAATTCCCTGGGCAGTGAAGCTGCTCACTCCCTGTCTAGTGTCCTGTGGCAGACTGCAAGCCAGCACAGACAATATGCACATTCTACCTGTGACAGCTTTAACAGAATGATGGACCACCATTCGCCAGTGTTTCTCTGACCAGGAACAGTTCCCCTTAGCTTTACACATAGGTTGGCTAAGCTGCCCCTACTATCAGAGAAACTAACCCAAAGGCCAATGTCACATGTATATACTCAATCAGGCACCAAGCACGTTTCCAAGCAGACAACGAGAGGAATGTAAGTGGGAAAACACAGGGCAATGACGGAAATACACGATGACTGTTTTACCGTATCAGTTAAACCCTTAATAACTATGTAGTTAATATGGAAAACAATTTTAATTGTGAAACACCATACAGATGTCATAATACAGTGTTGAAATATCACTGAGGTTGCCAGATATAGCACCCAGCTGATCATCTTTCTCTCGCTTTGAAATTACGATACATACTAAGTAACGTAAAAGTGGGACTCAACCCTGAAAGCCAAAGAAGTGACTTACACAGAGAAGCTTCAAGGTGAAACACACTTTCCTAAAATTCACCCAGTAAAACTATGTTGAACTTTCACCTTAGCTACTACTGTCCTTACATGGTCATTTCATTTCGTATCATTCTGCAGTGTTATGCATAGATATTTAAACAAAGTGACTGTGTCAAGCAGTAAACTACTAATACTGTATTCGAACATCATAGAATTGTTTATCCAATTCATCCACATTAACTTATATTTTTCAACATTTAGAGCAAGCTGTCTGTGTCACACCACTTAGAAATTTTATCTAAGACATATTGCATCCTCCTACTGCCACCCAACGATGACACATTCTCATACACCATAGGATCACCAGCACACAGCTGCAGATTACTACCCATCGGATCTATCAGATCATTTATGTATAAGGACAACAAGAGTGGTCCTATTACATTTCTCTGGTGCACTCCTGATGACGCCTTTGTCTCAAACGAACATCCACCATTTAGGACAATGCATCGCATTCTATTATTCACGAAGTCTTCAAGCCACTCACATATTCGTGAACCTATTCTGAATGCTTGGTCTACGTTAACAGTCTGCAGAGCCACATTATGTCAAAAGCTGTCCAGAAATCTAGGAATATAGAATACGATGTGTATGAAGCCTGAATGTTGCGACTAGATGAAGCACGAGTTGTAAGTGAATATTTCAATATCAAAGTGAAACTAAAATTTTACTATTATATTCCTACAGCAATCACTGATGTGAATTACATGCTTTTGTAAACAAGAGAGGCAAGTTTCACATATCTTTTGTCACTTCACTTTTGGCCCTCTCTCTTGCACCAGCTTAACATGTAGCACCTTTATACTTATACTTTTGTTCATGTTTCATTTAAAGAGTGCTGTCATTGAACCTTGTGACCAATGATACAAAAAGTTTCTCTGTTTCCGTGCAATTGGACCAGGAAGCAGATCAGATTGGTGAGATGTCAATTTGCACCCCAACCATATGCCATTACGTGTACATTGGCACTCCAAAGTGGTCAAACCTTTGCAATCTAAATCTGCTACACGCAATCAGTCAAGTATTGCAAAATTAATTGTTGCATTACATTACTACAACCAAAGTTGACCATCACCAAACTTATGTACTCACTAACAATGATTCAAAGCCTTTTATCAGCAAAGCCAGTAACAAAATTAATAACAACACAACATCACAGTAGAAGTGGCAATAATCAATATTGCCTGGTTCAGTTATGATTTTCTTGTTTAATCCATGCAGTTGCCACTGTCACTCAGCCCAATTTCCGAACCATAAACATTCAGAAGAATGCTACATCAGCAATTTTCTTATTTCTTAAAAAAGATAAAAACGTTATAGTTTCTCTCAACCTCTCCCCCCTCCTCTTTTTTGTTATCAGGTGAAACCAGTGTGTAGACACAGAATCTGAGCAGGCCGTTACAGACAGGTGTATAGTGGACTTGGCAGCATCTTGGGAGTTAACAAACTCTCAATGTGGAATGATAACTGGTGGAACACCCTTGGATCATATCGTATCAAATATTAAACAAAAATTCGGAATCCCAGTGTCTGCTAAATCTAGGACAGATCTTCAATATCACAGCAATAATTTTCCACACGTGTAAGCTGGAACACAGGATATTCACAAGCGTCTGAAGAATGGACGCCTTGTTCACTCTGCAGAGCTATACGGGGCAGTCAATGATCCTTTGTGACTCAGATCAGCGGTGATTGGAATGTGGGCATCAGTAGCCCATTAACAATGGGACCGTTCAGACAAAAATGCACTGCATAAACACCAACAGCCAAAGAACGGACATCTCATCTCGTGCCTTCACATGACTAACAAACAGGACTGTCCTTCAGTATGACACATATCTATATTACTCAGTTGCTGCATATGTTTGTAGCACTTTTCCTTAGGTTTATTAAACACAACAGATACACATTACAGACTCTTTAGTTACCAATAATATTATCTCCTTCACTATTTACAACAGCCTGTCAACAAAGGGGTAACTTTTCGATTCTGCGACTGTAGAAATCACTTGGTTTTGAGGCGAACCCATCGAGCCATGTTTGGAGTGCATTTTCATCCAGAAATAAACTTTCTTGAAGGTTGTTCAACTAGGAGCTGAAAAGGGCGGAAGATCGAGTGAATAAGGTGAGTGTGGAATTACTTCCCAACCCAACTCCTGTATAGAGTTTTTGGCAGTCTAGCAGAATGTGGACAAGCATTATCGTAGAGTGGCATTACTACATGCAGTGTTCCTGTTCATTGTTCTTGGATTCCATCTACAATGCATCTCAGTTCTTGACAATAAATGTCAGCAGTCATTGTTACACCTATGGGAAACCATTTGTGGTATGCGACAACATTGCCATTCCACCAGATGCATGACATTATCTTCTGTGGATGTGTCCACATCTTTGTATGGGGAGTAGCTGCTTTGATGGGCTCAACAAATCTTTTCCTTTCCTAAAGTCAGCATAAAGACACCACTTCTTGTCACCGGTAATGATACAGCATTGGAATGGTTGGTGTTATTCACAAGCCAACTGATGTCAAGCAAACAGAAATGCACATATGGCCACCTGCCAATTTTTGTGATTTTGGCCCAGAGCATGCTGTACCCATACACCCGATTTTTGAACTCTCGCCATTTCATGCAAATGTTGCAAGACGGTAGAAAGATCACAGTTCACCACATTTTCCAGTTCTAAAGTACACTGACATGGATAATTGTCTATTAATGCATTTAAATGATCCTCTTCAAACCCCGAAAGTCTTCCTGAACGCTGAGAGTCACTAATGTCAAAATCATACTCATTAAAACAACAAAACCCACTTTCTTGCCATCCTCTCCCCAACAACATTATCTCCAAACACAGTGTAAGTGTTTCTGTCTGTCTCCACTGCTTTCACCCTTCTGTTGAACTCAAAACAGAAGAAAATTTTTTGCAAATGTTCCAATTTCTCCAATTGGCACTCCATTTTCTGACATCCACAGCCCTACTCACAATCTCCAAATGACAAAATAACAATATGTGAACTCAAATAGCAACAGTGAGCTACAAATACAAAATGACAATTGATAAAATAACCCATAGTAACTGGAATACCACTACGCAAAACAAAAGTGCTACGACACAAAAGAGTCCAGACATTGGCTGCAAGTGGGGACTGATTTAAATCAAGGCGGCAAGTTGAAAATTTGTGCTGGACTGGAATTCGAACCTGGCTCTCCTGCTTACAAAGTAGATGCTCTGACCACTAAGGCATGTGGACATAGTGCATCATGTGCATCCGCACTGAAGAGGTCATTGTCGATAGAGACAATAAAAAAATACACACACACACAAAAATATATGCTGTCTGTTCTTTCAGACAAGTTGACACTTTTTATCTGGTGACAGTACATCTAACTGCCTCAAAATAGAGAGACCACATTTTCCACACTGATCACAGTAAACAGTTTTCTTGTTCTTCCATCTCTATCATGTGAAGCCAATCATTATAAACACTTACAGACTGAATTCTTTTCTTAGCTGTGTGAAACTTAACCCTGACCACAATGTAGATGTAGGTGACCATGCCAAAGGAACTTTTGTCAGTTTGCATAACAGCAAAGATTAGAATTGGTACAATGATCTTACAAATAAAAGTTTAACATTCACAGTCAAGAAATATCAATCAAGTACCAGGTTAATTGTATCAAGGGAAAATTCTATTGTGAAAACTAATATATTATGAGACACAATTGCTGATCTTCAATCACCTCTATAAGGCAAAATGAATGGTGCTGCCAACAGACAAATATAAAAATGAAAGTGACAATAGCTACCTTCAGAACTAACACTTCCTTTTTTGTGGAGGAGGAGGAGGTGATGCTGGGTAATATTAATAATGAAATGCATGTTTAAACCCCAGGATAATAGGTATGATTGCATTAACATCTACAACTACAGGCATGCTCTACGAGCTACTGTAAGACGCACTGCTAGTCATTTTCTTTGTTTCTCAACTCACATATAGAAAGAGGGAAAAAGACTATGTGCCTTTGCATGAGCCCTAATTTTTGTGACCTTATCTATGTTGTCCTTACTTGAAATGTACATTGCCAATTGTAGAATCAGTCTGCAGTCAGTTTCAAATACCGGGTCTCTAAATTTTCTCCATACTGTCCCTTGGAAAGATCATCATCTTGCCTGCAGGGATTCTCATTTGAGTTCATGGAACATCTCAGTAATACTAGCACGTTTAATTGAACTTACAGGTAAAACATCTAGCAGCCTGCCTCTGAATTACTTCGATGACTTCCTTTAATCTGACCTGGTAGGGATCCCAAAAACTTGCGCAGTACTTATGAATGGGTCACACTAGTGTTCTATACATGGTTCCCTGTATAGATGAGCACTCCAAATAATCCAAAGTGAACAATTTGCCTTCCCTATTACCACCCTTACCAGCTCATTCCTATTCAAATCCCTTTGCATTGTTATGCCTAGATATTTAATCAACACATTACCAATGTGGTATTCAAACATTAGGGGACTGTTTTCCCTACTCATCTGCATCAACATAATTTTTTTGACATTCAGAGCGAACTACTATTCTTTACATCAACTATAAATTTTGTTTATGTCATCTTGTACCCTCCTACAGTCACTCAACAATGACATCTTACGTACACAATAGTGTTACCAGCACACAGACACGGATTGGTGCTCACCCTGTCCATCAGATCATTTCTGTATACAGAGAAACCAACTTTAGTGAGTGCAAGGGAATAGCAATATGTTAATTGGTCATTTACTGGGTATGAAACTGTTTTACATATTTCACGTCCATATCACTGAATTGTGGGTTAGGTACTAGTGTGGAAACAAAAATGTTTGTTTTTGGCACTACTTCACTGCCATCCACTGGTTTTTACAGATTTATCAGGTGTAGAAAACAAACACCACACGATTTGATAAAATGAAGTAGCTTTTATAGTCTCAAATGGTCTATATCTTCATGTATTAAGATTTATGAAGGATCACCATTACACAGTACAGTCAGAATTTCTTGCTTAGGTATTAAAAACATTCAGTCAGTACCACTGAGATGTGTCTGCACTGTTGGTCTACATAATTTTCAAGTCACTTTTCTTCATTATCTGCAGATAAATATTTCTTCCATGATTGAATGAAAACAGGATTTCCACAGCCATTTGTCATTTCTCTCAGTAATGAGATTAATTTACACAATTTTGAATCCTGTACTGTGAATCAATGGTAGTAGTAAAACAAAAAAAAATCTTACCTGCTACAAATACACATACATCTATGAAGGTTCGTTTCATCAATAAATAAGTGTGAGCTTCTAACAATGGATTTTGGAATCTTACGTTTCTTAAATCATTACAAATTAAACCGAGATACTCTATAGTTTGTGCAGGATTTGTTATGTGGCATGTAGGAAGGATTTTTGTGCAAGAGTAAATGCTCTTGCTCGTTGTACTTGTGGTTTAGTTCTTGAAACACCATGCTCACATACAGCCTTGGATTATTTGTTACTTCAAACAGTCTGTGTAAAGTGCACAGAATTTGTGAGATTGTGAGGTACTCGAAACATGTTCCCTCTGCAAATGTTCAAGCTACCTGCATTTGAAAGTAAACACTGTTATCAGTACAAATGCGACAAAAAATCTGGTTTTACAGCAATACAGTTACTAGTTGTATGGCAGTGCTAAACAAAAGTGGTACTGTTTAAGTGTTAAGAGCAACACTCATCAATTAAAACTGTACACCACCAGTCTTTATATGGGTTACTCCCATCATTTTTGGTATCTCCCCAGTTATTTCATGGGGCTATCAGTTCAACCAAGAGCCCAAGTGGTAATCAATAGAATGGTTTTCACTGACTTCTTGAAACCACAAAAATAGTCAACAATATGTTCTTGATGGCAACAGTATCGACAAAAGTTTTCAGCAATAACCAGGAATTTGCTTTTCAGATCTGTCAACAGAGGATTCTTTAAGTCCTTTTTGATATGGTTGTTGCCACGCATTCTGTGTGATTAGCAAGAGGTTTACAGGATTCTGAAATATAATCTACTACAGCACATTGCAAAAGGCACACGCTTTGCAAACATGACAGATGTCCAAACGTGAGAAAAATCAATGCTTTATCGATTCTGAAAGGAAAAAGTCATTTAGGTAGCAGGTAAATTTACCTGAACATGTTTCATCTTACTTAACTTTTTAAGAAAAAACCTTTTTTCATACCAATTCTGCAAGTAATAATTGTTCTCGCAACAAAATCTCTGTAATATGTAGCATACAATTCTGCAGTACACTGTATATCTTTTAATAATTTTGTGGCTCACTGTATATGACAGAACAGTACTA
This sequence comes from Schistocerca serialis cubense, assembly GCF_023864345.2. NCBI lineage: Eukaryota > Metazoa > Arthropoda > Insecta > Orthoptera > Acrididae > Schistocerca > Schistocerca serialis. The sequence goes on along the minus strand of NC_064641.1, from coordinate 833,604,586 downwards.
AATACAAGTGTGTGTTAAAAAATAAATATTTTATCCTGCAATAAGGCGGACTCACAGTTTTTTATATACAAGTATTGTGTGCCTTAAATTTACCTGTTAGTGTTAAGAAACATGCTAAATGTGGCTGAAGTTTAATTACATGTTTGTATCATTGCCGGTAACAAGAGGGAGCAACTCTTTCATGACGAATTTATAGGAATAAATAAAATAAATAAGTACAATCAATAATTCAGTTTTTTTATTGTAAAATAATCACATTCACAGTCGGATTAAAAATATAAAAAATGTGTGTCACAATGATAAATATACATCCAAGTAAACTAAGATGTATAATAAATAAGAAATTAATTTCAAGATTCTGCTTTTCTTTTATAAAACACTCACTTCTCAAACATCTGACAAAGTATCATGCAGCCTGATTATGTGTCAGAACAGTAAAAACTCATTCCAGTAAACTAAAATATATAACAAATAAGAAGACATATGTCTTTCAGTAATCGCCAACACCTCACAGGAAAAATCTTTGTGAGACTATTACAGCTGTTTTGTTTATGTGTGTGGGCCATGGTCAATAACAGTGATGTACATGACAAATAATTCTAAAAATCTATAGTCCCAACAAAAACTATTTACATACTCTTTACAACATACTCTTCGTAGGGTTGTAGCTCTGTTTTTAGCACATAGCTCCTCCTTCAGGACATTTTTATGACATTAATCATCACAACTATGTTGTGCCATAAACTGATTCAGAACTGAACTCTCTACTGGGATGTGAAGGTACTCAGAACCATCAGCTCCACGGCGTGATCTCAGCATGTGGTGGTCCAAAAAATCAGTGAGTTGCGAACGAAGAGCCAGGTCTGAGCTTACAAGAAGAGCATCACGACAGGCCTGGTACAGATCTCGGAACAAAACACCTGAAAAGTTTTTTACAAGGTAAATATCTGAAACAGCTTTCATTACTTCTAATATTTGTTTCAGTTAATAAAATAATGAATATTACCCTGCAATGCCTATGGCTCTACTATCAAACAAGGGGGAAAAAATGTTGCACAATGGCTGTGGAAGGTAGACAATATTTCACCAATACCAGAAAGTTTTATTATACAAAAGTACATCAATTTAACTCCCGCATGCCAGTCACAAATGCTATGTAAAGTGGCTGTTAAATATGGCAATTTCTTGTTTACTTTGTTAACATCTATACAGAAAGAGAGCTGGTGCATGTCTAAACTTTCAGAGAACACAATTTCAATATTATCTATTGACACAGTAATAATTTTCATACTGTTTGATTTTTTATGTATAAGGGGCATTCAAAAAGAAACGAGCTGGAGGCATAATTACAGAAACTGGTACCTCTATGTTAGAAGTATTGACCCTGGGTGTTGAGACACTTGTCCCACTGTGACAAGGCGGTGAATGGCTGTCTCATAAAATTCCCGGGGCTGCGATGTCAACCAGTTCCACACGTACAGCTGGACATCGTTGTCCGAGGTGAATCGTTTGTCCCTCAGAGCCATTTTAAGGGGACCAAAAATGGCGTAATCACAGGGAGAGAGGTCTGGACTGAATGGAGGGTGGCCAAGAACCTCCCATTTGAATTTCTGCATGAGTGCCGTGATTAAGTTGGCCATATGAGGCTTTGCATTGTTGTGGAGCAGAATGACTCCATGCATGAGATTGCCTGGTTGTTTTGATTTGATTTGATCGCTTGGTGAAGGGTGGTCAAGGTTTGCGAGTAATGCTCGGCATTCACTGTTGTCCCATGCTGCAGGAAGTGAAAAAGTGAAACAGAAGGGGGCCATCTTGGTCAAAGAAGAACATCAGCATAACCTTCCCTGCACTCGTCTGGATGGCCTTGCCTTCTTTTGGTGGTGGTGACCCTGGATGCTTCCACCAGAGACTTTGTCATTTGATTCTGGTTCGAAGTGATGACACCATGATTAATCTCCAGCCACCACTCGTGCCAGGAACGCATTCCCTTCCCAAGCATAGCACTGCATGTGAGCAAGACAGTGGGCCATTTGACATGCTTCCTGGTGTGGTTGAAGACTGTGGGGCACCCACTGGGCACACACTTTATGCATATGCAGTCGTTCCTTCATGATGGTGTGAACACTTCCGACACTCAATCCGACCATGTTGGCTATGGCTTTCACTGTCACTTAGCGTTCCTGGGTAATGAGTACATCCACAGCTGGACAATGTCATCAGTAATGCAGTGTGGTGCTCCAGACTGTGCATCATCGGCTATCTACAACTGTCCTGCCCTGAAGCGCTTGTGCCACGCCTTGACCATTGCAAAGGACATGCAGCGTTCACCATACACTTGTGACAGCCGTTGATGAATGTCCGTTCCTCCTACTCCTTCTGCTGTCAGAAAATGAACTACACCTCTTTTCTCTTCTTTTGATGTCCCATGTCACTGTTTGCAATGTGGCTGGCATGCTGCTGCTAGCTCTGTATAGTCACGTGACATGCACGCGTCCCTCTAGCGACAGGCTGTGAACTTCCACGCTCTGGTCAGAACCACACCTCATTACACACACAATGATATTACTCACCTGTCACCAGTTTGCACATTCTAGACTTCTGGCTGCCTTCTTTTTGAACACCCCTTATATTTATTGTCTGTAATTTATTTTAAGTTAAATTCTACTGACAGTATATTAATGTTCATTGGGATTACCAACAAGTGATGTTTAAAGGACCTATTAGAAATATGAGGAAACAGTTAAATGTTCATTATATATCTAATTGGTCATACAGTTAACTGATATGGATCGTGTGTCTTCTTAATTAAACTTGGGGTTTATCACACCATTTTTTTCAGTTCTGCTGCAAGTCTACTGAAAGTGAAACCTGCTGGATAGTGCTCATATTTTTAGTGCTTAACGAAATGTTAGCGATTTTTCCATACATTATTCACTTAATAAATATTGCAATTTCTTCTGAATTAGTCAATATTGTGAATAACAAAACCTATGATGGAATGTATGTAAAGGGATGGCAGACACACCTGAAAAATGGCCTACATGAAGTTACTGCGCCATATCAGATAATAGAGTGAAAGTAAGGAAAGTAAACAAGCCTTTATGTTTCATTGCCAGAGACATTGGAAATCACTCTTAGACTAAAGACTGCAGCATGCCGTTTTTGCACAAAATCTTGAACATAGCAATTCCAAGAAAGTCTTTCTTCTAGCTTCTGTCTTAAGAATGTAAAGTGGTCAACTTTTCTGACTGTTTGTCCACCTTTGGATAATAAAACCTCACTTTTATACTAGTTTCATGCCAGAAACTGTGTGAATAGCAGTTCGTTACAGTTAAGTGTTAACCTGTTCTCTGAAAGCTCCACGCTGATATTACTCAATATCCTACAAGTTACCTTGTTCTTATTACTTTCCACACCTTTCACAAGAGATTATATATACCAAGTGAAAGTGCTGGCAGGTCGACAGACACACAAACGAACACAAACATACACACAAAATTCAAGCTTTCGCATCAAACTGTTGCCTCATCAGGAAAGAGGGAAGGAGAGGGAAAGACAAAAGGATGTGGGTTTTAAGGGAGAGGGTAAGGAGTCATTCCAATCCCGGGAGTGGAAAGACTTACCTTAGGGGGAAAAAAGGACGGGTATACACTCGCGCACACACACACATATCCATCCACACATATACAGACACAAGCAGACATATTTAAAGACAAAGAGTTTGGGCAGAGATGTCAGTCGAGGTGGAAGTGCAGAGGCAAAGATGTTGTTGAATGACAGGTGAGGTATGAGTGGCGGCAACTTGAAATTAGCGGAGATTGAGGCCTGGTGGATAACGGGAAGAGAGGATATATTGAAGAGCAAGTTCCCATCTCCGGAGTTCGGATAGGTTGGTGTTAGTGGGAAGTATCCAGATAACCCGGACGGTGTAACACTGTGCCAAGATGTGCTGGCCGTGCACCAAGGCATGTTTAGCCACAGGGTGATCCTCATTACCAACAAACACTGTCTGCCTGTGTCCATTCATGCGAATGGACAGTTTGTTGTTGGTCATTCCCACATAGAATGCGTCACAGTGTAGGCAGGTCAGTTGGTAGATCACGTAGGTGCTTTCACACGTGGCTCTGCCTTTGATTGTGTACACCCTCCGGGTTACAGGACTGGAGTAGGTGGTGGTGGGAGGATGCATGGGACAGGTTTTACACCGGGGGCGGTTACAAGGGTAGGAGCCAGAGGGTAGGGAAGGTGGTTTGGGGATTTCATAGGGATGAACTGAGAGGTTACGAAGGTTAGGTGGACGGTGGAAAGACACTCTTGGTGGAGTGGGGAGGATTTCATGAAGGATGGATCTCATTTCAGGGCAGGATTTGAGGAAGTCGTATCCCTGCTGGAGAGCCACATTCAGAATCTGATCCAGTCCCGGAAAGTATCCTGTCACAAGTGGGGCACTTTTGTGGTTCTTCTGTGGGAGGTTCTGGGTTTGAGAGGATGAGGTAGTGGCTCTGGTTATTTGCTTCTGTACTAGGTCGGGAGGGTAGTTGCGGGATGCGAAAGCTGTTGTCAGGTTGTTGGTGTAATGCTTCAGGGATTCCGGACTGGAGCAGATTCGTTTGCCACGAAGACCTAGGCTGTAGGGAAGGGACCGTTTGATGTGGAATGGGTGGCAGCTGTCGTAATGGAGGTACTGTTGCTTGTTGGTGGGTTTGATGTGGACAGACGTGTGAAGCTGGCCATTGGACAGGTGGAGGTCAACATCAAGGAAAGTGGCATGGGATTTGGAGTAGGACCAGGTGAATCTGATGGAACCAAAGGAGTTGAGGTTGGAGAGGAAATTCTGGAGTTCTTCTTCACTGTGAGTCCAGATCATGAAGATGTCATCAATAAATCTGTACCAAACTTTGGGTTGGCAGGCCTGGGTAACCAAGAAGGCTTCCTCTAAGCGACCCATGAATAGGTTGGCATACAAAGGGGCCATCCTGGTACCCATGGCTGTTCCCTTTAATTGTTGGTATGTCTGGCCTTCAAAAGTGAAGAAGTTGTGGCTCAGGATGAAGCTGGCTAAGGTAATGAGGAAAGAGGTTTTAGGTAGGGTGGCAGGTGATCGGCGTGAAAGGAAGTGCTCTATCGCAGCGAGGCCCTGGTAGTTCATCCCTATGAAATCCCCAAACCCCCTTCCCTACCCTCTGGCTCCTACCCTTGTAACTGCCCCCGGTGTAAAACCTGTCCCATGCACCCTCCCACCACCACCTACTCCAGTCCTGTAACCCGGAAGGTGTACACGATCAAAGGCAGAGCCACGTGTGAAAGCACCAACGTGATCTACCAACTGACCTGCCTACACTGTGATGCATTCTATGTGGGAATGACCAGCAACAAACTGTCCATTCGCATGAATGGACACAGGCAGACAGTGTTTGTTGGTAATGAGGATCACCCTGTGGCTAAACATGCCTTGGTGCACGGCCAGCACATCTTGGCACAGTGTTACACCGTCCGGGTTATCTGGATACTTCCCACTAACACCAACCTATCCGAACTCCGGAGATGGGAACTTGCTCTTCAATATATCCTCTCTTCCCGTTATCCACCAGGCCTCAATCTCCGCTAATTTCAAGTTGCCGCCACTCATACCTCACCTGTCATTCAACAACATCTTTGCCTCTGCACTTCCGCCTCGACTGACATCTCTGCCCAAACTCTTTGCCTCTGTATATGTCTGCTTGTGTCTGTATATGTGTGGATGGATATGTGTGTGTGTGCGCGAGTGTATACCCGTCCTTTTTCCCCCCTAAGGTAAGTCTTTCCGCTCCCGGGATTGGAATGACTCCTTACCCTCTCCCTTAAAACCCACATCCTTTCGTCTTTCCCTGTCCTTCCCTCTTTCCTGATGAGGCAACAGTTTGTTGCGAAAGCTTGAATTTTGTGTGTGTGTTTGTGTGTCTGTCAACCTGCCAGCACTTTCATTTGGTAAGTCACATCATCTTTGTTTTTAGATATATTTTTCCTACGTGGAATGTTTCCCTCTATTATAACCATATGTATGTATATATATATATATATATATATATATATATATATATATATATATATATATATATAAAAAAACAAAGATGAGGTGACTTACCGAACAAAAGCGCTGGCAGGTTGATAGACACACAAACAAACACAAACATACACACAAAATTCAAGCTTTCGCAACAAACTGTTGCCTCATCAGGAAAGAGGGAAGGAGAGGGGAAGACGAAAGGAAGTGGGTTTTAAAGGAGAGGGTAAGGAGTCATTCCAATCCCGGGAGCGGAAAGACTTACCTTAGGGGGAAAAAAGGACAGGTATACACTCGCACACACGCACATTTCCATCCACACATACAGACACAAGCAGACATATTTAAATATGTCTGCTTGTGTCTGTATGTGTGGATGGAAATGTGCGTGTGTGCGAGTGTATACCTGTCCTTTTTTCCCCCTAAGGTAAGTCTTTCCGCTCCCGGGATTGGAATGACTCCTTACCCTCTCCTTTAAAACCCACTTCCTTTCGTCTTCCCCTCTCCTTCCCTCTTTCCTGATGAGGCAACAGTTTGTTGCGAAAGCTTGAATTTTGTGTGTATGTTTGTGTTTGTTTGTGTGTCTATCGACCTGCCAGCGCTTTTGTTCGGTAAGTCACCTCATCTTTGTTTTTATATATAATTTTTCCCACGTGGAATGTTTCCTTCCATTATATATATATATATATAGACACACACACACACACACACACACACACACACACACACACACACACACACACACACACACACAATTCTAGCTTTCGCAACCAACGGTTGCCTTGTCAGGAAAGATGGAAGGAGAGGGAAAGACGAAAGGATTTGGTGGTCTTCGTGGCAAACGAATCTGCTCCAGTCCGGAATCCCTGAACCATTACACCAACAACCTGACAACAGCTTACGCACCCCGCAACTACCCTCCCGACCTGGTACAGAAGCAAATAACCAGAGCCACTTCCTCATCCTCTCAAACCCAGAACCTCCCACAGAAGAACCACAAAAGTGCCCCACTTGTGACAGGATACTTTCCGGGACTGGATCAGATTCTGAATGTGGCTCTCCAGCAGGGATACGACTTCCTCAAATCCTGCCCTGAAATGAGATCCATCCTTCATGAAATCCTCCCCACTCCACCAAGAGTGTCTTTCCGCCATCCACCTAACCTTCGTAACCTCTTAGTTCATCCCTATGAAATCCCCAAACCACCTTCCCTACCCTCTGGCTCCTACCCTTGTAACCGCCCCCGGTGTAAAACCTGTCCCATGCACCCTCCCACCACCACCTACTCCAGTCCTGTAACCCGGAAGGTGTACACGATCAAAGGCAGAGCCACGTGTGAAAGCACCCACGTGATCTACCAACTGACCTGCCTACACTGTGATGCATTCTATGTGGGAATGACCAGCAACAAACTGTCCATTCGCATGAATGGACACAGGCAGACAGTGTTTGTTGGTAATGAGGATCACCCTGTGGCTAAACATGCCTTGGTGCACGGCCAGCACATCTTGGCACAGTGTTACACCGTCCGGGTTATCTGGATACTTCCCACTAACACCAACCTATCCGAACTCCGGAGATGGGAACTTACTCTTCAATATATCCTCTCTTGCCGTTATCCACCAGGCCTCAATCTCCGCTAATTTCAAGTTGCCGCCACTCATACCTCACCTGTCATTCAACAACATCTTTGCCTCTGCACTTCCACCTCGACTGACATCTCTGCCCAAACTCTTTGCCTCTGTATATGTCTGCTTGTGTCTTTATATGTGTGGATGGATATGTGTGTGTGTGCGAGTGTATACCCGTCCTTTTTCCCCCCTAAGGTAAGTCTTTCCGCTCCCGGGATTGGAATGACTCCTTACCCTCTCCCTTAAAACCCACTTCCTTTCGTCTTTCCCTGTCCTTCCCTCTTTCCTGACGAAGCAATTGTTTGTTGCAAAAGCTAGAATTTTGTGTGTATGTTTGTGTGTCTATCGACCTGCCAGCGCTTTCGTTCGGTAAGTCACATCATCTTTGTTTTTAGATATATTTTTCCCACGTGGAATGTTTCCCTCTCTCTCTCTCTCTCTCTCTCTCTATATATATATATATATATATATATATATATATATATATATATATATATATATATATATATATATATATATATATGAACAGAACTATGTGGCACCCCACTCCCCTCCTTCTTTTCCCTCCCCACCCCCCCCCCACCCCCCCTCCCTCTCCCACCCACACTTTTTACATGATCCCATACAGATTCAAACCACTTTCCTGTTTGTTGACACTGGAAAAGAGCCTCTTCAGCCTGCTAATCCCCAGTTATTAAGTGAACCATTGTTAAGTTTTCTTCCTAATCTCATAATTTTCCGACTTATGCAGGAGTACTGCATGGTCCACGCACTCAAATACTGCTGTTACATCAAAGAAAATATTGTCATCACATTATCATTAAACACTGATTGTGCTTCATACAAAAAACAGTAAATTGCATTTGCTGCTGACACCCCATTTCTTGTAATCAAACTGTGAGTCTGTCAACAGATTTTGTGAGTAAGATGTGCTACTACTCCTCTATATATTACTTTCTCGAAAACACTGGCAGCAAAGAAACTGGGCAGTATATGTCTACATTCTCTCTAACACCTATTATATAATTGGTTTCACTAACAAGTATTTCAGTCAGCCAGAAAATAGACCACACCTAAAAGACAAACTGCAAAGATGACTGAATACAGAGGTAATGTGTGGTGTGCTGATCATCTTAATTCCACTTGAAATGTCATCATAGCCAATAGGAGTCTTTACTCTTCTAATAATTAATTCAGTTTTATCTTTGCTTGTTTCTTGTGACTGCATGTGATACAGTTTCTCAGACCACCAACTGCTAAGAGTTCTGTATATTTACCTGCACCAATAAAAGTTTGATTTAACTTGCCAAATGTTGACAAGAAGTGGTTATCAAATATTTTGTACTACTCTGGAGATCACTAACAGTTCCAGTCTCATACAAAAGAGGTGTAATATGTTGAACACCCTCATTCACCCCTCATACCTTTTTCACATCTGACCATGTAGTTTTAATTATACTGTGAGAGCTATTAATTCTCTTTGTGTAATGCATTGTTTTGCCTGTCTGATTGCATTAATCAGTACTCTGCAGTAGTGAAATTCTGTTACCTACATCTGACTGTTCATCATATTACGATACAGCTCCCATTTCCTCCTACATGATATTCTAATTTGTCTACCTGCAATTTCTCAGTGAGAAAGAGCTACCATGGAAGGTGACAAACGTGAAGACATGTATTATACTTATCATTCAAGTTGTATGCATTGTAGAACTCTTAACAAGCTTCCCCTTTGAGAGTTGCTTTAAGTGTCTGCACTGCAAGAAAACTTGCATTTCTAAATCCCTTGTTCACTATTCTGCCACATTTCTTTTCAGTATTATTACCTGTGCATCATTATCTGACATGGTATTACTAGGTTTTCTCACACTGTACCCTTCTGTTAGAGAACAATAATAATTGCAGGCAATGCCTACAATCATACTGTTGTTTCCCTGGACTCTGAACGGGAAGTTCACTGTCTGTACTGGGCTGTACGATTCAATTAAGTCCAATAACCCTTGTTTCTCTGGAGAATCAATTATACAGTTTGTAATGAAATCCCAACAAAATGAACTTCATGTGCTTCTTAAGAATCAACCTTAGCACAGGAGCAAGTCTGGAGAGGAAAACCCAGTAGTCTGAAATGGGGGATCTGAATTATGAACAAAAGTTCTTTTTTTCTTTGAAAATTCAGAATCTGCTCCACAACCTTAAAATATTTGGTTTTTTACAATATTTTGATATGTCAACTTCTTTAAATAAAAAATTACACTTGATATAAATAGCCAGTCCTTCCTTTTGTAATAAACGCTTTTTCACAGAAATCAAATGAGATGTTCCCTTCCAAAGGAAGCCTTAGTATTTCTTCCCTATGTGACAAACTCTGAGGTAAAAATAATACCAGTGTCAAAACCTATTAGCAATTTATCTAATTTAACTTTAATTCCCTTCATATTTCAATGGAATAAGCTTACTGTGCTATTTGAACTGTGTTCTCCATTTACTGAACTAACTTCCAGCATTAAAGGAGCCTTCCTCAAGCAAGGATTACATGACTCAATACTACAATTTAATATCACTGAACAGGAAATATAAATTTAGTGCACAAAGCAGTAATAGACTTAGAAACTGGTGGAATGAACATCTACTATGAGTATCAGAGTTTGTGAGGAAGGCAATAAGCTTCCTGGGAGACAGCATAAGTGACAATGAAATAAGACTACAAATGAATAAATTAGAAGTTACTAAACGGCTTTTGCCACTGTCAAACTGGATTTAATTGAAAGCCAAGTTGTGTACATTCAAATTTTTAGTAAAATTTGACTCAGGAAAGCTTTCAATGCTATAAGTCTTATGAAAGATTTTAAAAGAAATGTTCAACTCATAACAGTTACCGTCCATCAGCTTTTCTAGTAGAATATCTCTGCCCCAGACTGTAGCTACAAATGTCCACAGACATAGAAAAATGCGGTTAAAATTGAGATAGTATAAAATTTTACTATTCAACAATTTCCTTTCTAATCTGCGCATCTGCGCATTACATTCCCAAGACAAATTACTACTTTGCATACACGCCATCATAGAACGTTACTGTAGATAAAGGTATGTGTACATTTCAAGTAGCACTTGACACACAAACCACATGAGCATGGAATAAACCTATAAATGTTACCACAACTATGTGCACATTATCCAGTCACATTAATGTGACCACCTGTCAAAAGCCTGAATAACCACCTTTTGCAGTGCGGACCAATGTGAGATATGCAGGAAAGTAACCATTGAGGTTCCGGAAGGTTCCGACATGTTTGTAGGGCCATGCTGAATCCAGCGCTTGGGCCAGCTGTGCTGGGTTCCTCGGCACAAACAGCCTGATCCAGGCAGATTCACAGATTCTCGATTTGATATAAATCCGGAGAGATTGGTAGCCAGAGGAATATGCAGTAAACTAATCCTGGTGCTCTTCAAACAATGCACATGCACTACAAGCTGTTGGAGATGTTGCATTGTTCTGCTGGTAGATACCAATGTGCCAGTATTGTTCTGCTGGTAGATGCCAATGTGCCAAGGAAAAACAAACTACTTGTACCATAATACAACAATGAAACTAATCAATATTTGACAATATAACGTAGTTGGATAGATAACAAATCTACTCACCAAGCGGTGTCAAGAGAATACATATATAAAAAAAAGGTTTTATATATGCAACCTTTCAGAGGCAGTGGCTCCCTCTTCCGGCAGAAGGATTGAAAGGGAAGGAGGAGAGGTGAAGAAAAAAGTGAACATCCGGAAAAGTTGGCCAGGACCCCAGGTCAGGGGTGACTTACTGGACAGGATGAGAAGGAAAGGTTGATTGTTGGGGACTGCACCAGACGAGATTTAAAAAGCTGAGAGCTTAAACATGGAAAACGAGGAAATATGAAAGACAGAGATTATTGGTAAAACATAGTGCACAAGTTAATAAGAGTGAAAAGCTAAAAGCATTGTATGTACCAGAGGCAGGAGGCAGCTGGAGAAAAATAGATCAGAAAATGAAAGAAGTAGAAAACAAAAATGAAGTGAAGAATGAAGTAATTACTGCAAAGAAATACTGAGACAGAAGGAATTAATGTAAATTATGGCTGGATAGGTGACGAAAGCCAAAGACAAATTGTAGCACGAGTTCTCACCTGCAGTGTTCTGAGAAACTGGAGTCTGGGGGAAGAATTCAACTGGTGCATATGGCCAAACAGGCACCAAGGTCACTACTGTCATGTTGTAAGACATGCTCTGCAACAGGATATTGTGCACTGCCTATGCCCAATCATCCTAACAGATAACTTGGTGGTAGTCATGCCGATGTAAAAGGCTGAACAGTGTTTACGCAACAGCTGGTATACAACATATGTCGTTTCACAGATGCCACTCCCTTTGATAGTATATGTTTTGCCAGTTACAGGACTGGTGTAGGTGGTTGCAGTAAGATGCAAAAGGCAAGTCTTGCAGTGGGGACTGTCACAGGGGTGGGAGCCATAGGGTAGGGAGATGGGTGCAGAAGGAACATAGGGTCTGACAAGGATATTGCAGAGTTTAGGAGCATGACAAAAAGCTATTCTAGGTGTGGTGGGCAAAACCTCAGACAGAATGGATCGTTTCTCAGGGCATGATTTTCGGAAGTCATGGCCTCGACAAAGTAGTTGATTAATGCAATCAAGACCAAGATAATACTGGGTGACAAGTGGTGTGCTCCAAAGTTGTTTTTTTGGAGGGATCAGCAGTACCAGGACTGGATGTGATAGCCCAGGAAATCTGTTTTTGAATTAGGCTGGTAAGGTAATTACGTCCATTGAAGGCTGAGATGAGAATGGTGGTGTACTGCTGGAAAGAGTCTGCATCCGAACAAATACATTTGCCTCGAATGCCAAGGCTCTATGAGAAGGAATGTTTGACATGGAAAGGATGGCAACTGTCAAAATGTAAGTACTGTTTTTTGTTAGCAGGTTTAATGTGGACAGAAGTGTGTAACTGGCCTTCAGTGAGGATGAGATCGACATCAAGGAAAGTGGCATGGGATTCAGAATAGCGCCATGTGATATTTAATTAGGAGAAGGTATTTAGAGATTCCAGGAATTTTAACAGGTCAACCTCACCATGAGTCCATATGGTAAAGTTGTCATCAATGCATGTCAAATAAACCAGGGGCTGAAGGCTTATGAATACCAGGAAAACCCCCTCCAACCCAAGAAAAAAAGTTGGCATGGGAAGGAGCCATCCTGGTTCCAATGGCCATACCCTTGATCTGTCTGTACGTCTGCCCTCAAAGATGATGTCATTGTTGGTAAGTATAAAGTTGATTTATATGAGCACGAAGAATGTCTAGGTTTGGAATCAGGTGGGCACTTACTGAGGAGGTCTTCAGCAGCAGACAAACCATGTACGTGGGGAATGTTGGTAGAGAGGGAGGTAGCATCAATGGTGACTAGCAAGGTGTTTGGTGGGAGTGGGACAGGCACGGATTTCAGAGGATCTAGGAAATGGTTGATGTTTCTAATACAGGAGGGAAGTCTTTGTACTAAACGTTGCAAGTGTTGATCAATGAAGGCAGATACACATTTGGTGGATGCTTTCAAACTGGCTACTATAGGATGGCCAGGAATCCTAGGAAAAAGGTAAAAGGTGAGGGCCCGTGGTTTGGGCGGAGTAAGAAGTTCTATGGATGGAGGTTAGTCCTTGTGAGAGGGCTGAGGTTTTTAGGAGAGACTGCAGGTCAGTTTGAATCAAAGGGATGGCATCTCGATGGCAGACACTGTATGTAGGGTGTCAGACAGCTGCCTTAGACCTTCACTCCTTTTGGTTGAATAATACAGTTGTAGATCCTTTGTCTGCTGGGAGGATAATGATGGAGTCATCAGTTTTTAGGGAATGCAGATCCTGGAGTTCTGCAGAGACAAGTTAAAGTCATGTTGTAGGGGACTGAGGAAGGATTGTGAAGCAATGCTGGATGTGAGGAATTCTTGGAAGGCTTGGAAGGGGGTGGTCTTGAGGTAGTGGTGGTGGATCAAGTTGGGATCGTGGTCTGAACTGTTCAAGACAGGGTTCAGTGTCAGATTTGCTGTTGGAAAGGTTTTGGGGTTGGGTTGCAAAATGATATTTCCAATGGATATTACCTGTGAAGGAAAGGAGGTCCTTCACCAAAGCAGCATGATCAAATGAAGGTTTAGGGCTGGAAGTCAGATCTGTTTCACCACATGCATCATTTGGATTCTTCACCACACACCAGTGTCCTTGGTTCTCACCAACCACCTGGCCTTAATTTACTTTAATTTCTTCTGTCTCAGTAATTCTTCACAGTAACTACTCCTTTATTCACTCCATTTTAGTTTTCTACATCTTTCATTTTCTGACCTGTCTATTTTTCGCCGTCCCTCTCTCACCTCTGTTACACACAATACACCTAGCTTTTTGCTCCTTATTAACTTGCGAACGGTGTTTTAACAGTAATATCAGTATTGCATATTACACAGTCTTCCACCTTTAAGCTCCCAGGTTTTCAAATCTGTCCGGTGCAGTCCCCAACAGTCTGTCTTTCATTCTCATCCTGTTCGGTGACCCGAGGTTCTGGGTGACTTTTCCAAACTCCAACCCTTTTCCTAAACCTCTCCAGCCTTTTCTTTCACCCTCATTCCTTCCTCTTCAACTCTTCTGCCAGAAGGAAAAGCCACTCGCTCTGAAAGTTTGCATAAATAAAACCTTTTTTTATATGTGTGTTCTCTTTCCACAGCTTGGTGGGTAAATGTTTTATCTATCCAAACTACTTGTAGGGCTGGACATGGTCCCCAAGGATAAATGCATACTGTGTTGATCTAATGTGCCTTCCACAATGATGAGGTCACCCAAGAAATGACATGAAAACATTCCCCAAACCACAACACTTCCTCTTTCCGCCTGGACCTTCCAACAACTGTTGCAGGGTGTTTGCTTTCTGTGGAGTGCGTACTGTAAGACCTTTGGTACACACACCATCAGATTATTTGACTTGTCGCTCTAACAAAGTAGGCAAGTGTCAGCAATATGTCTCGTGGTCTTATCGTGGCGTGTTTATCTTCTGCCGTTAGGTCAGACGATAGAAATGCCACTTGCACACTTAGAGTAGCTGATTGACGGTGACCAACTTTAAACAGAACTTGATAAATTTTCACACACATTTATTAAAATAATAACCAGCATAAACATTACTTAACTTAGCTCTGGATGCTATTACAATTGACAATCTGAAGTTCCTTTGGTCTTGGTACGTTAATCTTATTCTCACATATCTCTGATACTTGACAAAGTGTCTATACATTTATCTACATGGCTATGTACAGGAATATGATAATCTTATTAGGCGCAGACTGAAACTTGACTATAGACTAATGCAGACTGAGGCAGATAAATGCAGACTGACTAATCGGAGGCCTGTACACTCGTTATAATACCTCGCGCGTTGATGTATCACTGCGCGAGTGTGATCCGCGAGGAGAAAAGGTTCTACGTTAGCAGCAATCTCATTGGCTGCGTTACATATTAATATGCAGATCGGCGGAAGCAGAATGTGGTCCGTCTTTATGGCAGTGCCATCTCGTAGAGCGGAGACAGACGAGCGCTGCGCCTGCACTGTTGTGCTTAGTGGGGCGCGCTCTAGTGGGAAAGTTGTGTATGCACTGACTACGCGGAACTATGTACACAACACTTTCAGATGTTTCTCACCATACAAACCAGCTGTCACCTATCTGATGGAGCAGAAAATGTGATTCATCTGAAACTGCCACCTGTCGCCACTCAGTGGATATCCAGTTGTGGTACTGGCACTCAAATTCCAGCTTTCGCTGCATGTCTATTCGCCCGTACACGTACCTACAGCTGTCATTCACGCCTGTCACCTACAGCCCATGGCGTACCACAGCTGCCTTGGTGCTGATTTTGGATAGCGTCATTCTGCCATGCGTGGTATACTTTACAGCCCTGTATCTCCGATATTTCCAAACTGGGGAAAAAACTTGATAGTGGATGCCCCCCCTCAAGTGTTTGAGAAGGGACGTCAAAAATTTTTTAAAAATACGTTTTTCACAGATATGTTTATTTTGTATTTCTGAAGAGTTATACCTATAAAACATATATGTTCAAGGAAATGTAAGACATGTTATTCGATCCTAAATGCGCCAAAGTACAGTGCCACACCTCTTCACACAGCATTCTTCTATTGGACGTCACTGTATTTCACTCTGTGGAATTCAAACGTGTATATTTTGTAATGGAAGCCATCCAACCTACATTCAGGACAGTGGAAATTAGAAAGACCTCTGATGCCTCTCCTGCTCCCAGTCAGCCAATTTGACATCCTACCCCCCCTTTAAAAAAACTCACAATTAATACTGGGTAGGGTTATTTGTGACCGGGAGAATAAGAATGCTTCAGAAAATTTGCATTCTTTATTGCTGTTTAGCTAATAACTTCCTCTTTCGTGTGACATAAAATTAAATATGAGACATAAAAGCAGTAAAGACAAGAGATAAGGAAGACATTACACATTTCTGCACTCCTTATGTCCCAGCATTTTTTCCTCCCTACTCTTGCTACAGCTTTACACAGTGTTCTTGCCCTTCTGTGAAATAATATATTACCTCATCAAAGTTCGTCGAACATTTTGCTACATCAAAAATCAAAATGTTGTAGTCTAATATTGAACAAGCTGTTAATATGAGTAGTACCCAAGACTGGCATGGTTTCTCGATTTGGTTACATCTATTTTATCACTGTCTGCTAGATAAAAAAAAAAATAATAATAATAGGCCTTTCTAATATTGCAGCAACTGTAATACAAACCAAATAAGTGAGACTGTTTTGGCACAAATGTTCATTTTTATATACCTCATTCACACAAATAACACGACAGAACATAATTCATTAGATACCAACATCAAATGCCTGTTAGGCCTACTACAAGTCAAAAGTTTTAGGTTAGAAAATAGTTTCATATTTCATTCATGTGCTCCAGTTTCTCAAATACGAGACCAAAAAGGAGTAGTACAAAATTTTTATATTAAGTTGGTATCATCATATTTTTCCATTTAATTTGTGTGATGCCCCTGTTTCTTCTCCTTCTCGTTCTAAGAATCTTGTCATAATTAATTCTGTAACTATTCCTGCCATTGCCGAAACTTATTCTTCAGTTAGCTTCACTAATCCTGCCAGAACCACTGGTTTAGATGCCTCGCGTTTATTTTCAGGTTAAGTATTGTTATGTGTACATACAAGGCATTTCCTGCAATATTCCAAGAATAGAATTAAGTGGCTGCTAACTGGTGACTGTACAACTGATAATGTAGCAATATGGTAAAAATTTTGTGTCAGAATTTCATTTCCTTGGATATACCGAGAAGATAGTATGTAATCGATATGAAGATGATATCTGTTCTTTCGGACATGTCCGAAAAAACAGATACCATCGGTGTCCATGCAGCACTCTAGAATGAAATGATAACTAAAACAAGATCCTACGCTGTCGAAAATGTGTGCCCCAACGGGGACTCGAATCCGAGGTGATCTGCTTACATGGCAGACACTCTATCCATCTGAGCCACTGAGGGCACAGAGGCTAGTGCAACTGCAGGGATTTATCCCCTGCATGCTCCCTGTGAGACCCACATTCCCAACTTAATGTCCACACACTACATTCTTAGTGCCCCTGCCCATTACACTCATTACTCGCAGCAGACAATCTTACTGAGTCCCATAACAGTTCGGGCAATAAATGTGCATCCGCACAGAAGAAGGTGGTCAATGGCCAGTTAGCCTTATCTATATGAAGATGGTATCCATACAAGATCTATACTGTACAGCAGCTTGCACCACAGGACATACAACGATGTGTTGACTTCACTCTCCAGTTTCTCACAAAGATTGAAGTTGACGAGGGCTGGCCCTGGACCATCCTATGGACAGATGAAGCTCATTTTTCTCTGACAGGTGAGGTGAACACACAGAATTGCCAAGTTTGGGGATCTTCATCTCCAATCATGAAGATCCTCTGTATGGTGAATGCATCGCCTTATGGTGTGGCTTCACAGTTACGTTCGTCATTGGCCAATTCTTTTTTTTTAACAGGTTGGCACTCAAGGACCAAAGATGTGCAGTGTGACTGGCCAGCATTATCACAATATCCTTCAATAGCATGTTATGCCCACCCTACAGAATAGAGACGCACTGAACTCTACAGTTTCACGCAAGATGGGGCCCCATCACACATCACTCATATAGTTCACCTGCATCTCCAAAACACATTTAAAAACAATCAAATTGGCCACTGAGATCACCTGATCTCATTCCCTGTCATTTATGGTTGTGGGGTTACCTGCAGGACAGGGTTTACAAGGGAAACATTCACACGTGTGCTGATCTGAAGCGCAGTATATCAAGAGAGGTAGCCAGCATACCTATGGACATGTTTTATTCTGCTGTGAAGAATGCAATCTTGTGCTTTCTGACTCTTCTGGACACTGATGGGCATCATATTAAGCCCTTTTTGTGGCAGTGATGGTACCAGTATGTAATGGTACGATGTACTAGATCAGCACATTAAAAGTGTTTCAATTGAATTGATTCTGCATTATTTTTTTCCGCATGTCCTTGACATTAATGTTACCAAGGTTGGTACTTGTATGGTAATTAGTTCCTGTGTTATAATGTTTTAAATAGGAAAAGTTTAATTATAACCCTCCAGTATTCACTGTCAGTGAACATGTTCTAAAAATTGAGCACCTGTGAATGGAATAACATTAGGACTGAAGTAAGAGGCATAAAATTGTGAGTAGTAATTTAATACTGTCTTATATTAGCAATGTAAAGCGTGAGAACATCTAGACAAACAGATTTGTAAGAAAATCCAAACTGTTACAGTGACCACCGAAAAAACTTTGAAATAAAGAGAAACACATATGGTCTAAATAGGACTTTTATTACAGTTGCAAAAGATGCTATATAATCTATACTACTTGCGTCACTGTGATTGCGGAAAAAAGGAATCCTAAGAGGAAAAAAAGACTATTTACATTAGGTGCATTGCTCCGAAGATAATTCTCTAAGACAACATGATGTTCAAATCAACATGACCATAGATATTTTAATTGCAAAACATGCAGAACCAAGTATGGTGATTTAAACTTAAATTTGTTAACTTGACGCCATTTTAATTTGTTATCTAACAGCATCCTCAACAAATTTTACACTGGGTTTCATTTAGCGTATGATCACCAACATCGAGTTCTGATGCCAGAGGGAATTTTTGACTGCTCGAATTTCGTAATATAAATTTCTGTAAGATTACAACAAAATTGTTACTGTAAAACAGTTGTGGACCACGTTTGGCTGTGTGGCTTGTTTCTTTAAAGGATGAGCCTGGACCCTTGATCACATGGCTTTTGTCATCAGCTAACATTACAGATTTTCATCTATCCTTCAATAATAGCGGAAGATCATTTAGGTAAATTAGTGACAAAAGTCACAGTTTGTATTTATTTCTGTCATACAGTTTGTCACACTTCCTGTTACAAAAGTAAAATTGTATCAATACAAGATGGATACCATTAAAGCTAAACACTTTAGTTTCCCACATAGAATATATTATCTTGACAATAAATAGCCTTAGCAAAGCACAGGATAATATACTGACAGCATTTTTTAAAGCTGTCATAGGACTTCAAATATGAGATCATATACAGTTTACTCTGTAGAGAACCCTAACCTGAGATGCAATTAATAAGTTATGCTGTCACTGTTCTACTGCAGGCCACTGTCTCTAAAATTTCAGATATTAGATGGTTGAAATGGGACAGTAATCACACATGACTGGTCTATTTTTATTTTGGTAGATGGTTTTCACTGTTGTGTAAGCCTGACAGTAAATATGCTTTTGACTAATTACAAGATAACTTCAGGGTGCTCATCAAAGGCAACAGAACATTTTAACGCATTTCTAAAAACACAACTATAACCACAAGGATGGCCAATTTTGTTTTTACCTGCTTAGGGGTTAAATTTTTGAAAGGAATATTTGTCAGTGGAGTAAAAAGAGTCTGTTAAAGTAAATCTAACATACTTTTTATTTGGTGTATATTATTTACTTCATTATTAACTAATTCTATCTGTTTAAAAAATCTGTTTCTGCGAAGTTGTGTGTATGAACTCTTGATCATTTTTTACAAGTTCTAAATTGATCAATTTACAAAGTTTTCAAGTATAACAGAATGTTCTAAGGGTTGCAATATTTGAAAAGTGAGGAAACAACAGTTAGGTCTATCAATAAAGTTTCAGTTTTTTACGAGTCAAGAACTGAAGTGTTCATTCTTTTTCAAAAATTTTAGTAATAAATTCCAGAACAATTATAACATAAACAAAATTATGAAAAGGAAAGTTGATACCATATAGCAGAAATGCTGAGTCGTAGATAGGCACAACAAAAAGGCTGTCATAAATAAGCTTTCAGCCAGTCTGGCAGCTGAAGCCATACTTGTGTCATCTATTTTTGACAAAGGCTTTGTTGGTGGGAGCTTATTTGTGACAGTCTTTTCGCTATGGCTATCTGTGACTCAACATCTCTGCTATATGTTGAGTAACAACTTTCCTTTTCATCATATTGTTACATTCCATCCTGGATTTTCGACTGTTTGACAACATTAACAAACTGTTTTGAGTTTTTAGGCTTACCTCGAAAATTACTGTTGTCTTTATTTTCAATATGGCGCTGGGCAATGAGCAGGAAGATACTGCGTGCATTTGTTGTGAGAGCTTTGAACACATTATTTAATGATGATAGTGCCAGGCTCCCAGAATTTTTCACCATCACAGAACATTCAAATGATGTTTCCATGAAATATGGAAGGAAATTTGTTACATCCCACCATGTGAAGTTAAAGCTGCTCAACTTCGCTTGATCCCAGACTGCAAAATCAAAACTGAATTTCAAGTACAACTCATACTAGCTTCTGTCATAAAAAAATCTATAAAGTAATGCATTATAACAAAATATGAAGAAAATGTCAGGTATCTGTTTTATATTTATGACTTATGATAAAAAAGACTGGATAGGAAAGTATTTATGATATTCCTGTTATTATCAATATTTCTGTTATAATCAAGAACATGGTAGTCAGTGTGCAAGAACAGCAAAGACAAATGGGATTAAAGCTACAGGTAATTGTGTCATTTATTGCTAGGCACTCAGCATGACAGCCTCAGTAATGATTTGAATAACCACCAGAGTTTGAAATGATGGACGATGTTGGTCCCGATGAACTTACTAATGTCAGCAAGATTCTGCAAAAATAAGTGTATGTAATGACAATTTCATCAGAGTAAAACATACATTGATCTGAAGCCACACAATACAAGAGACATCACACTAAGCAGACTTGTGCCAGCCAATATACCAACACGGTGTCTTTCAGAGCAGAAACTCAAATCAGTTTACAGAAACTGTCTTGGCCATTTGTTGAATCTCATGAAGTACTAACACTGAAAAATGAAAGTTTTGTAAAATTGTAAAAAGACAGAACAGGTGGTCAGTGCTCACCTTCAGGGTGCAAAATTCCATCACTGACAATAGACACATTTAAAGTAGAAAATAAGTATACCTGTCTTTCATATCAGTTTCATCCTCCCCAGGGAAGCAAGAGGGATAGACTGGGAAAGTTTAAGAAGGAGACAAAAATCACTCAGACCTCAGGTTGCAGTGGACCCACATCAGTAGCCCTACTGTACATCAGTATGGAAACTGCCCCATCAATCTGTGTAATTGCTACAATATCAGGCAGTGATGCTGCAAGCTGCCTGGCATGAAGTCTGCAGCCATGTACCATCTAAGTCTTCTTCCTGAGCCAATGTAAGAATGGTTGGAGCCAACTGTATGATCACATCTTGCAGAGATATCAGTGTGACCTCCACAACAGACAGCATGATGCTTAGGTCTGTGTTTGTTTTACTCTTCAGAAATACTTGTACATGCCATCACCATGCATGTGCATGGACTTTGACTGTGTTAGTCTTCCTATCATGACTTGCCTGCCTTAGCTTATGAAGAATCTATCTGTTTCCAGTTTGTGATACCACTATTTCACACATTTATTCAAATATCTATGTGGAAGTAGAAATTGAGTGCTGCCTACAAAATCCACCTGGTGTGACCATAAGGGGGAGACGAAGATCTTTGTTCTTACAACAGATGGGTCCTCTTTCATCCCTAAGAAAAATATCTAAATATTATAAAGATAGCTATAGTTTTCTTCCTACCTTGAATGTGTGCATTGGTAGTGCTGAAATTTTGCCACTTAAAGATAAGTACTGGCTAGCCATTCTGTCCCCTTGTAATGAATTTTTCATTTGATAGAACTAGCATAGATCTACTTGGGTAGCAAAGAAACTTCAGGTTTATTGATGGAGCACCATAATATTTTAATTGATAGTATCATAATATCATGCACCACTGCATTCAGTTAATGATCCTCTTCTAGCTATGAAATGCATAATGTTTGTGGCACAGCATTATATCATTCTCTGCAGTATAACTCACTTTCATACAGTTAAAATGTCTCCAGACTTCCTTTGATGTATTAACGTGACATAAAATGACAAATAAGGTGCCCAGAAATGGTCTTAATGAACACATTTTGGATCAAACAGGAAGAGAAATTCAGACATCATTAAATAAAATGGAGCTAATAACTATGGCACAGTTTTTATTGTTAATAAGTAAAATGTCTTCTTGTCCCTATGCCTACTCATAATGCTACATGTTACCATCTACAAGTTGTATGACATCATCTTAGCAGCACCATTAAATTGAAAACTATCTTGTAATAAATGTTTGTTGCAATCATGATACTGCAATCACTCCTTTGATCATTACATGCTGTCCATGTCATGCTATTACAACTGTACTTTGATAATATGCTTAATCCCCCGCAAAAATCTGCAAATTTATCATAACTTTTTCCAGTATCGTAATGCATGCACAATCACATATAAAACTTTCTAACAATATGTTTACCAGTCAAATCAGATGTAAACAAATAACTTACCTAAGGGAGCATTTATGTGATCTATAGAAGCTAGCAGGTATATATTAGGAGTGCTAGCTAGACGACTCAGAACATCTTGGCATTTGTCATTGCGCAACATTTCGCCATCAATATTATGCACAATAAGGTACAAAGAATTCTTGTATATGCCAGAGTACCAGCTCTGGACCAGTTCTAAACATTCATAGAGGTCAGCAGGCACATTTGATAACTCAAGAATATTTTTAGCTATCATATTGACAACCTGTAAATTGAAGAGATCATTTATGTTGATCATTAGCTAAAACTTCAAATTAGCTCAGTCAAATCTACATAATCAAATTTGTATTTTTAAATTTATGACAGAAGAGGTGCACAACAGAAGCAAGTGTGTGAGTGAGGAAGGGGGGGGGGGGGGGGGGGGGAGAGTGTGTGTGTGTGTGTGTGTGTGTGTGTGTGTGTGTGTGTGTGTGTGTGTGTGAGAGAGAGAGAGAGAGAGAGAGAGAGAGAGAGAGAGAGAGAGAGAGAGAGAGAGAGAGAGAGATTTACAGAAGTAATACACCTTAGTTGTTTTTCAATAGCTCACTGAAGTAGCCCTGGGGTACATGAGCAGACAGAGTGTACAACAAAGGAATGAATGAACATAATTGCAGAATATGAATGTTCCCTTTATGTGGCACTCTAATCTTTCCTTTCCATCCAAACAACATTTTATAAACTCAAGAACTGCTCTTGCAAATTATTCAGATAAAGTGACTCTTAAACTAGAAAATTATTGTTGTTACTGCCATGAATAATGTTCCCAGTCATGAAAGCCTCATACGCACAGTACACAAATAATTTTTCTTTATGTACAAAGTTTCAAACACTATTGTCCTCAAGATGGTGAATCTTTTTCAATTAATAAAGTAAAAACATGTGTAGGTGGAGCAGCCTTCTGCTGGGATATTAATATTTTGCAACAAAGCTTAAATATTTCTCACTTAGCTTGTTTCAGTAAAAAAACAAAGATGCATACAAAATAATAGAATCCCTCTTCCTCTCCCTCTGGCACTCTGGGAGTTGCAGTATATACATATCTGTGTGTTCTAGCAATAGGCAACACTTTAACATTGTGAAAAAGTAGTTACTGTCCTTCAAACAACCAGTATAACTATATAAAAGTTTGATTTCCTAGTTATAAAAACAATTAATCATAATGCAAATAAATTTCTCTAATCTTAAATTCTTAGCTCCAGCAAAGAGCAGAGCATGACTATATTTCCTGCCAAGAAGAAAGTGACAAAAAAACTTAAAATATTTTCCAATTCTTGTTGTTATAACACAAACAGAACCATGATTAATCAGCAGCTAGCATAGTAGGCAGAACAGTTTATTAGCATTCTCTTTATAACACATCCTTTCATTTCAAAGATCTGATTATTCTCCTCCTTGATGAGATCTCCAGAACACAATGTGTATTCAGTGAACGAAATAATTCTCTCGCCCGTGGCATATTCCTCTTGCATGTGGACAGTAATCCTTCTCTCAATATATTGTGAAATACATTTACAATTATGGCCTAATTTGTAATGCCATTGTTCAGTGACCGTCCTGTATACTCAGCATTAATGTGACTTCTGCGTTTCACTAATGCAGTACACAGAATGGATACACAGTTACTGCACTCTGTGTGTATAGGATAATAATTTTACAATTCCCTTTCTGTTAGTATGAAGATGCAACAACATGGATTATCTAAGGAACAGAACTTTCAAAAATATCTGGAAAACATAAGGGAGAACGCCATCAAAAGAAGTACTTTAAGCATCGCAAGAAAGTATCCTAGCCTGAATATTGTAGTAGTGCAAAAAACAATACTAGCATCACTGATGCTTCGCAAAAAATGCAAATATTAAAAAACTTTTGCAGAGAAATACCGCCAGATTGCAAACATCTGTGGATGGAACATTCTGCTACACTATCTTATCGATCCTAATTCCACAGGCAGCACATAGCAGTCACAGTCTCCCTTAATTCATTTACATGTTACAGATGAGAAAATGCCTTAAAACCCTCTCAGGTTACTGCACTTAGGCTTGACATTATTCACTATACACTGCACAGGAACTCACCTTGAGCCACACTTTATTTAATTTTATCTTCAATGAAACAAGAGCTAATGGAGGAATGGGCCACTCATATGATTATTCCCATATTAAAACCTGAGAAGGATGCTAGAATTTTTGCACCTTATAGGCCTTTGTGCCTTGCCTTCATGTGTATAGAACACTTGTGAAGACCCATTAAAAACTGTCCAGAATATTGGTTGGAATGCAATGAATTGCAATTGAAGTCCCAATCTGGCTTTTTCAAGTGTCATGGATAGATCTGCAATTTATCTACCATTTCTTCAGATGTATTTTGTTGACTCCAAAGAAAGAAAGTAACTGATTGTATTTTTCCTCCATATCCTATCGACAAACAGCAACGTTCAAATACCAACACTGCACGAGAAATTGGGACAAACTAGGTTACCAGATTACTGGAATCTCAGCATATCTACAAAAGAGAATGGTTTACATACAAATGACAAACAAATAACTGGACCTAGGTTTCTATTATAAGAAGCATTTTAACCCACTGTTCCATACATTGCATAGTGGAATTTAGATTAATCCCTTTCAATTTATTTGCTCCGCACTTCAATATACAGATGATGTTATTTTGTACACATCCAAGACAGTTAAAAATGTGGATGAACAGTTGTTAAAAATGGGCTAGCATGTCACCAGAAAAGTGTTTTGTGATTATATTCACAAAGTGACCAGACACACAAATATTAGTCTTTCACTGACTAGAGCATGATATGCAGCAAATCCTAACAACATAAACTGGATATGCTACAAAACAACTGTTTTTGAATCTGCCTCAGTGCAGTGAGATCAACACCAACAATCTGAACAGATTCGTTCTGATGGATACAAGCTAGTAGCACACTGGCGTAGAACTAATAAGAAAGAAATGGGAGTGGCTATTTACGTAAAAGATGTACTTCAGTTCCAGGCCCTTCAGGTTAATGAACAGATTTTTGAATGTGCACCACAATAGTAGGTCAGGGACACAAGCTTGTTTGAGGTGCATTCAAGTTACAACACCTCAGTTTTTTTTTTTTTCTCTTGTCTGAAAACAGATACAAACATGTTGTGTGCACTCATTGTGAATATGTGACAGAAATTGCAGCACTGTACAGCACACACAACTCCAGCGGAGTGGTGAGAATGATGCTTGTTACTTAAAATGATGAACTTTTCATTACAAAAACAGCATGTAATCATTTGTTTCCTCAATTTGCACAGTGTGACACAGAGAGAAATTCATCGCCATTTGAGTACAGTATGTGGTGATTGTGTCATGGATGTATCTAATGTGTGTTAATGGGTGCAACAGTTCAAAACATGCAGAACATCACATGACAACCACCCAAGACAATCTCCACCTCGCACCAGTTGGTCTGACAAAATTACTGGGCAAGTGGTGAAAGTTGTTTTGGAGGATCGCCAAATGAGTATAGAACTCATTGCACAAGTTGATATTTCTATGGGAGCTGTGCATACAGCTCTGCATGAAAGCCTGAAATTGCGAAAAGTGTCCTCCAGGTGGGTGCCATGAAGCTGACAGAGGACCAGAAGGCTGTGCACATAGCATGTAGCTGAGCAATGCTGACACACGATGATGGGTTGAATGAGACTTCCTTTCCACTGACAGTGACATTGGGTGAAACATAGATACAACAAAGTGCCTGTCATCTCAATGGAAGTACAGACTCATTGTCACCATAAAATTTCAGGTAAGCGGCTTTGCTGAAAATCTGATGGCAGCCATCTCCTGGGTTAGTGATCGCATAATCCTTACTCATCACATACCAAAGGGAACTATGGTCACAGGCGCATCCTACAAGATCTAATGAAGACCAAGTTCCTTCCAGCATTGTGTGAAAAACACCTGGTAAAGGCTCTTTCAACAAGGCAATGCACCAGCGCATCAGGCAAATGCAATGCTGCAGTTTCTTTATGACAATAACTTTTGAGGTGATTAATGCTCCCTACTTATCTGGTCTGGCTTGGCTCTTTCCTACAATGAAAGATTCTCTCCATGGTCGCACATTCACTAGCTATGCCTTTATTTCATCACCAATTTTTCAGATGTCAAATAAGGCTCCTAAAGAAGTGTTTGCAGCAGCCACGGAATTATGACATCAACATTGTGAAAAAAAAAGTGCACAGCTGCAGGGAGATTAGATCGAGAAGCGACAAGTTTTACAATTTTTGTGTGATAAGTTCGAGGAAAAAAAATTGCAGCTTTTATAACTTTAATCCATCTTTTAGTATCACCAGTGTACAGACCATTGGCAAGATATATCTTAAGCATAAATTTATCCATGTTCGAGCTCTATGACTATAATGTAAATTTATGAAATAATTTCTGCTGCTTTAGTCACCTTCACTAATGTTTAATTAGCATGATGCATTTCAGCAGAATGTTGTGAGATCAGTTGCATTACTATGACACACACATTAAATTAATCTCAATAGTGATGAGATTCATTTGCTTGGTGTGCCATTGAAATTATGTATAGAAATTTTCCATTTTTGCTGGAAATTTAGTAGTATGGTACAAGGAGCACAGTAACAAACACATCACAACTTAACACATTCATTCATATGTTAGATCATTTCCAAAATTAACTGCTACCCTTAGCAGCAAAAGTATCTTAAGCTACATAAATCAGCTTCCACCCCCCTCCCCCAAAAAATCAATCTTCTGACTGATATGATGTAGCCCTCCACGAATTCCTCCCTTGTGCCAAACTCTTCATCTCAGAGCAGCACACTATTTTCTCAATTATTTGTTGATTGTATTCTAATCTCTGATGGTCCCTACAGTTTTCAACCTTTACAGCTCTCTCTAGTGCTGTTGAAATTATTCACTTATGTCTTAACACATTCTGTCATCCTGTCTCTTCTTCTTATTAGTGTTTTCTACATGTTCCATTCTTTGCCAACTCAGCAGAGAACATTCTTGTTCGTTGTCTTATCAGTCCATGCAGTTTTCCGCATCTTTGTACAGTGTCACACCTCAAACACATCAATTCTCTTCTTTTTTTGGTTTTCCCACATTCCACAATTGACAACCATACAATGCTGCACTCCAAGCATATTCTCAGACATTTCCTCCTCAAATTAAAGCCCATGTTTGATACTTCTTTTGTGCCCACTTTGCCTGCAATAGTCTGCTTTTTTACGTCCTCCTTACATCATCCATCACTTGCTATTTTGCTTCCAAGGTAGAAGACTTCCATACTTTCTCTACTTCATGGTCACCAATTTCGATGTTAAGTTTAATGTCGTTAATATCATTTCTGCTACTCATCATTATTTTTGTCTTTCTTTGGTTCACTCTCAGTACATATTCTGTACTCATTAGACTGTTCATTCCATTCATGAGATCCTGTAATTCTTTACTTTCACAGAGAATAGCAATATCATCACTGAATCTTATCACTGATACCCTTTCACCCGAAGTTTTAATTCTATTCATGAATCTTCCTTTCTCTCCACCACTGCTTCTTTGATATATAGATTGAACAATAGGGTTGAAAGATTGCACCCCAATCTTACAACTTTTTCAATCTGAGCACTTCATTCTTGGCAGACAGAAACAGTGTTAAGCATGTTATGCAGACTTAACTGGAGAATCACTCACTAGGCTGTGGAGGTTTCAATCTCAATTTTGTATCAGTTAGTACTGAGTGAGACCACCAAGAGTTGTTGATGCCCAGCTTTGGATTATTTTCTACAGTAAAATTCCTTGCAAGTATTGAAGCAAATAATGCAACAGCTACTGACGACATGATTCCACACCCAACCACTTGCAGTGATTTAACTGTAAAACCAATGCTCAGTGTGTTATATGGCCACGATGATCAAATTTTAGCAATAAATATATTTATCAGATGTACTGCAAAACAATAAACAGTGCCTTAAACAGAGTGTTTGGATAGAAATTACAGGAAGAAGACTGGGGAGAAATTTATAAAGCAGATAGTATTAATGGAAAACTTAGCTCTTTCTTAAACATAGCCACATGGAGCCTTGTTTTCTCAAAAAGAAACTACAAAACTGGAAATAAGCAAACCACCTGTAATTCAAGACCTGTATCACTCATTAGAATCTTTTCAAAAGTGTTTGAGAACGTGGCTTATGATAGACTGCCAACTGATTTGAGTGGGCAGTACTTGTTAACTGATTCTCAGTTTGGCTTTCGCGAAAGATTCTCCACAAAGAAACCAACAACACCACCTCACAAATGAAGTCCTAGCAAAACGAAGCAAGAAAAATTATCCTGTTGATACATTCTGCGACCTTGCCAAGGTCTGTGATTGCATAGATCACAAATCTCTACATGGCAAACTAAAGTGTTGTCTGCCTCCATAATTGAGTGGTCAGCATGGCTGACTATCATATGAAGGAGCCAGGTTCGATTCCTGGTACTGCCAGGGATTTTTCCTTGGTGTGAGAACTGGTACAGAGTGCTCTAGCTGAGAGGAGCTATTCAACTGACTAGCAGCAGTTCCACAGTAAAGAAAACTGACAACGACTGCTACAGCGATGCACTCTCCACATACCCCTCCCTATCGCATTGAATGACACCACTGACAAAGGATGACGCAGAGGTTCATCGGGCATGACTGGGCCTTCTAGGGTCAGAACACAGAATTTTACCTTTTGACCTTTAAACTGATTTGTTGTGGCATTAATGGCATCCTGCTTGTACGAATGAAATCTTACAGCCTTAGATGTGTTCGCACCAGAAGAAGACATTGGCCATACACTAAATGAAACACACTAGGTTAAATTTCTTGGGTTTGGCTGAATAAAAGTTAAAATGGAGCTAACACACAGATAACCTAATTCAAAAGCTCAGTTCAGTGTGTTATTCACATAGAAAAATTTCTTATTGTGTTGACTTAAAGGCAATTAGAGGTGGCTTATTTTGAATATTTTTTACTCTCTGTTGTCTTATGGAATTATCTTCTGGGACAGCACATTTAACCCAAAAAAAGTAAAATAACACTCATTGCTGCTGTTAATAAAAATCAGGTTTAGCTAAACTGTGATTTAAACAGTCATTCACATTTAACATAAAAAAAGTAAAATAACACTTATTGCTGCTGGTAATAAAAATCAGGTTTAGCTAAACTGTGATTTAAACAGTCATTACACAAGACATAAAAAATAATTTTTATGTAGACTTTGCTCCCCTGCCCTAGGCATCAGAATGGAATTATTTGCTCTGGTGGGAAGATTTTCAACAAGCTTCCATCTAACACAACAATAAATTTGGAATCCCTACAAGTTCAAAACAGAATTCCTCATTAGCGTCTCTCTCTCTCTCTCTCTCTCTCTCTCTCTCTCTAAATTATCTGGCTATCTATATTCAACAATTGCAAATTTTTATTAGCTAAACTGCAAGCAGCAGTGTTTCTTACAAAACTGTATGACAAATAAGATATAGGACTCAATATTTATAGATGTAAAAATATTTTTTTGAAAAAGTACAACCTCAATCAAGTAAATATTAAGATACTAATACCAGGTAAACAGCAGATGTGTAATAAAATGGAGGAGGCAGTAGGTCCTTTCTCTCTCTCTCTCTCTCTCTCTCTCTCTCTCTCTCTCTCCCTCTCTCTCTTTTTTTTTTTTTTCAAAACTTTTTTTTTTTTTTCAAAATTTACTTGACTAAATTTAGATAGCTAAGTGAAAACAGCACTAAGCAACATAGTGACAGTTTATTATTAATACAGTAAACATATTTTGTTATTTTTTTAAACTCTTGGTAATGTATGCCTCGACTTGCCCCTCACAACTGAAAGTTTTCCTTGTTGGGACCTATGGAACACAATGAATGAATGAATGGTTTCTTTCTTAAAAAGATACCTGCAACACTGTGACTTAAAACGGGTCACAAACTATTACTGTGCAAACTGAGAGAAACAGTGGCCATCACCTTCAATCACAGCATCTTGTGGTAAGATGAAAGAGTTTTATTTAATGCAGAGGAAAAGCTACAAACAAAACTTAAAGATGCACTGCAAGTAATACAGCAAAACTCATTAGCAAGTCATAAGAAAAAGGAAAGGCAGTATGGGAAATTATTATGCATTAAATTAATAAACTCAATAAGGCAAATGATACACAACTAAACAAAAATTGAATGTGCTGCAAAAGGACTAAGAAATGAAGAGCCATATGCCGTTTTAGGAAACTGCCCCTGTATTTGCCTCCACAATTTAGGCAAGGTTGAACAATTACTTGAATACCGCTTCCCCCACATCCGAGTTCAGCACTGTAACTCGCCATTTCACAACTTGGTAGAGCTGTAGCTTCCAAACAGCCCAGGCCTATGTGCAAGGGCTGTAAGGTTGGAAACATTAGTGAGAACATCAGCAATACACCAATACATATTATAATGCAGCTCTACAGTACAGACAAAGGAATGTCAATGAGTTAAGGAGAGCTTATTATTGTTTCTGTGTGAGAATTCAATTTTATTTTATAACATAAAAATAAAAGTTTCAAAATTTTCAGTTGGATATGTGGAAAATACTAACAAGAAGAATTGGCAGGATGATAGGACATGTGCTAAGATTTTACCCGGTAACAAAAGACAATGAAGAGTCATTTTGTCTTGTTGTACCTGTCACACAGAAGTCTATTTTTTCAGTTCCACACACAGGTCATATGAACCAAAAATGGTATCAAGGTATATAACATGGCTGTATGTGTCAATGATATATGTTACAATTCATTTCACAACTCATGTTTTCATAAGTTGAGAATTGTCAGAGGCATCTTTCCCACAGTAGAGACCAAAATTATAACAATAGCTACTACCTCCAAACAAAGCCCAACATTTATGTCAAGATCTAATGGGTTTCATTTTTAAAATTGCTCCAGATAATTACAACCATAAAACATGGCCATTACTTTACTTGCTGAAAGATGTGCATAAAAAATTTCTCACAACTGATAGTTTTTTACCATAGTGGTAACCAAATTTCTGCTCTAGTACCTTGAACATTTTCACTGACATTCACTTCATTATTATCTACAAAAGGAAGTGTTTAAAGTTCAAGACATTTATTATGAGGTATAATATTGTTAACAGGCACCACCATCAAAGTCATCTTTCAACCTATCTACTGAGGAAGCAAAATGTGGTTTGTTTTTCCCCTCTTTTGCACACTTTATAGTTCCTTTCATAACACTATTTAACAACTCATAACTAAAAAACTTTTCAAAAATGTCCACTTGCTTATAACTTTGAAAACCATTCACAATATTTTCACCATTAGTCTGTGCCACACTATCTACAGTGCCAAAACTGTAATTAGGATATGTCTTAGCCATGCTGACATTGATTCATTCTTTTTCTACCTGGACAGATGATTCTGCCATTGTAAGATTTCTTTTTCCTTGGCACTAGATGACAATTCTGTACAGTATCTTAGAATGTCATCTTCCAGCACTAATTACTTCAATTGGGCATCCTTGCACTAATGAGCTTAGCAACTGGGCATCCTCAAAACAAGTACCACATTACCAGTGACTGAAGCATGTGGTGGCAATATAAAGCAAAAATTTGCACAAAGTTTCCCTGAAAAACACGCATAACTCTTCTAAAAGTTCCATGATTTCAATAAGCAATTTCTATAGTAAAATGCAACTTTAGGTGCAATTTTTCTGGTATATTATGTACTTGAAATATGATGTGC
This sequence comes from Schistocerca serialis cubense, assembly GCF_023864345.2. Taxonomy (NCBI): domain Eukaryota; kingdom Metazoa; phylum Arthropoda; class Insecta; order Orthoptera; family Acrididae; genus Schistocerca; species Schistocerca serialis. The sequence goes on along the minus strand of NC_064641.1, from coordinate 833,572,039 downwards.
AACTTTGGAACATAGAGCATGTTGTACACTTAAATAACTGGACTAGTAGGAACTGCTGTCAGAAAGTATATGGAAGCACACTGATTTCGTAGCAGATGCTGAGTGAAGAACTGATTTTAAAAGTTCTCATAAATCACCTAATACAGTCACAATGTACACACCTGTGACTGTCACACATGGTGATAACAATGGCCCATTCACAGTGCATTCATTTGGAGTTACAATCACACAAAATACAACAGCATCGTCCGTCATCAGTGCCAGGGCACTTGCTCAGTGGTAAAATAGTAAAAGAAATTATTTCCAGAAAGATAGAACAACTGATAGATGTTGCTATGGGTTTCAGAAAACTGTAGAAATAAGCAAAACAATAATGATGAGTTGCAAAAAGTTATCCACAAACGGTACGGAAACAAGACTGCAGTTCTAAGTGCCAAATAACATAAATGGGGGAAGGAAAAATTAAGCATGAAGTGAGAGAGAGGTGTAGCATACCCCCATGTTACTCAATCTTTAAAATGAGCAAGCAGAAGCAGAAACTAAGGAGAAAGGGAATTAAAGTCCAGAGAGAAGAAAAAATTACAATTTTAGTGTCTGACAATGACATTAAAATCCTGTTAGAGACGCTGAAGGGCATGGAAAGTCAGCTGAATTGAACTGATAGGATCATGATAAGAGGCTATACGATGAACATAAATAAAAGTTAAATAAAAACCTAGTTGAGGAGAAAACAGTTTTATGGCACAACCTCCAACCTTCCTACAAGGAGGGGTAGGTTGGTAGGACATATCTTGAAGCCTGAAGTATAAGGGATAGTTAATTTGGTGTTGGAAGGGAGAGGGGAGGGGGGGGGGGGGGAGAGGGAGAGAGAGAGAGAGAGAGAGAGAGAGAGAGAGAGAGAGAGAGAGAGAGAGAGAGAGAGAGAGAGAGAGGGGGAGAGGGAGAGGGAGAGGGAGAGAGAGAGGGGGGGGGGAGGGGGTGTAAAAGGGGGGTGGGGGCTGGGGGTGATTGTAGAAAGAGATCAACATTGGAGAACAATAAGAGGACTGAAGTGGGTATAGGATGCAGCAGCTGTCTATATTACAAAGCGATTAGCCCGGAACCTGGCACCAATTTCAGGCTGCCTGCCTAATGGCTTCCAAAGGTAAAAAGAAATTGATTTTTAATATTTCACATAATTATTCACCAAATTTATAAATTTAAAATGCTGTCATGATCTACTCATTAAGAAGTATAATTTTATGTGAAAAGATTAACTTAATACAGCAAGTATTAAAATAATAGATTTATTGCAGCCAAACTGGCCATTTAGTATAGGAATTGTTCTCTATTCACTATTATTCTTCTTAGTCACTACATAATTTCACCAGCAATTCTGTTCTCATCCTACAGATTAACACACGACATCTCATGCACTGGTCCCCGCATCTCGCATATATACAGCTCGTGCTGGGCCCGTGAAAACTCCAGGTGTTGCACAGTTTGTGGTGAAATCTACACACAGAGAGTCTTGTCACTACGTGGCGGAGTTCGTATTCTCCCTGCGTCCATTCACGGTTTGTCATGGTGTCTGTTAACATAGAAATCCTTCCATATCTTGTGTTTCTTCTCATGTAGTTCTGTCAGTAAGTCCTGGTAGGCTGTCGTCACTGGTAGTAAGTGTTTCAGTTGCAGCTCTTCTATGAAGAAGGGCTCTCTGGCCAACTCATACACAAGCCATGAGAGTGTGTATTTGGAGAGACATAGCACCCTTCTAAAGTAATTCGCCTTCAGCTTCTCTATTTTTTCGAGGTCTGTCTTCTTCAGATGAATCCATATGTTTTCCAATCCGTAAATTGCAACAGGTTCAACTTTGACTTCAAACAGTCGTAGGGTTGTTTCCAGGGAGAGTTCACCTATCGACTTCATATCATTTATGGCTCTCGTTGCAGTGCTGGCTCTGTAGTTAAAAGCCAGTATTATAGTTACAAACTGTGTTTCTCTTAAAGCAGCATAACTAATGGCATACAAATAACCATACTACAATCACCCAGTTATTGAGAAAGAGAGCACTTGGTGACTTCCAATAAACTATATGCACAATTTCAAACCACAGTGAAAATTTTTCTCCCCAACACCCTCTATAAAATGAGGAAAGGAAACAAGTTTATTGCTTACTACATTTTCGCTGTTCACGCAGTAAAACTTCAACATCAGACATGACATTTTTATTTGTCATTTCTTTTCTATCAACTCTTCTTGCAATGCCGTTTTCAGAGAGAACCCACAAATAATACTGAATGTACTTGCATAATTATATCATTGTACACCACACAGCTCAGGAGATATGATTTCATATACCTTTAAAATGTGAAAAACTAGCTTCTGTTGGTGCACAGTAAACCACCAACATCCGGCATGACATTTTAAGTTATTAGTATCTTACTACGAGTCTATTCACAACACACTTTGTAGACAATGTCTACATATATCGTTGAATACACTTGCAAAATTGTGTCATTTTTGTTACACACACTGTTAAGGAGCTATAACATCATAAGCACTGAGATGCACGAAAAACTTGCTTCTACTAAAAATGGAGTGCACATTACCCAAACTACACTCCTGGAAATTGAAATAAGAACACCGTGAATTCATTGTCCCAGGAAGGGGAAACTTTATTGACACATTCCTGGGGTCAGATACATCGCATGATCACACTGACAGAGCCACAGGCACATAGACACAGGCAACAGAGCATGCACAATGTCGGCACTAGTACAGTGTATATCCACCTTTCGCAGCAATGCAGGCTGCTATTCTCCCATGGAGACGATCGTAGAGATGCTGGATGTAGTCCTGTGGAACGGCTTGCCATGCCATTTCCACCTGGCGCCTCAGTTGGACCGCGTTCGTGCTGGACGTGCAGACCGCGTGAGACGAGGCTTCATCCAGTCCCAAACATGCTCAATGGGGGACAGATCCGGAGATCTTGCTGGCCAGGGTAGTTGACTTACACCTTCTAGAGCACGTTGGGTGGCACGGGATACATGCGGACGTGCATTGTCCTGTTGGAACAGCAAGTTCCCTTGCCGGTCTAGGAATGGTAGAACGATGGGTTCGATGACGGTTTGGATGTACCGTGCACTATTCAGTGTCCCCTCGACGATCACCAGTGGTGTACGGCCAGTGTAGGAGATCGCTCCCCACACCATGATGCCGGGTGTTGGCCCTGTGTGCCTCGGTCGTATGCAGTCCTGATTGTGGCGCTCACCTGCACGGCGCCAAACACGCATACGACCATCATTGGCACCAAGGCAGAAGCGACTCTCATCGCTGAAGACGACACGTCCCCATTCGTCCCTCCATTCACGCCTGTCGCGACACCACTGGAGGCGGGCTGCACGATGTTGGGGCGTGAGCGGAAGACGGCCTAACTGTGTGCGGGACCGTAGCCCAGCTTCATGGAGACGGTTGCGAATGGTCCTCGCCGATACCCCAGGAGCAACAGTGTCCCTAATTTGCTGGGAAGTGGCGGTGCGGTCCCCTACGGCACTGCGTAGGATCCTACGGTCTTGGCGTGCATCCGTGCGTCGCTGCGGTCCGGTCTCAGGTCGACGGGCACGTGCACCTTCCGCCGACCACTGGCGACAACATCGATGTACTGTGGAGACCTCACGCCCCACGTGTTGAGCAATTCGGCGGTACGTCCACCCGGCCTCCCGCATGCCCACTATACGCCCTCGCTCAAAGTCCGTCAACTGCATATACGGTTCACGTCCACGCTGTCGTGGCATGCTACCAGTGTTAAAGACTGCGATGGAGCTCCGTATGCCACGGCAAACTGGCTGACACTGACGGCGGCGGTGCACAAATGCTGCGCAGCTAGCGCCATTCGACGGCCAACACCGCGGTTCCTGGTGTGTCCGCTGTGCCGTGCGTGTGATCATTGCTTGTACAGCCGTCTCGCAGTGTCCGGAGCAAGTATGGTGGGTCTGACACACCGGTGTCAATGTGTTCTTTTTTCCATTTCCAGGAGTATATATTAATACAGGGTTTCACAATGTGAGCACTTGGCAACTTCAAACAGGCTTTAAACATAGTTTCAAACCTTTTATAAAAATTTTCTCACTTACATGCTTAACGTCAAATATTTAACACATTAACTCATTTGTAAAGTGATCAGATATTTGTAGCTGTTTTATAGGTGGCAGTTTGATTCTTTACAGAACTAGGGGTGTACTGGTATAGATATAAAAGGGAAATAATGGAAAAATAAATGAAAATCCTGGATAGAGAAGCAATAATATGGAATGGATAGATTGTTATTCACCACACAGCAGAGATGATGAGTCATGGACAGGCACAATGAAAAAGAATACTGGATATATTGAGCTATTGGGCTACTCCTTCATTAAACATAGAAAAAAACACACCACAATTGCTCACTGTCCTCTCTGGGTGCTTACATCCAACTCAATTGCAGGAGATGTCAGTGCCAATGTCTGTTTTTGCGCATGTGTGTGTGTGTGTGTGTGTGTGTGTGTGTGTGTGTGTGTGTGTGTGTGTGTGTGTGTGATTTGTGCTCATGTAAATGATTGCAAGTTATCCATGTATGATGAAGAACTTAATTCAATGACTAGCATACTTTTTCACTGTTGTTGCCTGCGACTCAGCAATCTAGACTTTCCATACTGATATTGAGCCATGCAGCCTTTATAGCCATCCATAACTGCGAAAGTGTGGCCAGTGCAGGCTTTTGTGCGCAAAGTGACCTCTCAATTATGTCCCATAAATGTCCAATGGGATTTATGTCGGGTGATCCAGTTGGTCAAATCATTTGCTCAAACCACCTAGAATATTCTTCAAATAATCACGAACAATTGTGGCCCAGTAACATAGTGCATTGTCATCTATAAAAATTCCATCACTGTCTGGCAACATGAAGTCAATGAATGACTGCAAATTGCCTCCAGGCTGCCGAACACAACAATTTCCAGTCAATGAGCACTTCATCTGGACCAGAGGATGCAGTCCATTCCATGTAAATACAGCCCACACCATTATGGAGTCAATACCAGCTTGCACAGTGCCTTGTTGGCAAACCAGGTCCACGGCATTGTGGGGTCTGCACCACACTCGAACCCTACCATCAGCTATTAACAATTGAAATTGAGACCCATCTGACCAGGCCATGGTTTTCCAGTCCTCTGGGGACCAACTTATGTGGTCATGAGCCCTGGAGAGATGCTGCAGCCAAAGTCATGCTGTTAGCAGGGGCACTTGCATCAGTCATCTACTACCAAAGCCCATTAACGCCAAATTTTACCACACTGTCCTAACAGATATGTTTGTCATACGTCCCACACTGATTTCTGTGGATATTTCACACAAAGTTCCTTGCCTGTTAGCACTGACAACTCTATGCAAGCACCACTGCTCCCAGTTGTTTAGTGAAGGACATCGATCACTGCACTGTCCATGATGATAGGTAATGCCTGAAATATGGTATTCTCACCACACTCTTGACCCTGTGGATCTTGAAATATGGAATCCCCCAACAATTTCCAAAACAGAATGCCCCAAGCATCTAGCTCCAACTGCCATTCTGCATTCAAAGTCTGTCATTCCCATTGTGCAGCCACAATCACATCAAAAACCTTTTCACATGAATCACCAAGTACAAATGACAACTCCATCAATGCACTGCCATTTTATACCTTGTGTACACAATATTACCACCATCTGCACAAGTGCATATCACTATTCCATGACTGTCACCTCAGTGTACATCAACCTGGAGAGCTGCATCAAGCCAGTCTCTGGACTGCATAAGAAGAAGAAGAAGAAGAAGAAGAAGAAGAAAACGACCATGAAGACAATGGTGACAACAATATAGGATAACAACTACATATTTGCAATATGGAGCATGTCTTCCTAAGCTCTTCAACCACTTGTAAGAAAAGAGGTCTACCTGCTTCTTTCACTCTGGCACTGGAACCTAACATGGACACTTCTTGTGATTTCATGGGCCCATAAATATGGGAATTTACTCTGCAGTTCAAACCTGTCTCAATGTAAAGTAGTTGTGAAAATAATTTTGAGTGTTCAGAAGTAGCTGTGTCTACTTAAGAAGTGTTTTTAAATAATGTTCCCAAGGAGCCACATCACAATTTTCTTAGTAAGTAGCTTGAAATAACGTGTCAGAGTATGACATGGTTAGTGGTAGCAAGCATTATTAGATTTAAATGTCCTTTCAATGACAAGGTTACAACAAGCTATGAAAGGATAAATATTTTAAAGGAAATTAGCTGTGTCCTAACCATCACACTACTTCATTAGGTAATTTGATTTAGAATAATACATTTCTGAAAAAGCAGAAGTCTGTTTCAAACAATGGAAACTCCAGATAGGAATATCAACAATTTAGGAAAAGACAGATTGCTATTTACCATAAAGAAGACAGGTCAAGTTGCAGACAGACACAAGTAAAAGACACTTACGTAAAGCTTCATCACTAAAAGAAAGACACATACAATTTATACACACAAGCAAGCACACCTCTGAGAATGGGAACCGCATCTGCTTCCGAGCCACAGTGTATCAATGATCATCCACACATAACACAGACTTCGTGGATTCTTGATGCCAAATCCAATGCCCCAGATTCTTACCTCCAACGGTTATAATTATATTTATCCATTGATCCCACGTTTTGTTTTCCATACCTGCCTGTGCCACACGAACTCCTGATCCTTGACCTAAACCAGTCCTCCCCCCCTCTCTCTTCGCTTATCGCAAAAAAAAAAAAAAAAAAAAAAAAAAAAAAAAAAAAAAAAAAAAAAAAAAAACTTTATTGTTCCACATTTCACCCATGTTTCTGTTATGTTTTTAATGTATTTGTGCATATTTTTATGTGGTTTCATGCAGCACCACATATTTTTGTATACTTTTATGTATTTGTGCATATTTTTACATATCTGTAGATATCTTTGCATGTGTCTGCGTATTTCTGTATGTCTTTATGAATTTTTTATGCATCTTTATGCGTCTTTTCACTTATCCAGCTCCTCTCACAACCATCAACACCTTTTTGCCCATTTCTGCAACATTCCCATTTTCTTTACACCATTCCTGCCACAATGGACTCTTGCTCCAGCTTTCTGCACCAGTTCAGAAAAGTATCCCTTTCCCTGGCTAAAACCCAGTCCCACATCCTGTTTCTCAAATGCTGCCTAAACCATGGAATTCCTCCAAATGGCCTAGCTGTAAATATTCCTTTCTCTGAATCACACCCCTTATTTCACAATAACCTATGCCTTTTCGGATTCCATCAATCCCTGGCCCTCACAAACCTGGTACTGCAAAAATACATGCCCATGGCACACGCATCCCTTTGCCCTCCACAAGATGCTACTACTCTGCAATCCCTATTCCATACATCACATCTCTCAAATTGAATCCCTTTCTCTCCACCACATGAAGGAGCATTGTAGACATCACCTCCATAAGTTAAGCAACCTTCTGACATCCTACTGCCACCTCGGGGCACCACTATCCAACCCCTATTGTACCCACAGGGTTCTTCTTCGTTCACCCGTCATAGCAGATAAACCCTCCTAGCTGCCCTTTTCAACTTGCCACATCCCCAAAACTCCCTACCAGCTCTCCGCCAAATCCAGAGCCAAAACATCCCTGTAACACTATTGTTAACCTTTCCACCAAAACCCTCAGCTTCACAGAAGTTTCAGTCCCACCCAAAGTCCCCACCTTTAGCCCTACACCCAAATTTAATGATGCTCAACTTGTCAGAGATCTACTCTCCTCCTCCTCATCCCTGCAATAGAAGCACTTCTTTACCACCAATCCGTCCAACCAAAACCCCCCTAGTTCCAACATTAAACCCTGTCTTCCAGTTCATACCCCATCCGATCGTGATCCTTCCCCCACCCACCTAACCACCCACTGGTCACTTTCCAAGAATTCCTTACATCCATCTTAGCTTCACCATCTTTCCCCAAGTCCCTTCCTCAAAACTCCAGCCTTTCAGGAAAAGAAAGAACAGCCGTATACTACCTCAAAACAAATGCTGACCTAATCGTCCAACCCGCAGGCAAAGGTCCCACCACTGTTGTTATGAATCACAGTGACTACCTGGCAGAAGGCCTCCACCAATTATCTGTCTCCTCCTATAATCTCTGCCAGAGTGATCCTATCCCAGAAGTCCAGCACAAACTCCAATCCCTGCTTAATGCCTTAGGCCCTTCCCAGAACATCTCCCTTGAATCCATTTCCCTCCTCAGCCCTATTACACTCCACACATACACACCTTATGCCCCATCGTGGGTAGCTATTATGCACCCCCCCCCCCCCTCCCCACTGAAAGAATTTCAGCCCTCATGGACCAATTGCCCATAATCTAGCCTCCCACAGCAAAGACACCAACCAATTCCTTCACCAACTCTCCACCATCCCCACCTCTTTACTTCCTGGATCCCTACTCATCACTGTTGATGCCACCTCCCTAAATACCAACATCCCTCATGCCCACGGTCTTACCACCATTGAACACTACTTTTCCTAATGTCCTTCAGACTCCAAACCCGCTACCTCAATCATCATACACCTCACTAACTTTATCGTAAGCCACAACTACTTCTCATTTTAAGGGAAGGTATATAAAGAAATCTGCAGCACAGCCATGGGCACACGCACAGCACCCTCCTATGCCAACTTTTTTATGGGCCATCTAGAGGAGACTTTCCTAAAGTCTGGTTCAGGTTCACTGATGATATCTTCCTGATCTGGACTCAGAGCCGAGACGCCCGATCTTTGTTCCTTCACAACCTCAACACCTTCTCTCCCATCCGCTTTATGTGGCTCTCCTCAACTAAGTGTGCCACCTTCCTAGATGTTGACCTCTTCCTCTCTCTGATGGCTCCATCTGCGCCTCTACCCACATTAAACCCATCAACAGTACCTGCATTTTGATGGCTGTCATCCCTTTCACACCAAAAAATCCCTCCCATACAGCCTGGCCAACCGGGGACAACATATTTGCAGTGACAAAAACTCCCTTGCTCAGTATGCTGTGGGTCTTGCTAGGGCCTTCACAGATAGGCACTATATTCCCCAGACCTAGTCTGCAAACAGATCTCTCATCCCATTTCCCCTCACACCCACAATCCTCCCATCACTCCCATAAACCAGCTACAAAGAAATGTTGCCTTCATCAGCACCACCCCTGACTGGAACAGCTGAGCCACATCCTTTGCCAGGGCTTTGATTACCTCTCATCCTGTCCTGAAATGAGGGACATCTTACCGAAGATACTTCCCACCTGGTATAAAATGATGTTCCGTCGCTTACCCAGTCTGCACAACATCCTAGTCCATCCCTATGCCATTCACAATCCCAACCCCTTGCCACAAGGATCATATCCCCAGGAAAGAACCAGGTACAAAACCTGTCCAACCCATCCACCCAGCATTCTATTCCAGTCTTGTCACAGGTTTATCCTACCCCATCAAGTGCTGGGCCACATGTAAAAGCAGCCATGTCATTTACCAAGTCTGCTGCAGTCATTGCACACTCTTTTATAATGGTTTGACCACCAACCAGCTGTCCACCAGGATGAACACCCACCCACAAAATGTGGCCAAGAGCAAAGTAGACCACCTGCGGCACAACATGCAGCTGAACATAAAATACTTGATTACAATGGCTGCTTTGCTACCCCAGCCATCTGGATCCTTCCCTCCACCACAAGCTACTCTGAACTGTGCAGGTGGGAGTTTATCATTACAACACATTCTCTGCTCCCATATTTATCCTGGCCTCAATCTATGGTGACACAACATCCACCCAACAGTTTCCATCGCTGCTGTCCTATCATCTCCTCCCATTCTCATCTCCCACCCTGTCTATTTGCAGCCCTCTGTCAATGCACTCGCTCCTCTTTCTCTGCCCCTCTCCTTCTTTGCTCCTTTTTCCCCCACCTCCCTGTCCCACAACCTCCTGGCACTGTGCCTGTTGGCAGTCTAGTACCATACTCCACTAGACAGCGTTTGTCTCTCTCCTCACCTGTACACTACAAGCCCTTCCTCTTCCCCACCCCTCCAGATTGGTGTTTGCATCTCACTTGATAGCTGCATTCCGGCCCAAGATGCTTGAGTTGGCAGTCGTATGTCCATGAGATGTGCTTTGCTTGTGTGTGTGTGTGTGTGTGTGTGTGCGCGTCTTTTACGGATGAAGGCTGTGGCCGAAGGCTTTATGTAAGTGTCTTAATTGTGCCTGCCTGCAATTTCACGTGTCTTCGTTATAGCAGGAAGTCTGATTCAATGTATCAAAAATTTCAGTGAGACACTGTATAAATCAAACATGAGTTAATATTTGATGAGCAACTCAAAGAAGATCTCATAAAATAAACTTTTCTTGTCAATTGCCTCAACAGCATAACTGTTTTCTTTTCACCGATAAATATAAGTATTCTGATTAGGAAGAAAGACAACAATGCAACACAACATTCACAAACTTCAGTTTTAGGCTCAAGAAGTATTTCATGCAAACAACGACCAGCTTTTAAAGCAAAGCAAGGTACAAGTATTGTATTCTGAAGGTGATAAACAAATATACTCTTTCAACAGTTTTTGTTAGTACACTGTGCCTACACATGAAGTGGGCTCAATCTACAGAGATGGAATCCTTTTTCTTTAAGTACAACGGCAACTGACACATTCGTAAGAACTTCATTTGGCTTTATCCAAAATAACTGAAAATATTCCTACTAAGTAGAAAAAAACAAGTGCACTAAGCACTGCAGTCCATCAAAAAGCCAATCTGACTGGTAGAGAGTATTGCTTTGAAAACAGTGGCCCATCAAAATTACAACTACACTACTGGCCATTAAGATTGCTACCACCACGAAGATGACGTGTTACAAATGCAAAATTTAACCGACAGGAAGAAAATGCTGTGATATGCAAATGATTAGCTTTTCAGAGCATTCACACAAGGTTGGCACAGGTGGCCACACCTACAACGTGCTGACATGAGGAAAGTTTCCAACCGATTTCTCATACACAAACAGCAGTTGACCGGAGTTGCCTGATGAAATGCTGTTGTGATGCCTCATGTAAGGAGAAGAAATGCATACCATCATGTTTCCGACTTTGATAAAGGTCGGATTGTAGCCTATCGCGATTGCGGTTTATCGTATCACAACATTGCTGCTCGCATTGGTAGAGATCCAATGACTGTTAGCAGAATATGGAATCGGTGGGTTCAGGAGGGTAATACGCAACGCCGTGCTGGATCCCAATGGCCTCGTATCACTAGCAGTTGAGATGACAGGCATCTTATCCGCATGGCTGTAACGGATCGTGCAGCCACATCTCGATCCCTGAGTCAACAGATGCGGATGTTTGCAAGACAACAACCATCTTCACGAACAGCTCGACGACGTTTGCAGCAGCATGCACTATCAGCTCGGAGACCATGGCTGCGGTTACCCTTGATGCTGCATCACAGACAGGACCACCTGTGATGGTGTACTCAACGACGAACCTGAGTGCACGAATGGCAAAACGTCATTTTTTCAGATGAATCCAGGTTCTGTTTACAGCATCAGGATGGTCACATCCATGTTTGGCGACATCACAGTGAACGCACATTGGAAGCGTGTATTCGGCATCACCATACTGGCATATCACTCGGCATGATGGTATGGGGTGCCATTGGTTACATGTCTCGGTCACCTCCTGTTCACATTGACAGCACTTTGAACAGTGAACATTACATTTCAATGTGTTACGACCCGTGGCTCTACCCTTCATTCGATCCCTGAGAAACCCTATATTTCAGCAGGATAATGCACGACTGCATGTTGCAGGTCCTGAACGGGCCTTTCTGGATACAGAAAATGTCCGACTGCTGCCCTGGCCAGCACATTCTTCAGATCTATCACCAATTGAAAACGTCTGGTCAATGGTGGCCGAGCAACTGGCTCATCACAATACGCCAGTCACTACTCTTGATGAACTGTGGTATCGTGTTGAAGCTGCATGGGCAGTTGTACCTGTACACACCATCCAAGCTCTGTTTGACTCAATGCCCAGGCGTATCAAGGCTGTTATTACGGTCAGAGGTGGTTGTTCTAGGTACTGATTTCCCAGGACCTATGCACTCAAATTGCGTGAAAATGTAATCACATGTCAGTTGGTGGTGGTGGTGATTAGTGTTTAACGTCCCGTCGACAACGAGGTCATTAGAGACGGAGCGCAAGCTCGTGTGAGGGAAGGATTGGGAAGGAAATTGGCCGTGCCCTTTCAAAGGAACCATCCCAGCATTTGCCTGAAACGATTTAGGGAAATCACGGAAAACCTAAATCAGGATGGCTGGAGACGGGATTGAACCGTCGTCCTCCCGAATGTGAGTCCAGTGTGCTAACCACTGCGCCACCTTGATCGGCACATGTCAGTTCTAGTATAATATATTTGTCCAATTAATACCAGTTTATCATCTGCATTTCTTCTTGGTGTAGCAATTTCAATGGCCAGTATTGTAAAAATAAACCACTAAAGATAACTGTCCCCTCCAATTGAAAAATATGACAACAAGACCCACTTTATCTGTCATTTCATCTTCTTTGGTCCTGTATTCTTGAGTTTTAATTCACTTTCCATTCATTTGATAACACTCACCTCATTGATTGAAAGACTTGGGAAAAATCCATTGACAACAAGCACGTCACTCTCATCCATAACTGTTTCCTGAAAAGACTGCAGGAGCTTCCTTTTTGATCCCACACCATACAGAAGGATACTGAAGCCTTCCCTGAAAGTTACAATTACAAAATAATATAATTTTAAACTACAGCATAACAAAGGTGATTACTTGAAGGAGGTAAGAAATGGTAAATGAAGGAGAATATCTAGGGACTCACAGAAATGAAAGTATTTATAACACATGAAGTAACTGCCATAAACTAGAGCTACAGTTTCTATTAACAATTACATCTAAATTTAAATAAATGTGTTATTGACAGTTCATCTATTCCATGAACTGCTGTCAGAATTAATGAAACAAAAAGTTGCACAATATTATATGTAACTGCAATTCATTTCTTCACATCTGCATTATGACTCCACTAGCATATTTCAAAACATTCACATAATGAAACTTAATTTGCAACATCCTTGATCAATTATTCTACATTGACTAGCATGCATTTTTATTGCTCTTCACATCATTGGCTCTTATTTGTGATTACTTTGTAAAATGACAGTGATACAGTGGAACTCTCAGCAATACACCTGTATTTGTAAGACAGTTCAGCCACAGCATATAAAGGCAGCTTCACTACAAATCCTAAAACAATCTCTATAATTTCTCTGCTACAGGCATTAGGCTGTAGTATAAGGTATGTTTCTGTAACTAACATGTTCTCTCCTAATGTTGGAAGCATCCTCAGGGGCTATAAACATGTTGTTAGTTAGCTTTCAAACTTCAGCAAGCAGACATTGCCAAAAGCATTTAGACGTAACTGTGACTTGAAGTCATCTGACCACTGCCAAAGATTGGAGGGTTATACCAACGTATGATATGGAGCTTGTATGGGGAAAAAGAGTTAGTGGTTTGTTTTATTCAACATCAAGACCCACAACTTTTTCTGTTAAAGTTGAATTTCTTAGCGTCTCTGTACATTATAGCATTGTAATGACTGGACCTTAATAAAATTATAGTTTCAGAGAACAGAATTTGGTAGTTCCCTCTGAGGATCTCCATCATTAGGAGACTAAATGTTAGGCACAGAAACAAGCCTTATTCCAGGCTGTTACAACACTGCCCCATGGGGCAAGGTCACCCCCTGCCCACCCCTCATTATGTTCGCAGGAAGTGTGAGTAGTGTAGGCTACCTGCCAGACGGGTCTGTCACACACATTCTGCACATGCACCAGCAACTTGGTCAACTCTGCCTGTGTGTGTTCGGCCAGTGGAATGCAATTGCAAATGCTACAGTGCAGCTGCAAGACTGCCTGTGTGTCAGCAGTGCCCAGCTGTCCCTCATGTAATCTATTAGAAGGAGATTCACTTATTGTGATATTAGATAGTCCTGATTAGTGAAGAACAAGATATGCAGAAATTTTTATTATATAGTTCACTTTTAGTGATGTCTTGATTTTCAACTTACACTAATTATTGTTTAGTAGCATTTGAGACTATCTTGAAAATATTTTAATAGAAATTTGCTCAAGCCTTTGTGTTAATTAAGTAAACATGTATTAATTAATAGTTTTAAGTATAAGATGAGATGGTGCACTTCGTACAGATTAATTAGTGTGGATAAATGCAATTAATAAAACTGTAGGCAAATGAAACATTTATTTAATTGTAATTAAAATTTGAAGATTTTAATAATGAAAATACTCATGTAATGTTTAATGGTGAAATACTATATTTTATGAAACTAATTATGAAATCGTATAAATTTTCTGCTGTGCATCCTGTCAGGCTTAAATAAATTTGTACAGATTATCATTAATTGCAGGTCAATGAGTTGATTACAGTATCCACACATACATTAATCCTTGTTACATAGATCATGAATATGACATTTCGTAATGATGTGGAATGTGTCACTTTAAAATAAGTTTTCTTTACACTAAATAATTAATTTTTTTTATTTTTTTACAGTTACTACTTCATATCTAAGAATTCATCTATTGAGTAGAAGGAGCTGTCATTCAGAAATTCTTTTAATTTGATTTTAAATGTTGATAGGCCATCTGTCAGACTTTTAATACTATTTGGCAAATGACCAAAGATTTTTGTGGCAGCATAATTCACCCCTTTCTGTGCCAAAGTGAGATTTAATCCAGAATAGTGAAAATCATCATTTCTTCTAGTGTTGTTAATGACAAATTTCATAAGTGAATATATGTATTGCGAAAGTACTGTGAATATCCCGAGTTCCTTAAATAAATGTCTGCAAGGTGATCTTGGGTGAGCTCCAGATATTATTCTGATTAGACACTTTTGTACAATGAATACTTTCCCTCTTAATGACGAATTGCCCCAAAATATGACGCCATATGAAAGCGGCGAATGAAAATAAGCATAGTAGGCTAATTTACTGATATGTTTATCATCAAAATTTGCAATAACCCTAATAGCATAAGTAGCTGAACCTAACCATTTCAGCATATCATCGATGTGTTTCTTCCAATTCAATTTCTCATCAATGCACACACCCAGAAATGTTGAGTATTCTGCCTTAGCAACGGACTTCTGTCCATAGTCTATATTATCAATGGTATTATGCCATTTACTGTACAGAATTGTATAAACTGTGTTTTCTCAAAATTTAGTGAGAGTCCAAAATTGTTAAGGATTTTGTGGCCAGTTGCTGATGGTTAGTGAGAGTCCATTTGCAGAGAACCACTAAATAATTTTCTGAAAGACATGATGTGTAATTTCCTCAACTGATTATTGCTTGTTGGGTGCGATTACTATACTTGTTTCATCACCAAAAAGAACTAGCTTTGCATCTTCATGAATATAGAGTGGCAAGTCGTTAATATATATAAAGAACAATAAGGGACCGAAGCCTGAACCCTGTGGGACATCGTCCTTAATACCTCTCCAGTTAAAGGATTCTGCTGGTTTTTGCAGACTATCTGTACTGTTAATTTCAACCTTCTGCATTCTTCCAGTTAAGTATGAATTAAACATTTGTGCACTGTCCCAATAATACCACAATACTTAAGCTTGTCTAGAAGAATTGCATGATTCACACAATCAAAAGCCTTTGAGAGATTACAAAATATCCCAATGGGTGATGTTCGGTTATTCAGTGCATTTAATATTTGATCAATGAAAGCATATATAGCATTTTCTGTTGAAAAGCCTTTCTGAAAACCAAATAGACATTTTGTTAGTACTTCATTTTTACAAGAATTTTGATAAAGCTGTCAGAAGTGAGACTGGGCAGATCTATACCCTTTTTTATCCAGTGGTTTAACAATAGCGTATTTCAGTCTATCTGGAAAAATGCCCTGTTTCAGTGAGCTACTAGATATGTCATCTTTGTATATCCATAATTAAAACGGACACTTGGGACGTCAGCTGGTATAATAATGTTGAAAAATGATGTAATTCCTCCAGCTGTATTAAGGTGTTGGTTTTATTGGCGACTAGTTTCAATGTTGCTACATCATCATCTTCAGGACCATACTTGTCATCAGTAACCGTATATACTCTGGAGGACTGTTTTGAATTACTGTATGGAGCTATATCATATATCATTTCTTATAATACATAGGATTGTTTAATTTTCAAAAAGTTATTTATTATTATTATTTTATTTATTATTTATTTATCTTCATTACAGCCATCTATGGGCTACATTTACACAACTTCCCTCACTTTCCAATTATTATTATTATTATTATTATTATTATAATTACTACTACTACTACTACTACTACTACCACCACCACTACTATTAGTGGCATGAATATCTTTGGTAGTAGTGTGAGGCAGTAGATGTGCTATTTGGTTTGTGTGAATAAATGAAGAAGTGAGTTATTTTGCGACTTTTTAAAGAAACAAAATCCTCACAACAAGAAAGCCAGTTAAAAATATGAAAAATTTCAACATTTTCACCTCAGGAATTCTGCAGCAATGCTTATCAATCTCTGACACCTCCAACTCAACTAGATAAGTATCAAAGTATTTTAATAATGTTTTCCTATTCCAAGGCTCAATTTATCATTTTGCAAGAACCACAATAAGTGGATATCAAAAATAATTAATATTTTTGAATTGAAAAGTTTGGCTTTATTCTTGCTTATTTTATGAGGGTTAAACTGGGTCGGCAAGTGGGTTGATAAGACTACTGAAATTGTTTCCATCCATGATTTCACAGTAACTGGCAATTTTCTTCAGTTCCCAATGAACAAATAAAATTTTCTACAAAACCCAACAATGGAGATGCATGAAGAAGAATTAGTGTAGCACATTTTGTTATGGGTGCTGGAATGATGCCAGTTACCATTTCTTCTGTCGTCCTTTTTAATCATAGTGCAACGTATCTGTATGTTGTGTAACAAGACAAAGTTTTAAGTTGATAGAGCTATATTTAGAAAAACTAGAATCATCATTACAGTATCACCTCTTTCCACCATTAACTTCCACATGTTAATTTTTTATATTTTAACAGTAAACCATGAACTAAGTTTTAAGTTGATAGAGCTGTATTTACAAAAACTAGAATCATCATTACAGTATCACCTCTTTCCATCATTAACTTCCACATGTTAATTTTTTATATTTTAACAGTAAACCATGAACTACATTTTTCCGGCGATGATTTGCTGCATCCAAAAGGCCAGCTTCTTCCAAAAAAAGTTACTTCACTGTATTTGGATGCTCCTTTCCCAAAATGTGCATAAGTAAGCAGGTCATGGAACACATCTCTCTTAGAAGCATAAAGATTTTTGAAGTCCTGCTCTGTGTGTTTCCTCCTCCTTCAAGTACTTGGGTAAGATGTTCTGGATTTAT
Source organism: Schistocerca serialis cubense (assembly GCF_023864345.2). Lineage (NCBI taxonomy): Eukaryota > Metazoa > Arthropoda > Insecta > Orthoptera > Acrididae > Schistocerca > Schistocerca serialis. Next base: position 833,554,498 of record NC_064641.1, on the reverse strand, counting down.
TACCTTCCGTTTTATTTTTTCTTCTTCATTCTTACAATGGATTTTTTGTATAATTTTACTATATAAATGGTTCTCTCTTATTAAATGTCCTGACGGGTATGGACTGCACACTATTTTCTATCTCTCACTCTGTTGTTGTTGTTGTTGTTGTTGTTGTTGTTGTTGTGGTCTTCAGTCCTGAGACTGGTTTGATGCAGCTCTCCATGCTACTCTATCCTGTGCAAGCTTTTTCATCTCCCAGTACCTACTGCAACCTACATCCTTCTGAATCTGCTTAGTGTATTCATCTCTTGGTCTCCCTCTACGATTTTTACCCTCCACGCTGCCCTCCAATACTAAATTGGTGATCCCTTGATGCCTCAGAACATGTCCTACCAACCGATCCCTTCTTCTGGTCAAGTTGTGCCACAAACTTCTCTTCTCCCCAATCCTATTCAATACTTCCTCATTAGTTATGTGATCTACCCATCTAATCTTCAGCATTCTTCTGTAACACCACATTTCGAAAGCTTCTATTCTCTTCTTGTCCAAACTATTTGTCATCCATGTTTCACTTCCATACATGGCTACACTCCATACAAATACTTTCAGAAATGACTTCCTGACACTTAAATCTATACTCGATGTTAACAAATTTCTCTTCTTCAGAAACACTTTCCTTGCCAATGCCAGTCTACATTTTATATCCTCTCTACTTCGACCATCATCAGTTATTTTGCTCCCCAAATAGCAAAACTCCTTTACTACTTTAAGTGTCTCATTTCCTAATCTAATTCCCTCAGCATCCTTCAGAATTTGAAAGACAGTATTCCAGTCAACATTGTCAAAAGCTTTCTCTAAGTCTACAAATGCTAGAAACGTAGGTTTGCCTTTCCTTAATGTTTCTTCTAAGAAAAGTCGTAAGGTCAGTATTGCCTCACATGTTCCAGTGTTTCTACGGAATCCAAACTGATCTTCCCCGAGGTTGGCTTCTACTAGTTCTTCCATTCGTCTGTAAAGAATTCATGTTAGTATTTTGCAGCTGTGACTTATTAAACTGATAGTTCGGTAATTTTCACATCTGTCAACACCTGCTTTCTTTGGGATTGGAATTATTATATTCTTCTTGAAGTCTGAGGGTATTTCGCCTGTTTCATACATCTTGCTCACCAGATGGTAGAGTTTTGTCAGGACTGGCTCTCCCAAGGCCGTCAGTAGTTCCAATGGAATGTTGTCTACTCCAGCGGCCTTGTTTCGACTCAGGTCTTTCAGTGCTCTGTCAAACTCTTCACGCAGTATCATATCTCCCATTTCATCTTCATCTACATCCTCTTCCATTTCCATAATATTGTCCTCAAGTACATCGCCCTTGTATAGACCCTCCATATACTCCTTCCACCTTTCTGCCTTCCCTTCTTTGCTTAGAACTGGGTTTCCATCTGAGCTCTTGATACTCATACAAGTCATTCTCTTTTCTCCAAAGGTCTCTTTAATTTTCCTGTAGGCAGTATCTATCTTACCCCTAGTGAGACAAGCCTCTACATCCTTACATTTGTCCTCTAGCCATGCCTGCTTAGCCATTTTGCACTTCCTGTCGATCTCATTTTTGAGACGTTTGTATTCCTTTTTGCCTGCTTCATTTACTGCATTTTTATATTTTCTCCTTTCATCAATTAAATTCAATATTTCTTCTGTTACCCAAGGATTTCTACTAGCCCTCGTCTTTTTACCTACTTGATCCTCTGCTGCCTTCACTACTTCATCCTTCAAAGCTACCCATTCTTCTTCTACTGTATTTCTTTCCCCCATTCCTGTCAATTGTTCCCTTATGCTCTCCCTGAAACTCTGTACAATCTCTGGTTCTTTCAGTTTATCCAGGTCCCATCTCCTTAAATTCCCACCTTTTTGCAGTTTCTTCAGTTTTAATCTACAGGTCATAACCAATAGATTGTGGTCAGAGTCCACATCTGCCCCTGGAAATGTCTTACAATTTAAAACCTGGTTCCTAAATCTCTGTCTTACCATTATATAATCTATCTGATACCTTTTAGTATCTCCAGGGTTCTTCCATGTATACAACCTTCTTTCATGATTCTTAAACCAAGTGTTAGCTATGATTATGTTGTGCTCTGTGCTAAATTCATTTCTTAGCCCCAATCCATATTCACCTACTATGTTTCCCTCTCTCCCTTTTCCTACACTCGAATTCCAGTCACCCATGACTATTAAATTTTTATCTCCCTTCACAATCTGAATAATTTCTTTTATTTCATCATACATTTCTTCAATTTCTTCGTCATCTGCAGAGCTAGTTGGCATATAAACTTGTAATACTGTAGTGGGTGTGGGCTTCGTATCTATCTTGGCCACAATAATGCGTTCACTATGCTGTTTGTAGTAGCTTACCCGCATTCCTATTTTCCTATTCATTATTAAACCTACTCCTGCATTACCCCTATTTGATTTTGTGTTTATAACCCTGCAGTCACCTGACCAGAAGTCTTGTTCCTCCTGCCACCGAACTTCACTAATTCCCACTATATCTAACTTCAACCTATCCATTTCCCTTTTTAAATTTTCTAACCTACCTGCCCGATTAAGGGATCTGACATTCCACGCTCCGATCCGTAGAACGCCAGTTTTCTTTCTCCTGATAACGACATCTTCTTGAGTAGTCCCCGCCCGGAGATTCGAATGGAGGACTATTTTACCTCCGGAATATTTTACCCAAGAGGACGCTATCATCATTTAATCATACAGTAAAGCTGCATGCCCTCGGGAAAAATTACGGCTGTAGTTTCCCCTTGCTTTCAGCCGTTCGCAGTACCAGCACAGCAAGGCCGTTTTGGTTACTGTTACAAGGCCAGATCAGTCAATCATCCAGACTGTTGCCCTTGCAACTACTGAAAAGGCTGCTGCCCCTCTTCAGGAACCACACGTTTGTCTGGCCTCTCAACAGATACCCCTCCGTTGTGGTTGCACCTACGGTACGGCTATCTGTATCGCTGAGGCACGCAATCCTCCCCACCAACGTCAAGGTCCATGGTTCATGGGGGGGGGTCTCTCACTCTATGGATATCTAAATATGTTGCAACCTCCGTAAGTCTGCCCATTCAGGGCAATAGTCCTCTCATAAATATTTCCATCTGGCATCTAAAATGGCCCTTTCTACTCCTTTCTGGAGACACTGCTAACTCAGGGCAACCAAGCACAAAACACAACTCAGAACATTATGTCGGTATATGAACTTCAGGGTTCACAGTCACACGATAGAGGACACATCTCCTGAAGAGAATTATTACACTTAGAACCTCTTGCACTGAACTGCTGTGTAAATATAATTCAGTGCAACTGTGTTCCCTGTACTCCCTCTGTTGACAGGATGTTAAAATCTAATCTTCCTTCTTGTATTCCCTCTATGTTAAGAACAAGCACGCAAGTCTGAAAAAAAATGTGCAGTCACATAATAGCTTATGCTTATTGTGCAACTTGTTGAAGTATCAATCACAAAATTATTTTAACCAAAGTAAGCTATCATGAATTATAATTTCTTGTACTTTATTTGCAAGTGTAAAAGATGATAAAATACCATCAGTAGAAAAGGCCTAATTTGAAGAAAAAAATTTAACTTTTCACACAATATCCATAAGAATCCAGGGATATCTGTGAAATAATATTGGTTATTGTTACACAGTAAGAAAGGAGATTATTTACAATGAGAATAGACAGTGTGCTGCCATATGTCCAGCCAGATCACTCAGGCTTGAAGTTGAGAAGAACTGATCTCTTTCCAGAATGAGGGTATCCAAAAGATGAAGGTCACAGATAGTGCACCAGTAAGTACTTCAGTCCAGAGATGACAGACGTACAGAGCGAGAAAAAATGACAGATGAAGAGGAAGAGTAATGAGAAATGGAATGAATAGTGCAATGAAAAATTGGAAGACAAAGAGAGGAGCAGAAAAACAATGTATATGAAGACGAAATTTTACCAATGTGAACAGAAAAGGGGAGTCATAATTAGGTGATGGGATACAAGGGTACATGCAGGGTTAGTTCCCATCTCCAGCGTTCTAGGAAACTAGTACACAGTGGGAGTTCTGAATGCACTGTGTGATGTGCCAGGCATTTGGGTTTCTTGAAACATGCTGTAAACCTACCACAAGAACAAGTGATATTTTGGGGAATGTTGAAAGGGGGTGTCACTGACACTTGTGGTGGATCCCATTCAACATGGGATTTGAGTGGCCTAATCCTCTTTTCATATTATCCTTGCCCTACTCCTCTGCCCTCCATGTGGAAAAAATCGTTATGAAAGCTAAGTGAAGTTCTTTCTACTTTTAAAGTCATCTATTGGCAACACTAGGAATTTTGCCTCACGAAGAAAAGTACTCGCTAGTCATTGTCTCTTCATTATTTTACAGTTTTTTCTATTGAATATCCCTAACACACGTGGCTGCTCCTGCCATTTATGGTACAATTTGAGTAGTTCCCCATCCCCCAAGGTACCCTTTCGGATGATATTTATGGGACATGAAGTGTGAGTGAATGAAGAATGAATGATTTTTGTAACATAATGTACACTGTTGGCCATTAATATCACAGTATCTATCAGGAATAACAGCAAATAATGATCTTTTTTTATTTTATTTTACATGTAAAGAACAGTTGGAAGAATACATGATGAAATTTGTAGATAATTTGAGAGAGAGAAAGGGAGCAAACCTTACGTACATAGAGGTGCCACCTATGGCTGCTAGAATGGCTGTAAATCAGCTAGGCATGAAGTTGAACTGAGATTGGATGCTTCAACTCTATGCCAGAATTCATCAATCATAGTGGCTAACAAATAGGGGTGTGCAAGACCATCAGCCATATGTCTTCAATAGCGAGAGATGTGCTGCCCAGGAAACAATTGAACCTTCTCCGTGCAGAGATATGTCACGACAGCAAGGCCTGATGGGTAATATGCAATCTTGCACTATCTCTTGATGGGTAATGTCATGGAAACCTAACAGCTCGGGCACAGAAACCAGCCTTAACACATCAGAAATGTAACAGCTGTTGTCCAAATTACTAGCCACAGGAACAAGAGGTGATCATGTTGTGTACCCAACGGAAATTCGTAACACCAGCACTGGGCTCGTATGATGCTTATGAATGCAATTTGGCAGAGTTCTGTCTCCTCAGAGTCCTCACTCATAGATACGTCCACCACGACAATGTACACAGAACCAGGACTCGTCTCAAAAGATGAGGTTTTGCCAGTCCTATGACTAATGTTCTTGGATGCAATACTGTCTATGCACCTATCTCTGTTTCCAGGACAAAGGAAGCTGGAACAATGGTCACTGTGCTGCCAGCTCGTGTTGCTCTAGATGTCATCCCACTGGCCAGATGGATACTTGTCTTGCTGCATCGAGCCCATTTCATGACTGAAGGTACGTGACGCTGGTGTACAATCCTGCACAGCTGTGAGAATACTATGTCTGTCCTGATGGATGCTTGTCTTGATAGATCACTGAGGTGCTTCATGGTGTTCAGTATGCCTTCCGTAACACATCAATTCTACATCCGCACAAGTCACAGGATCCTGACAAACATGATCAGCCTTATCATGGAAACATAAACTGCTGTTGAATTTACACATGTGCTGGTAGATATTTCTGTTTCAATACAAGCGCAACAAGATTTTCTCACAAACAATCAACATTTCAATGTGATCTCTGAATGACAAACATATAGCGTAATCTTTCCTTATAATAGTATTTGTTGGAGTTGGTACTACCTATTTTATGCGATTGCACTGAAATGCTGATCATTTGCAGAACCCAGCATGTACAACTATCTGTTAATTCGACGTTTGTTCAGGGTGTATACGTGGACAAGGAAAAAAAATTCCCGGATTTCCCGGTTAAAAATACACTTTCTCCTGGGTGAAAACACACTTTTTCCATGTTAAGTGACAGTATAATATTCCTCGGCACTGTAAAACTCATCGATCCTTTGAATGTTTATGGTTTTATATACCGACGTAGAACTTCCCAGCACTTGAGAAAACTAAATGCAGGGGGAAAAAACACGTTTTGAAAGACCTTTGATGTGCAGCAACATATACGCTGCATATTTTCATAATACAAAGGTATAAATTTGAATTCAACCAAACACCGCATGTCACTTTCCCAAGCTTTGAAATCGAGATTGCGATGCGCTTTTGTAGGCCAGTCATAGCTCATGTCACGTGATCTTGCCAGGTGATGACAGCATAGTACACGTGATGAAGTCAGCCAATAGCAAGATCACTCTTAAGTAGTGCGAACACACAAATAAGGAAAGATAATGGTTTAAATTAATATACATAGCATTCACTTATAATATTGGTCTCGAAGCTTAATAAGTTGGAAGACAAGCTAAGCTTCCACATATAATGTTGATCTTTTTTGCTCGTGTTACACTTTAAGATACATAACACAAATGTGCCAGTAAAATTTTTAATAACGACGTTAATATCTGATCTTCTGGGCTCGAAATTCTTCTAAATGGTCATCCTCAAAGAGTTGATTTTTAAATGAGAATCAAACACTTTGTGATTTAAGAAATTCATCGTACATTCCCGCACATAGCTCATCTTGCGTAAAAGGAAATCTGCTCTGAATGTAACGCTTTTCAAACCAACATTCGCAATATTTTCCCGCGACCTGTTAGGAAAAGGTTCGTTTCAGCAGTTGCAAGAAAGCGCCAGATAACAAGCGTCACCGCGCTTGCGCAGCTACGAAGATGCAGGAAGCCCTTTTGTTCGTACGTGCAAAACATTAAAAGATCTTACATTATGTCAAAGAATCAAGACACTAGAGGATACTTCAAGAGCGTCGGAATTTTGTGAACCATACTAAAATGCATAGTTCAGCTTAAAATGCACATTCGTATGAAATTTTCTTGGTGTACCAGTACTGTATTATCTCATGTTTGGTTCTTTATTATGGCATAATGTCATACTTGCACTTGAAACACAGCGAACAGCTGAAACTAGCCAATAGTGTGAAATTAAACACTTCGTTTTAAATAAATTGACTGCCTCAGCAGAAAAGATTAAAAAAAGCCTAATCTCTTTAGCAAACCGGCAAAAATAACTTCATTGTTCTATACGGCGATTAATGCTTGACTGTCAGAAAGGTGGAAATAAAATCTGAAACTAATAACATATTTCAGCCTTCCGTAATTATGAGAACGTATTTAATGCATTTGATAGCTCCCGGCCACAAAAATCCGTTTTGTTAACATTTAACGTGAGAGCAATAAACGAAGAGGAAACAACAAAATCACTGAACGTAAACACAGGTCACGTGGAGACGACCCACCTCCCCATGACAACTCAGACTGCTCTGTGCATCAGCCCCAGATTTACTGTATTTCTGAACCGGGGAACTATTAAGTAGTGGTGCCCAGCCACATTTCTGTAACCAGAAGTAGGAGAAGGTACTACTCATACGCGACTCAACTGCGCATGCGCAAGAGTCCGCCTGCAACTGCTCAAACGAATCAAATTTAAACAGTTGTCACGTCACGCTCATCGGAGGCAATTTGTTGTTATAAAGCATTGCATAGTCTTCCTAAAGCCTTTGACACACTTTGCTGCCGGCAGACGCTTGTATGAGCACTGTTTTGTTGTTGTATATAGCGCATTTCCTTTGCAACGTAAGTTTTATTTTCGTTTTTTATCTCTCTCATTCATGTTTTGTTGCTGCAGTATTATTCTGCAGTAGTGGGATGCAGTAATATCCTTTGATAGAATATTGATTCTTACCAGTCAAAATCACAAAAACTTAACTGAAAATTAAAATAAAGAAAAATTCCCGAAATTCTAAACAATTCCCGGGTTTTTCCCGGTTTTCTCCCGGACGAAAAAATTCCTGGGTTTTTCCCGGATCTCCCGGTTGTCCTGGAACGTATACACCCTGTTGTTGCATGACACCTTCATGGTGTTACAGTTTTAATGACCAACAATTTATTTCATTTCCTAGGCACTGTAAGATACTAAAGGTATCAAAATACAACAAGCTGTAAGGAAATAATGTGCTTCTTATGCAATATTTTCAGTCAGGCTGAACGAATTATGTCTTTTGCAATAAAGTACAGGCTGTATGGAAATTTCATTCAGTGGTATACCTGAGAGCAAAGTGCCAATTTGGAAAGAGTCTCAGATGATTCTTGCAAAGTTTAGCAATACATTTGCTGTGTTTCTCAGGCACTTCAGATAACAGCTTTTGCAGAACATCCTGGCTCAGTCGAGAACTGAGAAGCCGGCCTGATGTATGGTGCTTTTTGTTCGAATGAGTGCTGAAGTATTGCTCTGGCTCAAGTTTCTGAAAATTTCAGTATATACTGATTACATCATTTGCAGACAAAAAGCCAAAAATACTAAAATATAAATAAATTATAAACTAAGTATCAACAAAATAACATATATAATGAAAATCACAGTATGTATAGATGACAATGAATAACATCACCATCAGAATAGAAAGCTCTGTTTGCTGAAGACAGCTGAGAGTGTGGCCTGAGCTCCCAGTTGGTGCACATCAACAGCTCAGAAAGATACGTATATAGCTTCTTTTCCGTGTTTACTTCATAGTTTCTTACTTACAATGGGTCTGAGTTTCGTATAGGAGGTGTAATTTCGAGTACTAGTTACTGTAATCGTAAATTCAGGCAGATTGTAGCGCAGTCATTAGGCATTTGTACAGATTAGTTCATACATTCTTTGCGTGTTTCCCTTGCATTATCCAGGCACGGACTCGTGTTTCAGTAACTGTTGTTCAACATCGATTAGAATGGACAGGAACTGTGATTGCTGTGTTCAGATGAGGGCTGAGTTGGCATCCCTTCGCTCACAGCTGCAGGCGGCGCTGACTTCGGTCACGCAGCTTGAGGCTGTTGCCAATGGGCACCACTGTGAGGAGCCGGACTTGGGTATCATGGGGATGTCAACCTCGTCCCATCTGTCCCCAGATCGAGCTGCCACTGTGGTTGCCCCGGTTGTTGCCCGCAGTGGGGCTGGGCCCTCGCCTGTAGTTGATTGGGAGGTCGTTCCAAGGCGTGGCAGGCGGCGAAAGACGTCCCCGGAGGCTGATCAGAAAGCCTCCCCGGTGCGTCTGATGAACAGGTTTCAGGTACTGTCTCTGGCTGAGCCAGATGCAGCTGCCTGCCCTGTTTCAGAGGATGATTCTCAGCCTTCAAGGACCAGGCAATCGCAGAGGGTAGCTTATTGGTAGTTGGGAGCTCCAATGTTAGGCGCGTAATGGGGCCCCTTAGGGATATGGCGGCAAAGGAGGGGAAGAAATTCAATGTGCACTCCGTGTGCATTCCGTGTGGAGTCATTCCTGATGTGGAAAGGGACCTTCTGGATGCCATGAAGAACACAGGGTGCAGCCAGCTGCAGGTGGTGGCACATGTCGGCACTAATGACAAGTGTCGCTTTGAATCTGAGGAAATTCTCTCTGGATTCCAGTGGCTATCTGATTTGGTGAAGGCTGCCGGTCTTGCTTACAAGATGAAGGCAGAGCTCACCATCTGCAGCATTGTTGACAGAACCAACTGCGGACCTTTGGTGCAGAGCTGAGTGGAGGGTCTGAATCAGAGGATCAGACAGTTTTGCGACCATGTTGGCTGCAGATTCCTTGACTTGCACCATAGGGTGGTGGGGTTTCGGGTTCCGCTGAATAGGTCAGGAGTTCACTACACTCAGCTGGGGGCTACACGGGTAGCGGAGGCTGTGTGGCATGGACTGGGCGGTTTTTTTTAGGTTAGAAGGCCTCGGGAAAGTATGGGGTGGGCTGCAATCTCAAAGGGTGCATGGCAAATACAGGACGTGTTTGGATCAAGGAACAGTCGGAATTGTAGTTGTAAATTGTTGTAGTTTTGCTGGGAAAGTCCCTGAGCTTCAAGCGCTAATAGAAAGCACAGAAGCTGAAATTGTTATAGGTACAGAAAGCTGGCTAAAGCCTGAAATAAGTGCTGCAGAAATTTTTACGAAGTCTCAGACGGTGTTCAGGAAAGACAGATTAGGCAGAATTGGTGGTGGAGTGTTTGCGTCTGTAAGTAGTGGTTTATCTTGTAGTGAAGTCAAAGTAGATAGTGTGAATTAGTATGGGTGGAGGTTATACTTAACAGCCGAACTAAGTTAATAATTGACTCCTTCTACTGACCCCCAGACTCCGATGATATAGTTGTTGAACAGTTCAGAGAAAATTTGAGTCTCGTAACAAATAAATACCCCACTCATACAGTTATAGTTGGTGGGTACTTAACCTTTCCTCGATATGTTGGCAAAAATACTTGTTCAAAACCGGTGGTAGGCAGAAAACATCTTCCGAGATTGTCCTAAATGCTTTCTCCGAAAATTATTTTGAGCAGTTAGGCCACGAACCGACGCGAATTGTAAATGGTTGCGAAAACACACTTGACCTCTTAACCACACACAATCCAGAGCTAATAGAGAGCATCATGACTGATACAGGGATTAGTGATCACAAGGTCGTTGTAGCTAGGTATTGAACCGTTCCTTCCAAATACACCAGAAACAAACGGAAAATAATTTTATTTAAAAAAGCGGATAAAGTGTCACTACAAGCCTTCCTAAGAGACAATCTCCATTCCTTCCGAACTGATTATACAACTGTAGATGAGATTTGGCTCAAATTCAAACATATAGTAGCAACAACAATTGAGAGATTCATACATCATAAATTGGTAAGAGATGGAACTGATCCCCCATGGTACACAAAACAGGTCCAAACACTGTTGCAGAGGCAACAGAAAAAGCATGCGAAGTTCAGAAGAATGTGAAATCCCGAAGACTGGCTAAAATTTACAGACGCGCAAAATTTGGCACGGACTTCAATGCGAGATGCCTTTAATAGGGTCCACAACGAAACATTGTCTTGAAATTTGGTAGAAAATCTGAAGAAATTCTGGTCGTATGTAAAGTACACAAGCGGCAAGACGCAGTCAATACCTTCGCTGCGCAGTGCCGATGGTACTGTTACCGATGACTGTGCCACTAAAGCGGAGTTATTGAACGCAGTTTTCCAAAATTCCTTCACCAGGGAAGACGAATGGAATATTCCAGAATTTGAAACACGAACAGCTACTAGCATGAGTTTCTTAGAAGTAGATACCTTAGGGGTTGCGAAGCAACTCAAATCGCTTGATACGGGCAAGTCTTCAGGTCCAGATTGTATACTGATTAGGTAACTTTCAGATTACGCTGATACAATAGCTCTCTACTTAGCAATCATACACAACCGCTTGCTCACCGACAGATCTGTACCTACAGATTGGAAAATTGCACAGGTCGCACCAGTGTTTAAGACGGGTACTAGGAGTAATCCATCGAACTACAGACCTATATCATTGACGTCAGTTTGCAATAGGGTTTTGGAGCATATACTGTATTTAACATTATGAATCACCTCGAAGGGAACGATCTATTGATACGTATCAGCATGGCTTCAGAAAACATAGTACTTGTGCAACGCAGCTAGCTCTTTATTCGCACGAAGTAATGGCCGCTATCGACAAAGGATCTCAAGTTGATTCCGTATTTCTAGATTTCCGGAAAGCTTTTGACACCGTTCCTCACAAGCGACTTCTAATCAAGCTGCGGGCCTATGGGGTATCGTCTCAGTTGTGCGACTGGATTCATGATTTCCTGTCAGGAAGGACGCAGTTCG